>NC_090449.1:227773566-228079930 GCF_031143425.1 Pleurodeles waltl
ATGATTCAGAATGTAGTAACAAGGAGAAATAAATATATTTCTACTTGTTATGCCTGAGTCTTGGAGGCACGCTATTTTGATACATTTGCAGGCTAACAAGTCTTTGTAGGTCTGGAAATGCGTCAAACACCATGGGTGAATGTGTGGGAATGCTCATACTCCATCTAGGGAATGTCTTCCAGGTGCAAGGTATTGCAAGGCAGTGCTATGCTCTGCATTAAGTGATTTTTTTTCAAAGACACGCAAGGCAGTGAAATTCACCCCTTGTGAGGCATTGTAAATTCCAGCTAAGGACTTGCATTGCCTTGCGACGACTTCAGTCAAGCAAGGACAACATAAGTCCTTGATAAATCTGGGCCCATGTGTCCCTCACAAGTCAGTCGCTAAAGCATTGAGATTCTTGCAGTCCCACTAGTAGTTTCTAGGTGTCCCGCTAATAAAATGCAAATGCATTGATATTCTTTCATTAAGGTGTAGTTCTGCAGGTCGTTACTAGGTGTCTCTCCCGAGTCAAATGCAAAAGCTTTTAAATTGATATATCAGGCCACAGTTACAATAGTCATTGCTAGGTGTCCCTCAAAAGTCAAATGCAAAAGCATTGCAATTATTTCATGATGCTGCAGTTCCACAAGTTGTTACTAAGCGTTTCTTTGTAGTCAAATGCAAAACCCTTGAAATTCTTACATGAAGCTACCGTTCCATAATTCATTATCAGCTGTCCCTATTGAGTCAGATGCAAAAGCATTGAAATTCTTATATGAAACTATAGTTCTGCTAGTCCTTACTTCGGCGAGATTTACTAAGCCCTTGCATTGCCCTTGTGTCACGCAAGGTGGCACAATTGCATAAGTGAGATTTACTAAGCCATGCAAGGCCACCTTGCGTGGCTCTGCGTGGATTAATAAATCCAAAGTGATGCAGGCTAGCACAAATGGCTTACCACAGTGCATTACATCCTACCATTATAAACCCCAAAACATTGCTTTGAAGCCTAAAGACAATGAGCACTGATTTCAAGGGGCATTGATGTGCCACTCTGCAGTATTGCTTCAGGAAATCTAATCCATCCCATTGATTTCCTGCATAGAGTAGCTACCCAAACAGACAGCATAATATCCCATGGGTCTAAACTAGAAAACTACATTTCATTCTATTGAAACCGACCAATGACCTTGGATCCTAGGGACAATTGACGAACACACTGAACTCCTGGGGTCAATTTCCCACTATTCTGCACTACATCCCGGTGAACGTAATCGTCTGCATCCAAGGGGCCTTAATTTCTGATAAGGTACCAAAGGAGTATTATACCACCACAGTGCACTGCATTTTAGAGAATCTAACCATCCAGACATTGCTGCATCATATGGACACTAACAAATGAAATTGGATTACATTCCTTGGGCTCTCATTCCCAAAATGTCAGTACTTCCTAAGAACACTGTCCAACAGCATTGCAGCCTACAGACACTAACACATTTAGCATTTAACCTAATAACATTAATCCATCACATTGAACTAGGTATCAGGATACTTACCACATTGCAACTGAGGTACACTAACATATTAGACTGCAATGCACTCTAGATAAACAAACTTCATCATGAGAACACTAGATCATGCATACTATAATGACAACCACTCAGAAATCACTCCAAGTGAAATATGCACACACCAGCAATGATGAAATAAGACCTTCTACTTAATATTATCAACCATATTCATTGACATACTGTAAAACACCGATTGATCTATCCCAATACATACTCATGTATCCATTCACTCTCATGTGTGTACACGTGTAAATGTGCATATAAAGGTATGTGGATATCAGCATTTGTAAAGATCATAGCTCTGGCCTGTATTTTGAATCATAATTAAAATATTAAAGAAACTCCTGAGAGAGTGAAGAAACAGATCAAAACAATGGGTGTCTCTATACAAATCATCTGTGAGAAACCCATTTGCATGTGTGATGATTCAGTTTACTTTTAACGTGTAAAATGGTCCTTTATGAATGTAATGGAAGCACTTCATAGGAGGTGGAATAATACACCAAACAACCAATATCATGAGGTGACAGAGTAATACTCATCTGGGTTAAGCCAAAGACAACTCTATGTATATTTTAAGGAATTAGTAACAGTGGGTCCTCCAGACAGCCACACTGTCAAGCCAGACCTAAAGAGACGGTGAAGAATCAGTGTAATACTTACAAGAGTCATGTAAAGGGAAATTCCAAATGGGCTTTCACCAAAAATACCAGGGCCCATATTCACTAAGCCCTTGCACTGCCATTCCATGACGCAAGGCAGCGCAAAGTAACGCGATGGCTTAAGTGATATGCACTAAACCACACAAAGCCATCTTATATGGCTCTGAATGGCTTAATTAATCCAGAGTAATACTAGACAGCACAAATCGCTGCCTTGTGCCACTCTGCTTTTGGTAGGCATTCATGCGTTGAGTGTGGGCATTTCTGAACATTCATGCATGGATTTTGGCGCATTACCAGATGTACTATGGGGAGGGAACCTGAAAATGCATCAAGGTGCTGCACCATTCCAACAGAGGCGTAATGAGGATAAATATGTTTATTTCTCTTCATTATTTCCTCTTTCTATGTGTGCTGCATTCTGCAGAGCACATAAAAGAAGAAATTGACTCTGAGGATTGGTATTTTGAATGAAGGCATCCCTTCCTGTACAAAAACAATCCGGCTTGTAACATATACAACTTTACACCTTGGCACAAGAGTGCATGTGTTGGTGCTAGCCCGCACTCTGTGTGCCAGCACAGAGAGAGAGCAGGAATGCAACATATCTTAGGAAATATGGCACATTCCTGCTCACTCCATTTGATGCAGTGCAACAAGTTGTCTTGCGTTGCTCTTGGGTCAAATGTTAGTAAATCTGTGACGAGCCGTTTTCGTGAACAAATATGTATGGAAGGTTTACCTAAAGATTAGTAGATTGGGTGAGGCTCTCCTGCAGGGGTCCAGGGTGTTCCAGAGGCAGGCCCATGAACTCAGCTTGCTGTAACTCCTTGCTGTTCCTGTATATTAATTTTGGTTTTGTGATGAGTTTGGTGGTGCCTAATCAGAGTTTTCAGACGGGCATGTCCTATAGAGCTACTTTCTTGACTAGACAGAACGTGTGTCTTTGTGCACCCAAATGTATATGTATAGCTCTCAGTCAATATGAAGACGATTTGAGACTGCATCTCTGCCACGAAAAAACATTTCTAAGGCATTGCAGAAGAACTGCATTGTCAGTGTCATCAGATTCTCCCAAAAATAGATTTGTAACAACTTAGTGATGTGTGCAATGCTGAGAGAGCACAATGGCTTGAAAAAAGAACGGAATGATTTAGTGAGATCTGCAGGACCTGTTACTAACACCTTTCACCTTCAAGCGTATTAGGCTCCATATTTTCCAGTGTCTATGTGTTGTACAATAAAAAATACCCTTTTGAGAGAAGGCCACTAGGGCTTCCAAAACCTTACAAATTAGATCTCCTTAAAAGGTTTTTTGACATATTAGAGTGACTGAAGGTTCCTTTTAATAGGGAAAGTGTCCTTACAGCAAGGCCTTTGCAATTAAGACCGCCTTTGTTGGTCCCCTCTAGTAATTAAACATTTCTGAATATCCTACTGGGAGAAAGTGACCCAAGAAATAAGGATAGACTGAGAACTTTCCAAAAGATTTTCATTTTGGCGTTGGAAGATCGAAGCAAGATGTTCACATTAATCACATTCCTCACTCGATTTAGCCAAAAAATATGCAATTATAACTTGGGAGGGAATTTCTTACATTTAATTAATGCTATGTCTAATGACATTCAGAGAAAAGCTATTAACACTTTTGTACACTGGATGGAGATCCACAAGAATTCTTATACTTGAGATGGGAAGGGAGATTATAATGGCTTTTTAATGTGTTTTCCTTTGATTCTGCACCACGACAAATTAACTAATACGCCTCTGTTGGATCCCGTCAGTGGGCTATTCATCAAGTGCAGTTTGGGCTCCAAAGGACTTTAATGACATCTTTCTCAGAGTTCTTTCCTTGCCATTTCCAGGTTGCATTCACAGCAATAAAACTTCAACAACTATTGAAAACTAGCTGCCTACACAAGAGGACTTCTGTGCTAGGCTTGCTCCTGCACTGTTTATATTGCTCTAGGGTAAGTTTTCGTTTTTTTATAATCATACATTTTGGTGCATTGCTAGACCTTTGATTCCCAGCTAACCACATCTATAGAGGACCTTCATTTTCCAAACAACTCAGAGGGGACATCTCTATATTAAAGACAGGGAAACTTGTGAACCCAAACTGCTTGTATAATTCCGAGTTAGAGCATTAGAAAGGAATCAGTGAGCGAACCTCAGTTATTGGAATATGAAGGTTACCCACACAGCACAGCTAATGAAGTGAAGTAAAATAATGAAGTGAAGGGAAGTCACACAATCAAGTTAAAAGAAAAGAGTTTATTTAACCTATTTATTCCCGTGATGACGTGTGGTTTTCAGATCCCAGAGGTCAGTTAATAGAGGACAAGTAAACTGCACACGATCTGAACATGTTTATTGGTTGAAAACAGCAGTTTTGTTTCACTTTGAGACTTTTCTTCACCGCGAGCTCTTGCCTCGCGATATGAGGCACAGTCTGTTCCATGCGCTGGAATTAGCAAACCTGTCTAAGTGGCATCTAAGCGCTCATATGGCTTAGAAAAAAATATAAATGTAACCCAAACATATTTAGATCGTGACTAATAAATTAAAGCATAAAGGACCATAAGGTGCTGCGTTAAAGTGTGTATTTCCTGAAGGGAATCCACAGGCTCGATATCATTATGATACAGATCATCAGGAACAAGCATTAGCAATGCAATGGGTCTCGCGTTTGCTCGAGTTAGAGCTATTAGCGCTGTAAATTCCTAACTGGACTTTTCTTGCCACATAAATAGAAAATGAAAAGTAAAAGAGTTGACATAAGCGAGCTGATTCAACGCTCCATGGCCGCCGTGAGCGCGAAGGAGAGACACAAAAAGAAGTTTGCTTGCAGTCAACAGGGTCGGTGTCCAAGACGGTGACAAAACTGTCTCAAGGAGGGACAAACATGAAGCATTTAGCAATCATAACAAAGGATTTTTGAAGGGCAGGCCCATGAATGAGTGATAATGATGGGTGTGCGGCGGGCGTAGTTAAAAGCCCCCAGATTTATTACAACAGGCTAAAGAGCTTGTGTGCTCGACGTAAAAATCTGCACTCCTGCCACCTTGTTGCTGTGCAGCACAGCGTGCTACACACCTATCAGTGTCATGGTGTCCAAATCTCTACCATGATGTGCAGGAAACATGTTTGGTCTATGAGAGAAAATAGATGACCACCAAAAGGGAGGTTTCTGCCCTAACTGCACCCAATTTAGTGGTGCACCCTGTGTCTTTTGTCACTCAGAAACCATGGAATGTCTTGGAAATTGAACAACGCTACTCCACCAGGTGGCACAGTCTGACTGACATTGCATGCTTGTGGGTGGTCACTGAGTGGTCCTTGGATTCTCCCTGTCAACTCCCAAAAACACACTGAGGGCAAAATGTAGACTGCTAAGGACACGTGTCAGATTTATTCGATCCCTCATCAAGTTGGGAATTCTTCCATCAGAAAGTACAGGTGGTGAAATCGATAATATGTTCGATTTGCGATCTCAACATGTGAGGCCACCATTTGTGCATGAAGAAATGTGCACTAGCTGACACTTTTAGGTATTTTTTGGGGCCCCTGAAAATGACAAAGAATAAAAATTCACCTTAAAAATAAAAAATATATCTTTCTATAATAATAATGTCCAGGATCAAGTCCAACCCCACCCATAGCTGCTTTTTTAGGCAATGCAGACTGTATACAATATGGATTATGTCATGGAAAGGTTTTTACTCTGTGGCAAGACAACGTCTCCCTCATTTAAAAACAAGCATTTGTAATGCAATAGGTCTCACATTTGCTTGAGTTGGAGCTATTGGCATTGTAAATTCATGACTGGACTTTTCCTGCCACATAAATTGGTAATCGCGACCTCATAATTTCTTATTTTCCTGACATATCATTTCAGTGGCCCTGCATATAACTACAGTGCTTCCATTTCTCTTCTTCCTCTAGTTGCAGCAAAAAATGAAAATGTTGCCATGTAGCACCCTATTTTAAATTTGCCATGCTAATTCCAATAAAATACCACTTTCACCACCCCACCATCAGAGTTGCTGGCTGGCTGGCTAACATAATTCCCCCCAAAAAGACACAAGACAGCCACAGAGGAGAAAAAAACTAGAAGAGTCACCCAAACATATCAAGATTGTTCAGACAATCATAGCAAAATAAGGATGATAAATCGGCTTGGATTATGGTCATAATTGTTATAAGGAGAGATCATTAAAACCTATACAGTTATCATTTAAACCTTTATCAAAAAGAAAAAAATTGCCATTACACTGTAATGCTCAAATCAGCCCCTAGAGGGCACCATAACACAAATATAATTTGTTAGGAACATGGTCATGTAACCACATTGTTAGGCCCTAGAGGAAATAATCACATGAAAAAAACAGGAGAAAGTAATGCAATGTAACCATTTACTTAGCCCCTACAGAGTGTTTTAGGATTAGCAGGCCTACTGAAATGAGATTATAAACAAGGCATGTAAAACAAAACTCCTAGCTATGAAAAAGCTTAAAAGAAATTGAATGGTGGGAGGGGCTATTATTTTGGAGTCCCAACTAACATAGTGTAGTGACCCAGAGATGGTGTAGACAGAAAGGGCACATTGTGGTCAATGTTTTGAAGGTGGCTCCATTGTTTTGGGACCAACACAGGCTGAGTTATAAGCAAAAAAAGTTTTGAAAAACGTATGGCCTGCAGAGAATTATGGGGCAAGTTTCCGTGCCAAGAATATTTTATGAGTTGATAAGATTGTAATTCTTACAACAGCCCCTACAAGACACCACAATGAAAATAGCATTAGTAAGAAACATGGTCATGTAAACTATATAGAAAACCACAATAAATATTGCAGAGTAACCATGTATTTAGCCCCTAGAAGACATAGCACATTACATATTTTCAAGAGTAAGAAGCCTAAAGCAACAATATTACAAACAAAGCCCTTAAAGCATAAGCTATGCCCAGCTGTAAAACAAAAGTTCCACCCAAAAGAATGCTTAAAAAGACACTGACTGGTGGAAGGGGTTATTCTTTTGGGGTCCCCACTAACGAAGTTTGGGGATCCAACGATGACATAGACAGAAAGAGTGTGTCATGCTGAATGTTTTGTTGGCAGTCCCATTGTCCTAGAACCATCCAGGTTGAACTATGGGACACAATGTGAAAAACAATGCTTGCAAAGCATTATGGGTCCAGGGGGGAGTGGCCAAGCAGCAAATTTGACGGACGCAGAATAGCTGAGCTCCCGCGGCCCACCCAGGAGTCCTGAGTAATCCTGTAGATCCAGCCAGGATTTTCACCTGGCTCAATCGGAGCTGAAGGAGGAGGTCAGCGGGGACCGGTGGGAATCCACGGTGTCCCTTGTTGCTGACCCCTGACGCACGGAACCCGTCCGGCCGATAGCAAGGGTGGCGCGGCCTACTCGGGCCTGGGTTGTGGCCTGGACGTCAACCTCGCCTGGCCCTTCTGCGGGCCAGCTGACCCTGCTGGGTGCCATAGCCTGATGCCGCGATGGGGCGCTGAGGACCTGTGGCAGTGTCCCCCTGACCTGGACAGGGACGGTGCATCAGCGCTCTGGTGAGTGCAGGTGCTTGGGTCGGGTTGGGCCCTGCGCCTAGCAGAGATGCCGCTGGAGGGAGCAATAGAGGCCTGCGGATCCCTGGGGCCTGACTGATCCGGGAGTCGACTGGCTGAACACGTGGGCCCTCCTCTCCTCCCTGCCATTGAGATGGGATGGTAGGGGGAAAAAGCGGCAGCATTGTGCCCGTATCGGAGGTGGTGAAGCCCAGGGGAGAAAGAGACTTGACCTGAGAGTGGGCACCTCCCACCTGGGACAGCCCCTCGAAAGGTGAAGCTGCCCCCGTGAGCGACTGGACTGGGGGCCCTGTGAGAGAGAAATGGAGCGAGGCCCCATGAGATCTGGGATCGCTGTGGCACCTGTTCGTGACTGGGTGCCAGCAGCGCTGGCCCACTGAGAGGAGCAGCGTAGTGGTGTGGTGGGCCTCCCCGCCACCTGATTTGAATGACGGGAAGAATCGAGGGCCGGCGGGGGCATCGATTGGGCCCTTTTGCACTGCATCACTGTTCAGGATCTTGCAGGGGATTTCATACCAGTTGCTCTGAAGCAGGACATTGAATTAAACTCTATGGAGCAACTTGGAGGGGGGGTCTGTTAACTGTAAATGCTGCCAAGCCAGTAAGCACAGGGGGTCAGCCACAAGCGAGCAATGCACCGCAACAAGGCAACCCGCACTCCGTCCCACCTCTGCGGAATCTGGGGTGTACCAAGGACCGAGCAACAGTTCAGCCTCTGGAGACTGCGTCCCTTCCACTAATCCTGCTCCCCCACAGTCAAATTAGACCTGATACTACAGGAAATACATGAGTCCTGGGCGGCCATTGAACACCGCATTGACACTATTGCCTCGGATCTCAGCATCTTGAGGGATGTTCATAAGAAGCTGGCAGACAAAGTGTGCACTGTGGAGGGCACCCTGACTGAGCTGGCCTCCTAACAAGCCCGGAACTCGAACACTCTTGCTGACTTCCAACAGCAGGTCCAGTGGTTACATGACCGAGCAGAGGATACGGAAGGCAAAGCACATCGGAACAACGTAAGGATAGTGGGGCTGCCAGAAGGTGAAAAAGGAACTAATCCCACACAATACATCGAGGAGTGGCTTCGAACAGCTGTTGCGCCTTAGGGTCTGTTGTCCATATTTATTGTCAAGAGAGCACATCGAGTCCCAGCTCACCGCCCTCCTCCAAGGGCACTGCCCGGCCCATTGTGGCTCGGATCTTCAATTATCGTGATTATGGCCATTTACTGCAGAAGGCATGGAGGGCATCGCCTCTAAGAGTGGCCAATACAATGGTCGCAGGGTTTCCGGAATAAACACTGGAAGTGTAAAAGCGTTGTGCATTATATTAGTCTGTGAAGAAGAAACTTGGCAAAGAGGTTCTGAGGTGCGCTCTCTTATTTCCAGCACAGTTAAAAATTCTGCACAATGAACGCTCCCTCTTCTTTGAAACTGCGGATGCCACCTGGGAGTGGCTAGAACAAACATAACCTAGGGATTAATGGCAAGAGAAAGATATGGAAGCCCTAACCCATGCTCGCAGGGACCCAAGACGCTGCGGGAGGCAGCAAAAAGGAGCAACAACTTCAGCCCCTCACCCCAGGAGGTCCATGAGGGTAGGGCGGCAGCACTACAGTTGGTCAAGAGGCCCTGATCAACCGGTCACCATCACAACACTCTACTACATCCCTCTGAGATGCTGAGTCGGACTCCAGTGTGGCCCTGTTCCCCTTGATCACCCCACAGACCTCTGACACTATTATCTGATGATACTGGGGCCCGGTACAGGTTCCCCTGACTTATGCATGGAGCTTCAAGACATGGCGTCATTCCCGGGGAGCCCGGGAGAGGTCTCTGAACACTTGCCTCAGATTCCGTGCTGGAGAAGGTCATAGAGCTAGAACAGATATGGGCTCTCCAGTGCGGGTGCCAGCGAGCTGGTTTAACGTTAATCCCATCATGGGTGCAGTGGAGCTCACTAGACTTAAACGATGCAAGGACCCCCCCATGAGCAATTGCACCTATTTTTACACTTGTGTGATTATTGAAGTTTTGATAAAGGTTTGGTCGAACAAATGTTCCATGTTGGACCTAAAAGTTGGGGTATGCAAAATGTTGCTTTGCCTGCCAAAAGATGCTCTGTCGCAATGGAGGGGGGGAGAGGCGGTCGCAGCTGATTGCTCAATAGAAAGATGGCATCAACGCCATACCAATTTAAAATAGTGACATGCAATGTTAGACGGTTGGGGTCCGATCAAAAGATTCATAGAGTTCTAGCCCAACTACATTGCCGCAAGGCATCTATAGCCTATCTACAGGAAACACATTCATCATTACCTGAGGTGGCCCAGCTTCTATCAAAATGGAGAGGCCAAGTAATAGCCACCTCGTTTTCAGGGTTTGCCAGTGACACCGCTATCTGGATCAGAGCAGGAGTCCCTTTTCAGATTAGACACACCAAATTAGACATGCTTGGTAGATATGCCTTTGCACAGGGATGTTTGGATGGAATACAGATGGTACTGGGGAGCATATATAGCCCCAACACAGACCAAGATGTCTTCTTGCAATGCCTTTCTGCAGTGCTAGTGGAATGGGCTCATGTGCCGTGGGTTATAGGGGGAGACTTCAACGCAGTTTTAGATATTACATTAGAGCGCTCACATCCATCACTTCCTCACACCAACCCAGTAAGGCAGGCGCAGGCCCTTACAGACTGGACAGTCCATTGGGTACTAGCAGACGAATATAGAACACAACATGAGGGAATGAGGGAGTTCTCTTTTTTCTCTCCTCTGCACGGTTTTACACACCCGATTGGACAGCATCCTCTGCTTAACCCAGTTGATGAAGTGATTCACAGACACTACATACTTTGCTAAAACCTTTTCAGATCACAACCCACTAGAGGTTTCGCTCCGGCACCGATCCCCACATGGCACATGCAACTGACTCAGCTTGAGGATGCGCCCTTCCGCAGGGCTCTGAACACTGCTATAACTGGGTACTTTACTATAAAATGAGGGTACTGCCTCGACCAATGTAGTAGAATGGGACACATTCAAAGTGGTTATCAGGGCAGTAGCCATTAAAACCATGGTGGGGGCTCAGAGCCAGATACTTGATAATTGATAGATATAGAGGAGTGATTGAGTAAGTTGGAACGGGAACGGGACACAATTGTGTATTCTGGGCGCTCCTCTGCCCTACTGGCAACTAGAAAACATCATGTAGAGCTCATTGAGCAACTGAGAGTTTATGACTATAGAGCCTACACACACCAGATGCACGCAGACGGTATAGAGCGGGGGCTCTACTAGCGCATATGATACAACCGCATAGGACCCCTGTACCAGTCCTTCAGGTATTATTGCAATCTGGTAAGCTGAGTTCAACTTTTTTTAGAGATAAATAGGACATTCCAAGAATATTATGGGTCTCTGTATGTCGCCACCCCTGCCCTCCCCCCTGACCTCTGATTGGAGTTCCTCAAGGACCTCCGACTCCCACACCTGTCTAGAAAGGATTCCACACAATTGGTAAGGCCCATAACGCAGGAGAAATACACCAGGCTTTAAAGGAAATGCCACGCAATAATTCCGCGGGAATCAATGGGTTGCCAATTGAATTCTACTCTGTATTCGTATCACAGCTCACCCCAAAATTGGTTGTAATGTACAAATCAGCAACCTCGAGCCAAGCACTAATGACTTCTTTACTAAAACCAGGCGAGAACCCACCAAGCTTACCTCTTATAAGCCTTTGTCAATATTAACCACTGACTATAAAATACTCAACAAAGTCCTCGCACAAAGAGTTCTCCCATACCTTCCTCAGCTGATTGACATGGATCAATGTGGTTTTATACCTCACAGAAGCACTTCTTAAAACATTTGTTGCCTGTATCAGGTGATGGATGTCTCGCTAGCAGCCTATCCAAGAGTGGGATACGATTCATTAGATTTGCAGCAGGCATTCAATTCACTAGAATGGGAGTACCTATTTACCACTCTCAGAAAATTAAGGATACCGGCTCGTTATATAAGATGGATTCAAGTATTGTACTCCTGCCCTACAGCCAGAGCTAAGACAGGTAAGCATACTTCACCATCCTAGCAGATCTCCTGGGGCACCCAACAGGGTTGCTCTCTGTCCCCATTACTGTTCGCTCATCGATTGAGCCTCCGGCCCAAAGGCTGAGACAGGAAAGGGGGGATTGGGGGATTCCTGATGGGGGTTGAATGCATACAGTGTCGCTGTATGTGGATAACATGTTGCTGTATGAGCAACACATGAACGATGAGCATAAGATGATTGGCCACACCCTAGAACAATTTGGCACTATCTCGGACCTGAAAGTAAACCATTCAAATTCAATTGCTTTTTCATTCCATGACGGATTGCTCACCACTGCCAAAGCACCATTGGGAGTAATTGAGATCCCCATAGCCCAACAAACATTCAAATATCTTGGGGTCCAAATCTATCGCTCTCCAAATGACCTACTTGAAGGTAATCTGAACAAAGCAATAACAGCATTTAGGTCTCAGATCAAGTTCTGGCCTTCCCTGCCTCTGTCAGTGGCTGGGCACTTGGCATCAGCCAAGGTGGTGATGCTTCCCAGGTTATTGTTTTTTTTGTGAACCTCCCAGTTCGAATACGAAGGTCGATTTTCAAAACACTGAACACCTTACTGACAGAGTTAATATGGGCCACACGGCACCGCAGTATCAGTTTAAAAAAACTGCAGTTGCCCACAGGGGAAGGAAAGATGGGGGCGCCTGATTTTCTGACATATTGTATTGTGGCACAACTACAATGTATGGCCTACTGGTTAGTTGGAATAAACCTGCAGGAGATAAATTACACACAGACACTACTAGAAAGTGGAGAACTTCAGTCTCTTCTATTGCCAGTGAGACTGCAACACACTAAGCAGCTATCCCTAATGTTGCAAAACACGTGGTCGTATTAGCAGATGACACTCAGTTTGACCAAGAACACGGCCCCATTTGCACCCAACATCCCCCTGTGTGGATTTCCCACCCCAGCTGGGGTGCTCTCTATGACAAGGCTGAGGCATTTAGAAGAGAATAGGTTGTCTAACCTGGAGGACATCTTCAGTGAGGGCAACCTCCTCTCCCATAGAGAGCTTATTGCCCAAACCCAACTACCAGGCATCCAGTTTCTTTTACAAACCAATTTGTTACATTTTATATGCCACCGATGGACTACCTCCGGGACGGAACCCCAGACTCATTCCCTAATACAGACACTCTACAACATGGGGTCAGGGAGACACTTGATCAAATGGCTATACAAAGCACAATGCTCGCACTATGGTATAGAGGTGTCCCCTCTGCAGGAAAGATGGGAAGCAGACTTAGCGTGCCCCTTGCACGATAAGGAATGGACATTCCTTAAGGAGCATTCATCCCAGATCCCCCGCAATACACAATTTAAATTTATCCAATTGCCCATCTTCCATAGAGCCTACTTGACTCCTCAAAGGGTACACTATCTTTTCCCAGCTGCCAAATCCACTTGCTCCCCGTGTCAAATGGAGGATTCGGATCTACTCCATATGTTGTGGGCCTGCCAGTCCTTGAGACATTACTGGACTACTGTCCGCAGCACAATTTGTGACATCCCTGAGTTCTTTAACTGGGAATCAGCCAACAATTCCATACTGGACGTGTATCGTAGACTGGCGAGGACGGGTGTGACTACTAGACTTGTTGACCTAGCACTTATACTGGCCAAATGGTTAATTACAATTCGATGGAAGTCCTCCAATCCCCGTCAGTCCAAATATGGAGAATGGAACTACTCTGCTCGGGGGAGATAGAGGCTGCAGCCTTGTATAGAGAGGAACATAAGGGACTGAGGAACCCCTCCGTATCAGTGGAGTTGCAGATGTTACTGGAGCTCCTCCAACAGAATGAGTTGGGGGACACCAAGGTGCATTTAGAGGACACAGGCACCAACTGGCCAAACTCAGCTGTGATACTCCGGGAATGGTACTAGTGCAGGGTTCTGCAAAGTCAGTCCTGGAGAGCAGGGTCCATGCCAGATTTTTAGCATATCCACATTTAGCAACAAGATGTTTCAGAAATCTACATTTTTCTCGTCCCGTAATCACCCCGCGCCATGCCTATTCTAAGTTCTTAACAGGGTGGTCTTCACCCCATGATGCCTCCATCCCCCCTCACAAAACAACAGTTATTGCCATTATTCTGGAAGGAGCACTGGGCAGGTCAAGGCAAGTTTGGGGAGTGGGGAGTAGAGGGTTGTTTAATGCAGAGTTAATTAGCACCAGATAATGATCTATGTAATTATACCAGGGGTTGTATCATGTCTAAACAGAAATGGGAAAATAGTTGCTCAGTACTTAGATACATATCGAACAGCAAAATGGAATGCTAGTGCATATTCATGCTTTATTGGCTATTGAAAAGCATGGGTGTAGTCACTCATAGGGAAGCAAATATTGGGCACAATCAAATAACAAATTACTACTGCTGGCAATTGGGTGAGACCATTATGTCAGTAGGACTCCCTCAGTCTATGATTCATGTACTTACTCTCAATCCTCTCATGGTTAAAAACCCACAGATAGATTACAACAGGCCAGAGTGCTTGCACGTTCGATGTAAATAATAGCTTACCCATGCTGAAGTATATTGGCAATTGTGCAATAATCCATGAAATAGGGGCAGTCTGCAAGGCATGACAAAAACAGCCTCAAGGAAGGACAAACGTAAAGCAATTAGTAATGACATCAAGTGATTTTTGCTCTTGTGCCCTTAACCGAAAAATCAGCCAATATTCTCAGTCCAGACCAAACTAAAAAGGAGCATCCGGATTTGCGCTTCTGGAGCTTGGAGGCAATCTGTGGGTGATCTTAGTCAACTACAGTTAACAGGAAAAATTATTAGTAAAATTCATGGAACTATTTGTATTATGTCCAGGAGCATGGATTTCAAGTTTTCTTCCAATATGGTTGTGGGGTTTCCAAACTGAAATTTTAAAAGGAGTATATGTTCTTCTCTGTATCAACATTTTCCAAGTTTTTTAGAATATGTCTCTAACGACCCTCGGCACTTGCCCAAAATTTTGTAAGCTTTTTGAACCATAGTCCCAGTTTTACCCTAACCAACAAGTTTTTCTACCTACGAGTTCTAGCACGCCGAGTTAACAGGCCAGGCAGCTCAGGCTGACAGCTTCTTTTGGTGGCACGGGACATTCTCTAAACCTACATGTTAAAGGAACAAACACATTTTATTAAGTTCACTTGTGGCAGGAAAAAGTGTCAAGCTTTCACTTCTCAAAGCTTGTCTATCAAAATAAAAAATTACAATTCATTAACAGCATTGTATGTTTCAGTTCAATCTGAACGAATACTGAAATGTTCATCTTGTTCGCTAACACTAGAACTCAGTTAGTAATGTAACAATGTCATGAGAGAAAAGTGACTGCAGAATAAAGTTCTCTTTCAGCCTAATGCATCTCGATAGAGCACAGATACACATTTCAAGATTATAGCTACAATGTATTCTGCTTGCTACTCGTCTAACTGGACATATTTTCAATTCACTCCTTTCAGCCAGCAAAGTGCCCAGCTCTCAGTCCATTGCAGACGACATACTGGTGCTTTTTACGAGAGCTGATGGTGTATACCACAGAGAGGGGGGTTTGTTTCTGAAAAACAAAATCAGAATGGTCTTCACATTCAGGGAGTTTTCTCCCTACCTGTGGGAGCATTTTTAGGGTTGAACACAACTCACGCTCTGTCCCTGGTGTAATCCCCCTGTGGGCTTTTAACCATGCCCATAACAAGCCCATCCGTTTGGTTGGTTCGTCGGCTTGCCTTTTAAAATTAGCTTGATTTCATTAGTGGAAAGCATGTATACGTCATGCCTCTTCTGGTGTTTATCCTGCCTCGAGCGCACTGGCAAACTACTGAAAACATACAAGGCTCCATGTTTTCCGTATGGTTTCTGTAGTAATTTTTCTATTTATTTCACAGGCAGCGTGATCTCGTTTGGCAGAAGTCGAGCGATTTGCATGATGTCGACCCAGTTACATGGATATTTGCATCTTTACTGGTTACATGCATAATTGCACTTTTGCCGATAAATTTCACTGCAAGCGAACTTCTGTTCCCTTTTGTGTGATTGCTTTGCGCTCATGGTGGTGGTCGGCTCCCTCATGTGAAACTGTTTTACTTTTTAGTTTATGTGCAAGAAAAGTCCAGTTAGGAGTTTACAGCGCTAATAGCTTTAACTCAAGTAAACACGAGACCCATTGCATTGCAAATGTTTGTGAAATACCTTTAGATGAGGTTGGTGCCCCTTAGGAAGGCGCTGTGCTGTACTCAGTTCAGAGGTCCTTTTTCTCACTGAGGAGGAAGAGGTTTAAAACATGTTCTTCAGAGAAGCGCGTTATAAACAGAAAACGTTTGAGCGTTATTCACATGCAAATGCAATGAACATATCAGACTGAGAACCCAGCACGAAGGGTTGTATGTCACCACCTAAAATACTACGAAGTCCATATACCGCTACATAGCAACTACTACATTGAAATGAGCCCCTCTGAGATTACCACTGCAGGGATTACCACTCCTGAGGTTACAGTTAATGTGATTACTACCTCTGAGGTTACCAGTGCAAAGATTACCTCTGCTGAGGTTACCACCTTTGAAATTACCACGGCAGTGATTACCACTGCTGAGATTACCACTACTGTTATTACTATCTCTGAGATTACCACTGCAGGGATTACCACTGCTAAATTACCACTTATGTGATTACTACCTGTGAGAGTACCACTGCAGGGATTATCACTGCTGAGGTTAGCACTGCTGTGATTACTACCTCTGAGATTACCCCTGCAGGGATTACCACTGCAGAGATTACCTCTACTATGATTACTACCTCTGAGATTACTACTGCATAGATTGCCACTGCAGGGATTACCACTGCTGTTATTACCACTACTGTGATTACAACCTCTCAGAGTACCACTGCAGAGATTACCTCTGCTGAAACTATCACTACTATGACTAGTAACTCTGATTACCACTATTGATATTACCACTAGTGTGATTACTACCTCTGACATTACCACTTCAGGGATTACCACTACCGAGATTACCACTACTGTGATTACTACCACTGAGATTACCACTGCTGTTATTACCACTACTGTGATTACAACCTCTCAGAGTACCACTGCAGGGATTTCCACTGCTGAGATTACCACTACTGTGATTACTAACTCTGAGATAACCACTGCTGATATTACCACTACTGTGATTACTACTTTTGAGATTAGCTCTGCAGTGATTACCACTGATGAGTTTACCACTGATGTGATTATTACCACTGAGATTACCACTACTGATATTACCACTACTGTGATTACTACCCCTGAGATTACCCCTGCAGGGGTTACCACTGCTGAGGTTACCACTACTCTGATTACTACTTCTGAGAATTCCAGTGCAGGGATTACTTCTGCTGAGATTACCATTAGTGAGATTACTACTGTTGAGATTACCACTGCAGGGATTACCACTGTTGAGATTGCCATTGATGTGAAAGCTACCACTTAGATTACCCCTAATGACATTACCACCACTGTGATTACTTTGAGATTACCACTGCAGGGATTACCACTGCTGAGATTACCACTACAGTGATTACCTCTACTGTGATTACTACCACTGAGATTACCACTATTGAGATTACCACTTCTGAGATTACTACTACATTGAGTAAAATAGATTCAAGAGTAAGCGTACTGACCCTATGCTAACCTACATCTTAAAACAAAACTACCCACCACCCTATATTTATGGCCATACAGTGCCCTCTCCTTAACTCAGTAGTTACAATCAACGGGGGTGCCAGTGGGCCCACCCGTACATATTTTGGAGTACCAGGACTCTTCCACTCTGTCCCACAGGGGTCCTATTGATCTTTACAATGCATGGGCCTGCCCTGTCCATTAGTCCCACCCAGGCCCAAGCATAGACATGACTGTAGCATTCTCAAGTGGCAAGGACTCCAAGCGCTTCATTTTCCTGAATTCATTCTCATGTTAAACCATTCGGTGCCCAGGCAAAGACATGCTTTCATTTTCATAAAATAATATTTTGTACCCTGTAACAAGTCCAGCATTTCAGGATTTGTATTGATTATTTCCCAGTTCTTTGTATATGTACACAGGCATGGTATCAGTTTTATGGGGACCAGCCCATTTGATATTTTAGTACATGCTGCTTTATTTCACTCTTTGCCTCTTTTTGTTTTTTATCGAACACTAAAAATGTGTTCCCATGACATCGACCCTGTTACATGGATATTTGCACTTTTTCCTTTTACATAGATAATTGTACTTTTGCAGTTACATGGATAATTGCACTTTTAAAGATACATTTCATTGCGAGCAGACTTCTGTTTCCTTTTGTGTGTTTGCTTTGCGCTCATGGTGGCCGTCGGCTTGCTTATGTGAAACTGTTTTACTTTTCAGTTTATGTAGCAAGAAAAGTCAGGTTAGGAGTTTAGAACGCTAATAGCTTTAACTTGAGTAAAAGCGAGACCCATTGCATTGCAAATGCTTGTATTATTTGTCCCTGTTGAGGTCCCGATACCTCTCATGGCAGATGCACAGCAGTAGAAACACAAACCTGGAGGACTGTCCTAAATGGGGCAGATCTTGAGTGCATAAATAGCAGCATCCTTGTAGCAGACACGTTGCTGCATTTTGTTCAATGCTGGCTCTGCCACTGGTGGCTCCATTGGTGGTCTACCTTGGTTCCCCCCCTCCCGCTAACTGAAGAGGAGGAAGGCAATGAACTGCTAAATACAGTCAAAGAGTTAAATAATTGTGGAAGGTCATTAAAAGACATTTTGTATATAGCCGTGCATGTACAGAGCAAGGCCGTCACCATTGTAAGATAAATCTAGTTAACTGGCTGCTACCAGTCCCTAGTATGTGTCATTTAGGGACTGTGTACATAGTGCTTAATTTTGCAATAAAATCTTGCCTGTGCCCAAAGCTCTCCTCTGAAACATGCAGATGCTGCAATTAAATGTACGAGCACAGAATACTGTGGCAGGGTAATGCTGAAGCCATCGTGTACCTCTTTACTCCATTTGCAGCCACTCCTGCCCCTCCAGCTCACTCTTGCAGCTTTCTGCTTTCTTCCCTCCGTTTTTCTCTTCCTCTATCTTTCCCATGTGTCTTTTGCTAGCAGTAAATGCTTGAGGCAGGAAAAAAAGTGCCGGCCCTCAAAAATAAGTGCTGGTCCCCACATTGGAAACCACCAGCTCAAATTGAGCACTGTGTGTACGTTGTTTTCTTTTGGGCGGTCCTGCTTGGTGTCTTGTTCCATTAAAATAAAAGGGAGTGAGAAGTCCTCGGGCTTGGGAAGAGGCCATGGCAAACCAAGTCACCAGCTAGTGGACCTCCTTTGTAGCTCCCTTCTAGGTGACTGCATTACAGTGCACAGCAAGGTGTGGCGCATTAGAGTGTCCAGCATGTAGGGCATTTTAAATTCATAGACCAAAAGCCTAGAAAGGGTAAATGTGGTGGTGCAGTTTCAGCAAAGCAAAGACTGTCAGTGACACCAACATGTCAAGTGGGCGACAAAGAAGCAGCTTCAGGATGGGCTGTACTCTGAATGGCATATTTTTAAAGGTGCTTTCTCTTCCTTGAAAAATTAATCATGATTCGTCGAGTATCCACATGGTTATTAGTAATAATTACCCTCCTTCCTTTGCACTAGGCTTTACAGTACCTAGCCCCTAATCATCCTTCCCATTACACTCAGCCGCTGCTACTCAATCACAACCCTTTGCCCCAACCCCTCACCTAGGAAGATCTTCCCACATCTGCTACCCTTGCACTTAGTCTATTTCCTTACATTATCTATAGACTACCCTAATCTACTAGCAAACCTTAGTGCTTAATTTGTTAAAAATGTAAGGGCACATACTTTTAGTGAGAGGTTGTCGTAAGTCACTCACAGCTACTGCTAGTGCCACACACTTGCACCACCAGTACCACTGACGGGTGGGGTACCCAGCACCCACTGCCACCAGTTGTGTTAGTTTTACTATAAACTATAAACAGCATAAGGTCTGACTGGGTGGAGGAAGGTTAAAAGGTGCATTATGTTTTAATTATTGGCTTAGAGTCTCAGGTCTTGTGCCACATAGGAACAGGAGACCCAATTGCTAGGAATGTTACACATGTACTCCTTAGGTCCCTTGTACACACCTTGTGTTGTTGCCCTTACAGTCCTCACGTTGAACCACCACTGCCATCTTTAGATCATGGACCTTCATGCTGCCCCCACCCCCAGACTACTGGAGTCACCACTGCCCTCCTCCTAATGTCGAACCTCCTTGCTAAGTTTATATTAACATCTGTCAAGGCCTTTGACTTCGGCTGCTGATCTTTGCTGTCCATTGCTACGGACCTTGCCATTCCAGAATATAAAGCCATCACCATCAGAACCTTAGCATCACAAGCTCTAGCGTCATCAGTGAAGGTTTTCGGAATGGAAGAGGTCAATTTGAGTGCTTGTGTGTATGTGGCTCCCTTGGTGTGGGTGTCTTTTTAATCATTCACTCAAATCTTGGAGCTACATATCATGCTTTAATTCCAGTTTGCTGCTGCCTCTTTTTTTCATAATTTCCACACCTGGCAGGGTCACCCCTTCAAACAACCATGCAGAACACTGGGCATCTTTTTAAAATGTCTTCCTCTGTTTCTTATCTTCAGCCACCTGCTCAACCCGCTTCAATCTGGTTTCCTTCACTCCACAGAAACTGTCATCTCAAATGTGGCTTACTTGACCAAATCTGTACTCCACAGCACTAGTCGTGTGTCCTCTTACTGCTTGACTTGTTTGTTGCCTTCAACAGCATTACTCACTCTTTCATTCCTCAGTGTCACCAGCTCAGAATGTATGATGGAACAAAGCATGCGGAAATCATGCATGCCTTAATTTCGCATGCCTTTTCAACATTTTTTCATTGTAAAAGCATGCCTAGTAAAGGAATGTGTGGGAATGGCATGCGTGGCTCTATCATGCCACCCCGCCACCCGCCCTAAGGCCCAAAAGTACCCTACCCCTAATGCCCACCGTTGCCCCTAAAAAGAAAACTACCCCAACCCCCCTCCCACGCTGAGCCCTAAAACCTTCCAGACCCCCAACCTGCACTAAAAACAATCAACTCCCCACCTACCCTAAAAGAAAACTACCCTGACCCCTCCACCCCCTAAAAACAAAATTACCCCGACCCCTCCACCCGCCTCTAAAAACAAAACTACCCTGATGCCCCCACCCCATCCCTAAAAACAAAACTACCCTGACACCCCTGCCCCTAAAAACTGAACTACCCCGTCACCCCCCACCCACCCTCAGCCTCTGTCTCTTTTTAAGAAAAGATTTTTCCTTTTCAAACCAGCATTGCATGAAGGAACTCAGGCGACCTTAAACAAAAGTTTTCCATTTTGGAAAGCAATTAGAGGGATGACTGTCTGTGATCCATTGCAGGTGACCATACCTGTGATTGTAGCCAATAACTGGGTAAGTCGCAAATTGTGACTTGCCTAATTAATATTTTGTAAGACAGGTTGTTGTGTGATCCTATGTGATTAAGTATTTTGTGAACTAAACTATTTGTACACAGGTCGATTCACAAAACCAATTTGTGACCACTTTCTGTGAATGTAATCTTTGTACATCAGGGCCTTCCTTCCTTCCTAAGTGTCTCCAGTCTCCTGTGTGAAGGTCTTGTCCTCCAACTACAACAGAGACCTTCAAGCCTCAGCAAATTAAATGATGGCAAAGTGGACTTTGCACAAGAATAATAGAATCATATTTCGCTGCAAGGCCAGCAGTAGCCATCAGAACATGTAGAATCCTCATTAGCAGTTACTGCAAGTTGTATATCCCCTGTGCGCATAAATTGTTCTCCTGGTAGGATTCCTTTGTATGGAATTTCCCAAACCAGTAACGATCAACAGGAGCTGGAACATAAAGAGTCAAGATGCATAACATAGAATGGGTACAGTCGTGCAGGAAAAATGGCTCCATCACCTTGTGTAAATACAAGGTAGCGAATTACACAGTTTTGGAGCATGCCACTGTTTATGTCATGAGCAATGGATATGGCCACAGTTCTCTTCAGTATTGCACCAGGCACACATTAACCAGACATTAGTCTGGTGATTGTGCAGGAAGCACCTCATGGAATATGACAATTGGCGATGACCCAGACAGTACACCATCCCTGCAAGGGTTAACCCTCTAACCAGAAGAATTTAGTTGATAGAAGTAAGCTACTAACCTACCACCACATAGAGAAGATGCATATTGCCAGAATTGCTCATCCAGAATATAGCTATTCCAATCAATGCAGAAGCACATTATAAATGACTTACAGAATCTGTGGTGCCCTTAGGGCTGAGTGCGCATGGCCTGCACTGATCTCATGCAATCACTGAGGGGCATATTTATACTCTGTTTGCGCCGGATTTGCGTCGGTTTTTTTACGCAAATCCGACGCAAAACTAACTCCATATTTATACTTTGGCGTTAGACCCGTCTAGCGCCAAAGATCTTGGAGTTTGCGTCATTTTTTAGCGTGGACACTTTCCTTGCGTTAATGATATGCAAGGTAGGCGTTCCCTTCTAAAAAATGACTCTGAGGCATGTGCGCCGTATTTACACTCCCGGGCAAAAATGACGCCCGGGAGTGGGCGGGTAAAAAAAAATGACTTCCAGCCGCTTTAGCGTCATTTTTTAACGCCTGGTCAGGGCAGGCGTTAAGGGACCTGTGGGCTCGGAAGGAGCCCAGAGGTGCCCTCCCATGCCCCCAGGGACACCCCCTGCCACCCTTGCCCACCCCAGGAGGACGCCCAAGGATGGAGGGACATCCCAGGGAACTTAAGGTAAGTTCAGGGAAGTATTTTATTTTTATTTTTTGTGGCATAGGGGGGCCTGATTTGTGCCCCCCTACATGCCACTATGCCCAATGACCATGCCCAGGGGACATAAGTCCCCTGGGCATGGCCATTGGGCAAGGGGGCATGACTCCTGTCTTTGCTAAGACAGGAGTCATTTCAATGGGGGTTGGGAGTCAAAAGAAATGGCGCTAATCGGGTTGAGGCGAAAATTTTGCTTCAGCCTGACTTGCCCCATTTTTTGGCGCCCAAGCTCCATTTTCCCCTACGCCGGCGCTGCCTGGTGTAAGTCATTTTTTTTTACGCACACCAGGCAGCTCCGCCGGCTAACGTCATTCCATAAATAAGGCGCCCGCATGGCGCTTTGGAATGGCGTTAGCCGGCGTTAAATTATTTGACGCACAACTGCGTTGGCGCAGTTGTGCGGCAAAAAGTATAAATACGGCCCTGAGAGTCTTGAGTGACCATGCACTGTCCGCCTTAGCCACTGATCCCTGCTCACCTTGACTCTTGCATCTCTGACCTCCATGTTAGTTTTCCTTTGACCTTGTTAGTGCAGAGGCAATGGCTGTGCAAGCATCTGTGGACCTAGGACTGGAGCATTGGCATGGGAGAACCATGATGAGATGACGCTTGTCCCCAGGGAAGAGGATGCAACTGTGGGAGCAGATATGAGGAGTCAATGCTTGGAGTCTGGCATGCATCTCACAGTTTTAGAGGCGGCGATGTGGGTTCATACGTGGGCATGAGGTTGTGGTAGAAGATGCTGGAGCATGTGTGGGTCCAAAGAGACTATGTAGAAACTGGAGAACACATCATGAGCTGTTTCACCCGTCAGAAATCGATGTGGAAGTTATGGGGAATTCCTCAAGAGCAGAAATCAGTTGCAGGGGGATGGCACTCAACTCATCAGTGTAGAGGCAACATATACTTCATGTATTATCTTGCACTTCAACACTGCCAAAATATCAGTGCCCCATCATCTGGTAAGGTAACAGTGTGATACCCTATGAATGTGCTCCATTGCTTCATTTTCTGCCTTTTTGCTTCCTCTGTCGTATTAAAATTTAATCCAAGTATTTCATTTGCATTTTCCGATTGGGAAGCCCTTTTATTTTCACTAAAACATACAACCTCATCCAAATCAGCACAGTAATGCAATTCCTGCTTTAAGCAACTCGTATATAATAATTCTATTTTTATGTCATATATGTAATTTGACTTGCTGTACCGAAACATACTAACAGTGATTCATAACAACTAGCAGTAAATATTAAACAAGCATAACCAACACCTACAGGTCTGTTTTTTACTATCTCGAGTTGCTTCTTTATGAGTTGTGAAGTTTTCGTACATGGTTGTGTGGAGGGGTGAGTGAGTGAATGCAAGAAAGAATCAATAGGAGGAGGAATTAATAGATCAGTGAGCACATGGCAGAGTGACGTGAATTTTGTGCATGGATGGTGCATAGATGGTGCATGGAAAAACACGTTCAGTGCGTGGATTGACAGTTGCAGGGATGGATGAATAGGTGAGTAAGTGCATGAGTGATTTTCAATCCATGTATTAGCTCAACTACCTTTTCAGCCACTATGAACTTACTCCTAAAACCACTGAATCTTTCTCACCTTCCTCAACTCAGCTGTCACTCAATGAAGAGGCACTTCCACTCAATAAAAAAGCCAGACCTATTGACTTTGCCTGTTAGCTTTAGGAGAGTAGTCCAGGACATGTACATTTTACAAAAAAGGTACTGATATTCAAAGTACATGAATGCTCTAGAGTAAAATAGTAAAAGCATTCTAAACGAAGCCAGTACAGTACTAATAAGCTACTTGCAATGTCCAAAGGTGAGCTTTCAAAAGGAATAATCAACACAAGGCATGCCAATTCCAGTTCCTGGCACTGCCATTTTTTCAAAGGAGAGATGCTAGGCTACTCAAAGTTACCAGCTGGCTCGTGTTATCAGTTACATCTGAAATACAATATTTTTTCGATGGATCAGTTTTGAACACCAGTCCTTTTCAAGAATTCTGACGGCGATGCTTTGTTTTTGTGATGTGAACTCATATAGGACATTATATCAGGCCTCCTTCATTACTATTTTAAAGTCATAAAAAGCTGAGACGAGGAACGTCAAAGGCAGCTAAAGGCGCACATTATCCCAGCAGTAACAGTATCTGTGGCGTGCTGGGGGAGGGAAGGGGGGGGAGGGGATTAGGTAAAGCAACCCCTCTCTGCCAGGACTGCCACGGAAATGGGTTAAACAGCCTAGGTTCTTACCCTCCCTACCATGTCAGCACTGCATAGACTAGAATACAAAGAGCAAATGTCCCATCAACGGCCTGAAGGTAAGAGGAATAGCCATCAACAGAGCAGCAGGTGCAGTGGCAGCGGGGCTTTGGTGTGTTTGGAGCCCTATGACCCAAATCTTTGGTTGTATTTTACTCTACAGCTAGAAGAGGCGGTGGGCACAATTTACTTTGCTTGCACTAGGACCCATGCCACCATTGCTACTAACTGCCATGTGGCATTTCGTAGTGTGGAGACGGCCTCTGTTACCCCTCATCGGATGCATTGGGCCTACATTTCCGTGTATAAGCCACCATGTCAGTGGCTCATCTAACCCTGGGTGGCGTATGCCCTGTCACCACCAGATGTGCAATGATGATCCCGCATTTGTAGCCATTGGTGGAAGTTATGGGCATGACCTCACAATGCAAATAAAACCCATAAAGCTCCACGAGCCGCAACTGTCGCCTGCACAGCATTAGTGTATGCACTTTGAAGCTCCCTCCCTAGAGGCTTCTCTGTCAACCACCAAATACTATCCGATGGTCACTTTTGTAATGCGGACCTAAATATAGTTTTTTAATGTCAGAGATTATTCTTTGCAGGCATCACAGGACTAACGCAGTGCATCACAGCACCTCTTTCTTGCGTTATCCATACCAATGATATTCCCTTGGAAATTCACCTTTGTTTAGATGTACTAATTTCAACTTTCAATAGACGCCACAGAATAAGGGCCTTTCATGGTTTAATCACCCATCAGTGGCTTGTCACTCAGGGAAGCTTTTCATTAACTCCTTGAAGAATATTGTTTGACGTAACACACACTGGTCTTTAACTACGAGCCCAATTACCCCATGCAGTCACTTGGCAAAGCCAGCAGTTGCTAGGACTACAAATAGAAAGAAACAAACAGAGCTACAGGACTCTCAAAACCTCCGCCCAGATGTCTCCTATTAATAAATACAAGCACATTTCCTTGGACACAGTTGTCAATATTTTGATGTAATATAAACTTACCAGTTCTTTCCGCAAATGTTTACTATCCAGATGATTTGTGAAAGGATGATTCGGAATATGCAAGAGATGATAAGAAGCAGCTTATAATATTAGACCATTATTACCCTTTTGATCGAAAAACATCATGCACACACAGTCATTTTTGTGCATCCCTTCACATGATGTAGATGCATATTCTATCCGAACAGACCACTTGATAGAAGACCATGGATAAATCTATGGATGGAGGCTATAATTGTACCTGCAGCAAAAAATAATTAATGCGTTGGAGTCCATGCAGTACACAGAAAAATTATATCCAGACTAGATATCAAGAAATGCAGAAAAGAGAAAACCAGATGCCAGGCCCTTTCCTGCTACTTCTTAAGGTTATGGAATGGCATCTTCATCTGAGGACTTAGGACCTGGTTTAGAATATGGTGGACAGGGAGCTCCATTGCAAACGTGACAGAGTACTCTGTCCACCAAACTCTGGTTCTGACCTCCTCATTTAGAGACAGTTTCGTCATAAGCTTTCTTTCAATGTGTTTCCTGTTTGCTCCATCGATGAAAACCTTCCTCAGACAGCTCAATGGAGTTGGCCATTGGAGGAAGGGCATTACACCTCCTGCCCTATTTAGAGTGGGCGATGTCATGTCATTGTTTTCCTACAATAATGTAATAATGACCCCAACATCCTGGAAGAGAAGTTCTATGGTATGGGTCACATTCATTTCCGTTGCTATGGGAGTTTGCTTTTGGAAAATAAAAGATGTTCAAATATTGGTGAAGGGCTATCTTAAGTGATGGGGGCCACGCACCAAACTTTTTTGTACCTTGAAGGGAACCACTGTGACGGCGATTCTATTCAATACACAGATATGATCATTGGGCTGGTGGCCATCTCTAAATCTGGTGGTTAGAACCGTCTGGGTGGTGGAGGTAATATTCTCATCTTCCCTAATGGGACAGACAATACTCTGTTCACCAAAGTCTATATCAGGCTCTAAGGTCTCAATTGTGCCTATTCTTTAGAAAATATATTGTGATGCTGTTCTTCAAGCAGCACAGAGTCATCAGGAAAACGGCTACGCACCGACTGCTGCTAGGAAATGGCACGATTATTAAGCATATGCACTGAAAAAGTACTGTATCAATTGGGGGGAAGTGAATGTGATAGAGCGTTCCGTCCTAATAAATTACCTGTATCTGGACGCTCTTGGGTCGATGAATCTTTTGACCAAGTGGGGCTCTCTTCACCCGAGATTTGTCAATTTAATCAAATCAATAATCAATAACGAACATAAGCAATGCCCTGATCAACATAACACTTCACAATTAATCCAGAAAACATTTCGGCGAACCATGACCTTTCGGCCATGAATAACCACACCAGTTCATTCAAAGTTAATGAATTTATTTCCCTATATTAACAAAGCTAGCACGATATAAATGTGTCTCAACACCAAATGATATATGTAAATGAACATTAATAGCTGTCCATAACGGCGAAAAAGATGCAATCTATGCAGCATTTGAATAACAATGCATTCGATAATAGCAACGCAAACCACTAAAACTATAATCTGTAATGGGCTAATTGCATACATTAGTCAGCATAACAAGGTCTCAAATTGCATCGTGCAACAAATGAATCCTCATCTAACCTCAAATTAGCATCTGCATGTGGGATTTCATGCAAAAACGATTTAGCAACATTGATTTGGAAAACTCCTAACTAGGGCTCTTATCAAAAATCAGCAGTTGGTTACCTAAAAAGAAACACAATGCAATTGTACATTTTCCTTTCATATTTACCAAATTCAATCAGCATTCAAGGAAGTCTTCGTCTCACAGGTACCGGTTTCGATCAGCATGGGACGGGGGCAAAGGGGCAGGGTGGACGGGGCAATTGCCTCACAGCGGCAAGATAAAAGGACAAAACTACTACTTTATGCAAAGGGGTAAATCAAAGTTAAAGTCTCTAGGGCGAGAATTACTTAAAGTCTCTTTCTCTCGATTAGAGAAAGCATCAAAGTCTCATTCAAAATGGCGTCGAACATCAATTGGCATCGTAGAAGATGGCAAAATGACGAGGTCGGCAAGAAGAGCCATAATGGCTGCAATGTCTAATGTCCTCAATGGGTGCAATGGGTAATGGCTAATGTCCGTAATGGCTAATGTCCGATGGGTAATGTCCGCTTTCTTCTTGTGCACCAGGTTTAAATAAACAACAGTTCAAATCCAGTAGGGTCTTCCATTGGAGGGTTCATAGGTTGGCTTCAAATTGTCTAATCAAAAACAACAATTCACAAGCTTCTACCTAGGCATACATTATCCTTGGAGTCGGGAACGTAAGTTGCAACATATTTTACCAATTAACTCACTTTCAGAGCTTCCATTGTCTGCACCTGCAGATTGACCTTGGAGCAAAGAAGAAGATGCCAGGCTGGCACGAAACCTTAAAGATAAGCATGTGAACCGATCTCACTGGAAAAGTACAGCTTCAAGCAAGAATACACGTTTTATTAGCACATTAGAAAAACACGAGCATCTAAACCGTGAGACAAGGCAACTAGGCCAAAGCCTCCACTAAAGTTATGCTAAGTTAAAACATTTCAAACAAGCAAATCATGGCACACGTTTACGGTTATGTCAGATTAGTACAATTCTAATACATCACGTTATATAAAGCACGCTTATAAATGTTGGCGAACTACTCTGAGGGCACATTTGTCCCCGTACAATCTTTATTAGTTCGGTTAAAGTCACACTTGATTATTGCAGCACTACGTTTATGCGCTAATAAATGTAAAACCTTCATTTCTGCGTCATCAATCCCTCCTCTGATGACTATTTGTCATCACACAAAACTATTCCCACAAATTTTATTGCATTAAAATTCTGTCAGTTCTCTTTGCCTTTTAGTTCCCCTTGTTCTTGCCTTGTATTCTTCTGCCATTCTTTTCATCATTTTCTCTTCCTTCCTCCTTTTAATTCTTGCCATGATCATTAGTATTCCCCTCTTTATTCCCCAAATCCCAAAGATGCAAATTAGTACTATTAGTATTCCCTGTATTATTTTTAGTAATATTCCATTCCAAATGCCACCAAGCCAATTTCCCACTGAAGCAACTCCCTTTCCAACCTTCTCCCAAACTCCTGGTTCTTTCAATTCCTCCAAGTCTGCACTCTCTTTTGTTAGATTTGCAAGCATTGTTTTAATCTTCACACTGTTGTCTGGTATATACGTGCAACAGTGACGCGCACCAAGCATTTTGCAAACTCCGCCATCCTTTGCTAAAAGAATGTCTAGGGCAAGCCTGTTTTGAAGAGTCATAGCTCTTTCTGCTGCAAGTTCAGCATCCATCAGTATTATAGCACCTGAAAACTTTGTCAACATGTTATCCACTATAGTAGACAACTTTCTTATTTTGATGGAATTCAACACAACTCCCAATGAAGGAATCATCGCTCCAAATATATCTCCTACCACAGCAGCTGCGGTCTCTCTTTTCTGGATACGATGAGATCCAGGCGTCTTTGGAATCACTGATAGGTCATCCAGTTGATAAACCTTTGGGAACACTATACCCAAATAACATCTCCCCCACCATCCCTTTGGAAGACGATAATAGGCATTATGCCCACAAATGTAATATACACCAGGTATGACAGGGTCAAGTCCGTTCAACATGAATGTCCATTTGGCCTTAAAGATAAACGTATGTTTACATTCACTCGCTCCCACGAAAATGTCATCATAATAAGATTCACCACGATATATACAAAATTTCCCTACATGCCAAGCGTCTAAAGCTATTTTTCCTTGTGTTTTTATTGCGGCAAAAGCATAATTATCTACTGAAGTCCTCTTACTTAGCTCTTTTTCTAATTTCGCATTCATTTGTGCCCTTCTATCATCTGTGCGATCTAAAAAGCTTATTTCTACTGCAGAGAGCGAGCAGGTAAGGTTTTCCCTATGAGCGTGAGCTGTTTCAAAAGGTTGCATTGGCTCGAAAAATTCCCTCATTATTTTAGCATCCCAATCTTTAGCAATCTGGCTTAGTTGCGTTATTATAGGAACATATGCAAAGGTAACATCATAATTTGAATAAAAATACTGTATGTTAGTTTGACCATAAAATCTAGAAGTTACTAAACTACATGTAATCCCATATGTAAGAGGCATGTGGTGATAAGTCACCCCTTCCGTTACCGATGTCGGTATCTGTGTACACACATAACAATCTTTCGCATCCATAGTCTCAACATATTCTGTTAGTAGGCGATAGAAAACATTATACGAAAGTTCCTTCTTATCATGCAAGTGTCTCTCATCTAATTCTAGTCTTTTCAATGCGGTTAGTTCAGTGACAGTAACAGGAGCAGAAGTAGAAGCATCAATTTTCTCATTCTCACCCTTACCACGCGTTGCAAGCACTATTGCCATTATTATTAGTACACATGCAGTTATCAAGCCTATACACGCATATTTACAATATTTCACTCTACTGTTTTGTGTAGCGTACTTAGTCATGATCTGTATAGAATCAGAGAGCTAGAAGCACCTATAAAGAAACGATTTAGCAATTAGTTACAAAGCTGAACGAGCGCAATGTTCACACAGTTTTCTTCAGGAGCCCAGTCACTTATCGGTTAGCAGCATTTGTCTCAATTCGGCAATAACTCAGTCTTTTATCAGTTAGCAACGCTGTCTCAAATCGGGTTTAAGAGTCAATCAGGTTATCAAAGTCTTATCAAGTTAGCAAATGTCTCATCCGGTTTAGCAATGTCTCAGCTGGTTGTATCACATTAGATTATAGCAAGCAATGTCATTTATCAGTTTTTCAGTCAATAGTGTCCATAAAACTTTTCTTTTCTATTGGTATCCCTTCTTCTTCGTTCTCGAGGCTAAGAGATACAAATTCGTCGGTCCCATCGTCATTGACTACATATGCCCATTCTGGACCAGAATATCTCCTGTTTGGTATCCTTTTCCTTTTCAATTTTGCATCTCTCTTTGATTCTGCCTCACTGGTACTTTCCTCTTTGGCCAAGTCTTTTTCTTCACTTGATGTTGGTACCACGACAGACACTTCCTTTCTTTTCTCTTTCACTCTTGGCCCTTCACTGTCGTTCAACGTTTCTCTAGTTCTTAGTTTTACTGGTGATATACTTGGTCTTCTCTTTGCACTGTGTCCACTTGATGGACCTGCGATCTCTTCTGAGGAAGTTTGAACAGTTTCGTTCTGTTCTGCCTTGTCCCCTCCTTCTGGGGAGTCAATCAGGTTTTCCTTTTCTTTTTCAGTACCGTCTGCTTCCGGGAAAGCCCTCCTCTGATCAGGCTCTCCTGCTTCTTCACCTCTTTCGAGCCCTTTGTCACCGTTACTTTCTTCAGGCTCTTTGTCACTTTCAGCTGCTTCAGGCTCTTTGTTACCTTCAGCTGCTTCGTCGCTGTCTGAGGTTTCTCCTTGGTCTTCCCCAAGTGAATCGGTTGTTTCGTCCTCAGAGAATATTTCTCTCTCCTCTATTTCTGCCTGTTCGCTTCTAGTTCTGTTTTGCTCTGTCTCAGCGCTCGGCACTTTGTTATCAGGTACTGGCAGTTTCAGCGCTTCAACTTCCTCATCTGTGGGACACAACACTTTCTTTGTATGACTGGCGTGAATCCAGTTGGGAACTCCCGCACACTTCACAGCGGTTGTGGTCGTCAGGATCACTTGGAAAGGGCCTTTCCAACGGGGTTCCAGACACAACTTCCTCACGTGCTTCTTTATCACGACCCAGTCACCTGCTTTCAGTGTGTGTCCTGGACCTTGGATCGGTGGCAAGGTGGTTGCTTCCACCTGGTGAGAGAAAGAGCGAACCACGTCAGCCAGACCTTTGCAGTAGTCTAACACCATATCATCTGTAATATTCAAAAGCGCGTTTGCGGGAACTGCAGGAAGTCTCATGGCCCTGCCCATGAGAATTTCGTGCGGGGACAATCCAGTCTTTCTGTCAGGGGTGTTTCTCATTGACATTAACACCAGAGGCAATGCATCAGGCCATTTCAAATTTGTCGATGCACATATTTTCGCCATTCTTGATTTCAGTGTACCATTCATTTGTTCCACCAGTCCTGAGGCTTCAGGGCGATAGCTACAATGCAGTTTTTGCTCAATGTTCAGCGCTGCGCAAAGTAACTTTATCACCTCGTTATTGAAGTGACTTCCCCTATCTGATTCTAAAGAGATCGGGAATCCGAAACGTGGTATCAACTCCCTCAACAATAGTTTTGCAACTGTAAGGCTGTCATTTCTACGTGTGGGGTATGCTTCAATCCAGTGACTAAAAATGCACACAATCACCAACACATACTTCAGACCTCCATGCACAGGCATCTCAATAAAGTCCATCTGCATTCTGCTGAACGGGCCACTCGCCCTGCCAATGTGGCTCATGTTCACAACCGTTCCCTTTCCTGGGTTCATCTGCTGACAAATGACACAACGATGGCAAACTGCTTCTGCAACTTGACGGAATCTGGGGTTAAACCAATCAGTTTTGAACAATCTTATCATGGCATCTCTCCCTAGGTGAGCCTGCCCATGATAGAACCGCGCTAGCTGCGATAAGAGACTATTTGGTAAAACAAATTTTCCTTCATTTGAAATCCATAACTCATCTGGTCTCCTTGTACATTGTGACTTAATCCAGGAAGCTCTTTCATCCTCCCTGACGCTATTCTGTAATGCTTTTAGTTCATCCATTGAATCCACGACCTTCAAGGCAAATGCTTCAGCTGGTTCGAGCTCTGGCTCACTTATCAAATTCCATTCATCCCTGAGCAATATACAGTTCAAGGCACAAAATCTTGCGACTTGATCCGCATATGCATTTCCCAGGGAAACATAGTCCTGTCCTTTTGTATGAGCACTACACTTTACCACTGCAATTTCGTCTGGCATCTGAATGGCGTGTAACAATTCCCTTATTCTCTCCCCGTTTTTCACTGGGGACCCTGAAGAGGTCAGGAAACCTCTCTGTGACCATAATTGCCCAAAGTCGTGCACAATTCCAAACCCGTACTGACTGTCAGTGTAAATGGTAACCTTCATCAATGTAGACAGTTGGCATGCTCTTGTAAGGGCTACAAGCTCTGCTACTTGTGCGGAATAGACTCCTTGGAGCCAGGACGCTTCCAAGACACCTGTTACAGTACATACAGCATATCCTGCTTTCAATATTCCCAATGCATCTCTTAAACATGAACCATCAACAAAAATAATATGGTCATTTTCATCAAGCTTAGTATCCTTAATATCAGGTCGGGGTTTTGTGCAAAATTCAGTCACCTGAAGGCAGTCGTGCTCGACGTCTTCAGCGTTCTCAATTTCAGCATTTTCACCGGGAAGCAAGGTTGCTGGATTCAACGTAGTGCACCTTTTCAGCTGCACATTCGGTGAGCCCAGAATTATTGTTTCATACCTTGTGAGTCTTGCTCCAGTCATGTGTTGCGTTCGGGAGCGGGTCAAAAGTATCTCAACTGAGTGAGGGACCATGACTGTTAATGGGTGTCCCATCACTATTCCTTCACTCTGAGTGAGGCTGATACCAACTGCTGCTACGGCGCGCAAACACCCTGGCAGTGCTGCTGCGACCGGATCCAAAGTAGCTGAAAAATACGCTACTGGTCTGTTTATGCCACCATGGGCTTGGGTCAAGACAGACAAAGAACATGCATCACGTTCATGACAAAACAATGTGAAAGGCTTTGTGTAATCAGGCATACCTAAAGCTGGAGCCCTGCACATGCATTCTTTCAATTCCATAAAAGCATCCATCTCATCTCCTTTCAGCTCAATTTCATCCAAGGCATCCTTCTGGGTCAGTTTCAGTAAAGGCTTTGCTAGAGTTGAGAAGTTGGGAATCCACTGGCGACAGTAGCTCACCATCCCCAAAAACTTCCTCACCTCCCTCCTCGTCTTTGGTGGACTCATTTGAAGTACACTTGTTATTCTTTCCTTCATTATTCTCCGTGACCCTTTCTCTATTTGATGACCCAAGTATTTCACTTTCTTCTGACAGAACTGCAACTTTGAAGGAGACACCTTGTGTCCATTCCTTCCCAAATGGTTCAGTAGAGCAATGGTGTCGGCTGTGCAGCCACTTTCTGTCTTAGATGCAATCAGTAAGTCATCAATGTACTGTACTAGGGTTGACTCGAATGGCAATTCTAACGCTTCCAAGTCTTTCTTTAGAATCTGATTGAAAATTGACGGTGACTCAGAAAACCCTTGAGGAATTCGACACCAACTGTAAACTCTGTCTAAGAATTTGAAACAAAAGAGAAATTGGCTGTCCTCATGAAGAGGCACCGAAAAGAATGCTTGTGACAACTCGATGACTGAGAACCACTCGGCATCGCAAGGGACTTGAAACATTATCACAGCTGGATTCGGTACTACAGGGCAGCATTTAATTATGATGTCATTTATTTTCCTCAAGTCCTGCACGATTCGGACCTTTCCACTCGGCTTTATTAGTCCCATGATTGGTGAATTACATGGACTGCTTAACACTTCTTTCAATACTCCTTGTTTTACAAACTCGTCAATGAGTTGTGCGACTTTCATGAGGGTGTCTTGTGCCATGTGGTATTGTGGGGTCTGGGGAAAGGTTACATTGGGTTTTACGGTCACTTTCACTGGTTCCACTCCTTTCACCAATCCCACCTCTTTTCCTGTCATATCCCACACTTCCTTTCCGACTGTTTCCCGTAATTCAGCTGGAATATCTTCTTCAGTTATCATCGGAAAAAGGTTAATCAGAGGATATTCTTCATCGACAGTTTCCATCTCATCCCCTTCTACACTGTCCTCTTCTTCCCCATCACTGCTCGTCTGAATTCTAATTCCATCGTTCGAACACATAATCGAACATCCCAATTTGCACAATAGGTCTCTCCCTAACAGTGCTATCGGGCTTGAGTCACATACCACAAATTTATGTAACCCTTGATAGTTACCAATTCTGACTTGTACTGGATCTGTGATTGGGTTCGTCAGGTGCCTGTTTGCTACTCCCACTACTTGAACTGTTCTCCCTGAGAGTGGCAAATTTGGTACTTCAATGCTCCTAACAGTTGAACGTGTGGCTCCTGTGTCACACAAGAATGAAACACGATGACCCATAACTCTTCCCTCCACATATGGACCCTTTTGATCAACTTCCAAGGATGCTGCAAGCACCCAATTTCCCTCCTCATCTGAACTTTCACTCTCCCATACATTGTTTATTCCATTCTCACTGTGTAATGGGAACTGTTGTACTGTGCCATTTGTATTCATCACCTGACCCGAGACCTGTGGAGGAACCATCACTTGCTGCTGACTCACTGGTGCCAAAGGTATTTGCATTTGCTGATTAGGTACCATGGGAAACTGCTGTTGCATTGGCTGCATTTGCGTCATCTGCATACGGGGCATCTGCATCTGCTGCGGCTGCATGGGCTGTAATCCCTGCAGCTGATTTATGGTCTGAAAATTTGGGTTTGGACCTCTCATTTTCGGTCCCCTCATTGTCTGGAATGCATTGACATCATTGTTTTGCTGACCAACACCTGCACCTTTCTGCACCACCATCGGGCACTCGCGTTTCCAATGTCCGACGATTCCGCACACGTGACACGGCATCACCCTTTTCATTGCCTGCACACCATTCGGAATCGCGACAGTGTTCAAATCCGGACCATTACTCCCAAAGCCTCCTCTGCCTCTGCCTCTCGCCTGTGGCTGAAACACCATGTTTCCCTGCGGCTGCGGCTGCGGTATCTGCTGTTGGAACCCTTGCAACCCTTGCAAACCTGTCTGAGCTGCTTTAAGTTGCATCATCATCACTTTCTCTTTCAACCTTTTCTGTTTCACTTCAATTTCGTCGCTACAGTATTTCGCATAATTCAACACCTCATCAATCGGTTTCGACTGCCAACAAATCAAATGCGTCTTTATCATCTGACTTATCTCTGGTCTCAGCCCTTCCACAAATCTAAACACAAAATGAAGCATGTCCTTCGCCTCTATTGTTTCCGTGCCACTGTAGTTCTTGAACGCCTTCAACAACCTCTCATAGTAACCATGAATCGACTCTTTAGCCTCTTGGGCAGTTCGATCAATCTTCTGCCAATCCACATTTTTCGCGGCAACCTTCGTCTTCAAATGCTCAATCACCTTATAGTACAAGCTCATTACCATAGGTGATGGTGCACCCGTATCCCTGTCTCTCTCTGGTTCACTTGTCGGCGAACCTACAGCCCTTTTGCAGTCTTCCCACAAGTCTGCCGGAACCACAATCTCAAAGAGGGTGTTCAGGTCTTCCCAAAGACATTTTGCAAGCTTCACAAACCTATCAGTCTGTTGATACCATTCAATCGGTTTCTCTCTCAGTTTGGGAAAATCATCCGTAAAAGACTGAATGTCGCTTCTGTGCCACGGTACATGTATTAATTTTCCCCCTGCTGTCTCCCTCATTGGTAACATGGTTATTGCATCACTACTCTGTGGTCTTTTCTCCTTATGCTCTGGGACACTGTCTTTCTTCTTTTCCTTTTTCCTTGCCCATCTGCTCTCCCATTTGTCTAAGCACCTCCACACTTGTGCACTCTGCAGCAATTCTCTAAGGTGCGTTTTCATGCCTGCTGACCTCATGTGTTCAAAGTCTGTGGTCCCGAAATCCAATCTATAGCTCCTGCTCAAGTGTTTTGTCTTGTCTATCTCAACCCCGTTTTTGTCAGCTATTTCTTGCAACCTTCTATGTACCTTGTTCACTTCTCTCGTAATCCTGGGACATAGATACCTCAGCTCTTCTTCCGAGTAGGACTCTAACCTATTCAAACCCATAGTCCCTTCCACCAATTCTTCTGCTTCCATGTTCAACCTGACCTTATTCAGATAGTCCTCTCCCTTCCCACTGGCTGAGCTTTGTGTGGAATTCAGACTGTTGAACCACTGTGTCAGCTGTTGCGCATTCAACCCCATCAGTGTAGCATTCACATCGACTGCCATTGATGGTTGCGGCAACTTTTCAGTGTTCGATGATAGCGGTATCATCAGTGGGGGACTCGACCTCACCACTGTTGACTGAGCACATATGGGACTAAACTCCATCAAGGACCCAGATCCAGTTGGCAGAGCCGCTATCGGAGTTGTCTCTGGAGTGTTTTCTATGCACCTCCTTTCCGTCCCATTCTGCACCATTGATCCTTGACCGCTCATACCTGAGTTAGGCTGAATGTACAAAGGTACCGGTGGACCTACAGTAATGGATAGGGATATCGCATCTGGGTTCTGTCCATTCCCCAGGTTCTGAGGCATGTTCATTCCCACACTATGGGTCATCATTGCCGGCATGCCCGTCTGACTCCCCGTCATCTGAGCATGTGCGGTTCCCCCCTGCATCTGCTTTTGAGGCATCAAAAGCTGGGTTGACTCAGCTTGTGCCAATGTTGGGTTGCGACCATTCTGTACTCCCATTACGGTTGGATCTAGAATCATTCCCGTACTGTTGTCACTGCTGTAGTACCTTGGGACCTGCGGCTGATAATTTTCTGCTGTTTTCAATATAGGCACATCTGGATATATTCTCCTAACCTGCGGTATCTGCGGGGTGAACAGTAAACTCGGGTCCTTAGATCCCGATGGCGTTTCTGAATTTGGAGTTTCATTATTCTGTACCGGTGCCGGAGGGGCAGAACTGGTACTTGGACCTTGTTCACTCTCTGCATAAGGTGGTGGACGGTCGTTCAGCAATTGCATGATAAACTCCTCATCCTCTGACTCGTCTTCTCTCCTTAACTTTTCCTCGTCCTCTCTATCTTTGGAACACCTCCTGTTTGTCTTACAGGTAGCTTTCTTGCCTGTCGCCTCTTCTTCCTTAGCAATTGCGGGAAACAATTTTATCCCCTGCAATATATCTGACCTCCACACCTTCTGTGCATTATCCCACCTAGCGTCCGCTAGTGTCTTTTCTACCTTTCTTATCCTGGCCTCGAACTTCTTTTGCTGTTGCTGTCTAGCCATTAGTTCCCAAATCGCTATAGCCTCAAACTGTGCTGGCCTTGGAGGTACCTTCATGTCGTACATCGCGAATCTCAAATTCTCTAGGATCCTTATATTGAATGTCCCATGGATCGGGAACGCTACGCTCCCATATCTCTCTGTCAGCTTGTGCCATTGCTTTAGCCAAAGGCACGGAGCTACCCCCCTTTCCTCCATTACAATGTAAGCTGGTGTACCTTCGGGTGGCGTCTCCTCTCCTACGCTCGCTTTAATGTAAGACTCCCCCTTCATCGCACTCTTTAATGCTTTAAAAAATTTCATTTTCTCGTCTTTTATTTCACAAAGTTTGTAATCAATAAGTGACTTTAATTCCCGGAATACTCTTCGCTTGCCTTTCCCCTTCCAATCGAGCCCCACGGACTGCGTCCAATCCGTGCGCGACCCTTCTTCTGCAACCAACCTATCCCAGCGCGGCTCCTAGTGACGTCACACTCACACACACTGCGGCTGACAAAGCCTCGCGGCTTGTCCTCCTTCACTCAGCTCCTCTCGTAACAACTTCTGGCATGTATCGCGAGCAACCAAATAATAATAAAACAGATCTGTCGGTTTACTACAGGAAGGGTAACACAATCGCTTCAGGACCTTAGGGATTTTTCACTAGCCTCTGCAGTTATTCCATCTTTCTCGGTCCCCACTTTCGCAAGCAAATCCTGACCCGCAGACTCTGCTCTCAACTTGTCAATGATCTATTCTAGTGCACTTAGAATTTGTCAAAGCCCGAAGTCGAAGTTCTCTTCCACTCCCTTAACACACGTACCGACTCGTTGACCACGCCCGGTCAACCTATTAAACCGACCAGACCACAACATAAAACAAGTGTCTCATACACTTTTCAACATACTCCGGAGTCTCTTGACCTCGCAGGGCCCGTCTCAACAACAACAACCACGTGGACCTTTTTCTGCACAAAGCGCCACATGCACATGAAGTTCGACGACTTCCCTACTCTCACACTCGGAGTCGCACCTCCGCTATTCTCTAAAATCCTCGCAACCTTTTCAAACAATCTGCGGCAATAAGCTGTGCAAGCGCAAAATCCTAACTTCACTCATACCGTCACTAGTACCGCCAACGCCGATTTCACACCTCCATTCTCTCCATTCGCAAGCTCCGAGATCCCGGGAAAGTCGCGGGGGACTTAGGGCATCATCATTCTCTCAATCTGTTTTACCCAAGAAAAATCTAATTCAACACCATATACTTCTCGAGTGGGGTCTCAAAGAGCGTAACCTTCAATTCAACACCATATACCTCTCGAGTGGGGTCCCAAAGGGCGAAACCATTACCTCTCGAGTGGGGTCCCAAAGGGCGAAACCATTACCTCTCGAGTGGAGTCCCAAAGGGCGAAACCGTTACCTCTCGAGTGGGGTCCCAAAGGGCGAAACCGTCCTCTGCTACCATCTACTGATAGAGCGTTCCGTCCTAATAAATTACCTGTATCTGGACGCTCTTGGGTCGATGAATCTTTTGACCAAGTGGGGCTCTCTTCACCCGAGATTAGTCAATTTAATCAAATCAATAATCAATAACGAACATAAGCAATGCCCTGATCAACATAACACTTCACAATTAATCCAGAAAACATTTCGGCGAACCATGACCTTTCGGCCATGAATAACCACACCAGTTCATTCAAAGTTAATGAATTTATTTCCCTATATTAACAAAGCTAGCACGATATAAATGTGTCTCAACACCAAATGATATATGTAAATGAACATTAATAGCTGTCCATAACGGCGAAAAAGATGCAATCTATGCAGCATTTGAATAACAATGCATTCGATAATAGCAACGCAAACCACTAAAACTATAATCTGTAATGGGCTAATTGCATACATTAGTCAGCATAACAAGGTCTCAAATTGCATCGTGCAACAAATGAATCCTCATCTAACCTCAAATTAGCATCTGCATGTGGGATTTCATGCAAAAACAATTTAGCAACATTGATTTGGAAAACTCCTAACTAGGGCTCTTATCAAAAATCAGCAGTTGGTTACCTAAAAAGAAACACATTGCAATTGTACATTTTCCTTTCATATTTACCAAATTCAATCAGCATTCAAGGAAGTCCTCGTCTCACAGGTACCGGTTTCGATCAGCATGGGACGGGGGCAAAGGGGCAGGGTGGACGGGGCAATTGCCTCACAGCGGCAAGATAAAAGGACAAAACTACTACTTTATGCAAAGGGGTAAATCAAAGTTAAAGTCTCTAGGGCGAGAATTACTTAAAGTCTCTTTCTCTCGATTAGAGAAAGCATCAAAGTCTCATTCAAAATGGCGTTGAACATCAATTGGCATCGTAGAAGATGGCAAAATGACGAGGTCGGCAAGATGAGCCATAATGGCTGCAATGTCTAATGTCCTCAATGGGTGCAATGGGTAATGGCTAATGTCCGTAATGGCTAATGTCCGATGGGTAATGTCCGCTTTCTTCTTGTGCACCAGGTTTAAATAAACAACAGTTCAAATCCAGTAGGGTCTTCCATTGGAGGGTTCATAGGTTGGCTTCAAATTGTCCAATCAAAAACAACAATTCACAAGCTTCTACCTAGGCATACATTATCCTTGGAGTCGGGAACGTAAGTTGCAACATATTTTACCAATTAACTCACTTTCAGAGCTTCCATTGTCTGCACCTGCAGATTGACCTTGGAGCAAAGAAGAAGATGCCAGGCTGGCACGAAACCTTAAAGATAAGCATGTGAACCGATCTCACTGGAAAAGTACAGCTTCAAGCAAGAATACACGTTTTATTAGCACATTAGAAAAACACGAGCATCTAAACCGTGAGACAAGGCAACTAGGCCAAAGCCTCCACTAAAGTTATGCTAAGTTAAAACATTTCAAACAAGCAAATCATGGCACACGTTTATGGTTATGTCAGATTAGTACAATTCTAATACATCACGTTATATAAAGCACGCTTATAAATGTTGGCGAACTACTCTGAGGGCACATTTGTCCCCGTACAATCTTTATTAGTTCGGTTAAAGTCACACTTGATTATTGCAACACTACGTTTATGCGCTAATAAATGTAAAACCTTCATTTCTGCGTCATCAAATGTCAAAGTGATCTTATTCACTGCTGAAGTTGGAAAGATGACATTGCACTACTATGCGGGGGAATTGTTTATTAGCACACGTAAATGTTTTTAACAATGGGCCGTTTTTAAAATGTTTATTTGCCTTTTATTGTTTCTGCTCCACCGGCTTGTTCTGAGGCTGCCGCGCCATTGTTGTTGGAGGTGGGCGGGGCTTCTTAACACAGGAGGTGCCAGGTTAGAGGCAGCACACTAGAGTTTGTTATAAATACATGTCCGCAGCATGACGCGCTACGCACTCGGCCGCATTGGGAGGTACGCTCCTCTATTCTGTTAATTGAAATTGACCACTTCATTAGAAACTCTAACTGCTGCTAGGAAATTGCACGATTATTAAGTATTTGCACTGAAAAAGTACTGTTATCAATTAGGGGGAATTGAATGTCAAAGCGATCGTATTCCCTGCTGAATTCGGAACAATGACATTGCACTGCTGTGAGGGGGCCAGCGCCAACCTTAACGCCGGCTTTGCTTCAGAAGTGAGCCTTTCCATAATGTACACCTCTGAAGATCTTCATAAGTTAGGATCCTGCCGGAGAAGTGAGGTAACCCTATTGTAGTGGACTGTGTGGTCCTGTCACCTGCCTCTGCTGCGAACAATGTTTTCTCCCATAAAATTCAGGAATTAGGGAGAAATTAGGAAAGTCAGTCACACATTAAGTCTGAAAGAAGCCCTAATCAATGTTGGCTCTCTCCCTAAACATGCTTTGGATGATTTTATTTTGATTGAAGAGGAGCAGTTAGAGATCCTCTTTATGACCGAAACCTGGCTTAACGATGAATCTTGTCCAGATTTGCAACTCACCCTCCCTCAAATTATGCATGTGTCCATCTAGACAGAGAGGGGCGGAGGGGTGGGCAGGGCTGCCCTTGCATTTAGGAAAGCTCCGAAATGCACTGCGTTCCAGGTCGAAGATTTGACAGGAGCAGAGGCCTTGGGCTTCTGCATTTCAGATGCTGCTCGGTCAAACTGAGGCTCTAATCTTATTAGATCTCTCCGGGGCATTCAACATGATCTCTCATGCGATCCTGCTGGAGCGCTTGACCGCTATTGGGTGGAGGGGACTGTGTTTGCCTGGTTGAGCTCTAACAGGCAGTGTGGCTGAAACCATTCTATTCTGAGACTAAAATCCTTAAGTGTGGGGTGCCTCAGGGCTTGGCCCTGAGCTCCACATTTTTTAATATCTTCATGATCCCTTCATGATCCCACTGGCTTACGTTATTGATTCTTTTGGTATCCAAGTGGTGTACGCAGATAATACCCAGCTTCTGCTGACCTATGAAAATAGCACGTCAGAATCAAGGTTGAAATTCACTGCATGCATATCAGCAGTTATGGGGTTGCTTAAGTCCAATGCAACCCTGAGAAAATGGAGGTGTTATTGTTTGGTGCCAACCCCCTGCCCGGCTGGTGAGGTGTATGACCGGCAAGTTGTACATCTCCGCCTCCACCTGTGAAGGTTGTCAAGAGTCTAGGGATGCTCAGTGATACTCATCTGTCCTTCAAAGCCCAGATCTCAGTAGTGATTAAGCCCTTCTGTTGGGTTTTAAGGATGAAGGGAACATTTCTTAACTTCCTCCCTTGGGACGCTCAGAAAACAGTAGTTCAGTTACCTATTCTTTCCAGATTGGATTAAGCAAATATTTTGTACCAAGGGGCTCATAACTATCTAATTCATCTATTACAATTGGTACAGATTATGGCAATTTATCTCTTGTTTAAGCTTCCAAAGCACGCTTCTATCTCTTTCAGAACCAACTGCATTGACTTCCTGTAAACAAAGAGGATTAGGTTCAAAGTATTGATAGTGGCTCATGCCACATACTACAGGGCCTCGCCCATATATATGTCCAGTAGGATGGTTGAATACTGCCTAAAAGAACCTTGGCCTATATTTATACTTTTTTAGCACCGCATATGCGTGATTTTTTGACGCAAAAGCGGTGCAAACTTACAAAATACAATTGTATTTTGTAAGTTTGCCCTGCTTTTGCGTCAAAAAGCGGCGCAAATGCGGTGGTAAAAATGTATAAATATGGGCCCTTGTGTTCTCAGTCAGCAAGGCTGTTAACAATTCCAAGCACTAAATAAAAAAAATGAGGTCCTTGCTGCTAAATACTGGAAAGAGCTTCCTCTCCCTATCAGATGCATCTCCGAGAAGAAAGCATTTCACAAGCTCATCTGTTTCAGCAGTAGTATGGAGGAGCCCCCATACTGGCCAACCGCCTCAGCCCCGGGACACTTTTGTAGAAACTGTTGCGTTCTATAAAACCCATCATTCATTCATTCATTCATTCAAACCAGGAGCCAAAATCACAAATCGATGATTCTTATGGAGCAAATTGTTTCTTGGGTTACCTGCTTGGTTAAGATGGTGACTAATCATGTGTCGTGAAAAGTGCACCAACATGTGTATTGTTTTCCTTAAGCCTTGTGTTGGTCAATCGGCCAGGAGTCATGTCTGATATGCCTCCTGTGAGAGTGGCAAATCCTGGGCATGATCCAATCAAAGTGGTGTGAGAAGGTGTTGATGCATCCTAATAGGTGAGATAACATTCACCACACTAGGGAACAGACACAATGCTGCCAATGGGAATGAAGAGAGTGTGGTGCCTTTTGTGGAATAATATGCTGCGCAAATACAGGAAAGATTGCATGTGTTTTCACATATTAATATTCCTACATATTGAAATGAAATGTGTTGATTTTTCCTTTTCTGGGCTCTTTATCCCATCACTTGGTAAATATCTGCATGGAAATGTGTAAAAAGGCACTGGAACTAGGCAGTGCTTAATTTGTGCAACTGGTTGCCAATGTGTGCAAATGGTGAGGATTAGGACACATTTTTAATGTTCAGACTTTGACCCAAAGTAAGATAGAGAAAGGCACAAAGGGACAAATACATAGCATGAAAAAGAAAGTAAGAGAGTGAGAAAGAGAGAATACCAGGATGAAAAAGATCCTGCTAAAGACAGATAGAGACTTTGGTCCGGATTATATAAAGTGAGCATTGGAAATGTTAATCTAAGACATGGTCTGTGCTGTGTTTTTTGCTGTGAAGAAGAACCGAATCATCTATATTTTACCACCTTACAAAGTAGTAAATTATTGTTTGTCAGTGAAAATGTCATGGAATACATTGCTTTTGGTTCCAAATGTAGCAGAGTTTGTTGGCATCTCTAAAGTAATAAGAGTGCACAATAGATTACAACTCAAGAACATAACACAAAGCAAAATAACAACACAACTATAACACAATAGGCCACAACACAACAACAGAGTCAGAAAAGAACATAACACAACAACCAGAACACAACATCAACACAGAGTACCAATGTAGCACATAAACACAGCAGCGCAAAAACAACAGAACACATCACCATCGTAACAAAATGCAATGCAACACATATGGACAGACATTCTGGTTATTCATTCTCACCTCCAAAGATGTGCCTTCATTCTATGATTGGAAAAGTTGTTTGCACTAAGCACTTAATAATCACTTGTAACTTCATTTAGCACCAGCAAAAAGTTATGATTCGACCAATAAGGTGTATGGTGGTGAAAAAAGAGAACGAGGAAGGAAATGTAATCAAAACTAGGCAGTCTTTATAGTCTGCATCCCCAACATTTAGCAACACTCATGGTGGGCTCCTAAGAAAAACTTTGGGCCCCTCTATCTGTATTTATTTTGAATGAATTAAGCACTGGAAGGAAACAGAGGAGTGAGGCGATGCAACTAAGACTGATCAACGGAGGTCAGCACAAAAGCAGAAACAACCTAAGTTATAGAAGTTGAACAAAACAGAATTCCTGAAAAACAAATATAAAGTCATAGGTCTGGATTTGAGAGTCATCATCGACTCTATGCTAAACTCTTGCCCAGGGTTTCCCACTAAAAACAGGACTGGGCAGGCTTTGTATTCCATGGGTGTTTCCCCAGTAGGCTGAAGCGTTTGGGGCTACTTTCCTGCACTGCCGGAGTTTAATTTCAGCTGACATGAAAGGCTCCGCGATGGAGAGAAAGATAGGGAGTGGGGGAAGGTAAAGAGAAAGCAAGTGGAAGAGAGAAAGGAGAGACGACAAGAGAGAGAATTGAGGATGAAAAGAGAGAGATTTTGTGAGAAGCCAACAGGAGCAGGGCTGGTCTTTAGATGGTGGACTGAGGTTGAGTTCTTTTGTTTTTACAATCTTCTGTACGAGTGTGTCCAGTGGTTAATTTGTAAAGGATGAAGTGGTGATGGTCAAGGTTTTGCACTGATTACCAAGACCGAGTAGTCTTGATTCCACTTCATGCCTCTTCAATCCACCACCAGACACTCTCCCCACCGCTTTATCTCAGTCTTGTGATCTTCAGTTTTTTTCCTTTGTTGTGGGTTTTTCCGTCTTTTTCTTGCCCTTTTCTCTCCTTTGTGTCCCCTTCATGTGAAAATGTAAATAAAATAATAGGTGTATGGAGACACTTTTTACTAAGCCAGGAAGCATAGGCTTTAAAGCTTCCCACATTGTGTTTTTTGACTCCCATTGTGTTTTTTGACCAGGTTCCCATGAATACCGGATTGCTCCAGATAATTTTGCAAGACCAGTAGATAATGAGCAGACTTTACATCCAGGGTAAAAAAATAGGCTAACTTACCCAATAAAAGTGTCCCCGATTAACGAGCCCGAGCCCACATTTGCAAATCATGCTAGTTTTGAACTTGTAAAGACATGCCCTATGGGTATTTTGCAAGGTGTGGGGGGCTCCATGCATTTTGTGTTTGCTGCAGGCAATGTTTGTGGTAATATTAGGGAAATTAACAGTAAAATGGCCCACCTGGCCACAAAGCTGCCCCACAAGCTGCAAAAAAACTGACCCATACACGGATATCTTAGACCAGCCCATCAGGGACTGCCTGATTGCCCTGTAAGCCAGTCCGACCCTGTTTACATCTGTTATATAGCACATCAATTGGAGAGAAACAATTCTCAGTAAATTGTGACATTACAAGTTTCACATACTTTTGCTACTTTTACCAGGTGCTAACACATTTCATTTGGGTTATTCATTTGTTTTGTGTTAATGAAATGTATTTGACATTTACTTTATGCAGAAGTGTAGGTTACATTTGGACAACATATAGTAGGGTCCGAGGAGGCTCCTGTAGCTCCCAGGTGCCAAAAAGTATCTCAGTGATGTGGAGCCCAGTAGATTACACAAATGGTTTGTGTTTGACTGATACTGTCTCTTGCCAAACAAGGAAGGGCCCAGTTTTTTTCTTTCCTGCTTTCTCTGAGGGTTTGCAGCAGAACTAAAGAGACAGGGTAAAAGGTGTCAAATGTATTGTCTCATAGTCCAACACAGTCTGATACTAGAAAAACATAGGGGGTCATTCTGACCGCGGCGGTCGGCAGTTGCCGCCCGCCAAGCGGTTCCCGCCGAAAGACCGAACCGCGGTCAAAAGACCGCGGCGGTCATTCCGGCTTTCCCGCGGGGCCGGCGGCCGACCGCCAGAAGACCGCCGGCCGGCCCGGCGGGAAAGCCCCTTCAACAATGAAGCCGGCTCGGAATGGAGCCGGCGGAGTTGAAGGGGTGCGACGGGTGCAGTGGCACCCGTCGCGATTTTCACTGTCTGCTAACCAGACAGTGAAAATCTTTGTGGGGCCCTGTTAGGGGGCCCCTGCACTGCCCATGCCAGTGGCATGGGCAGTGCAGGGGCCCCCAGGGGCCCCACGGCACCCGTTACCGCCATCCTGGTTCCAGCGGTGGACACCGCCAGAAACAGGCTGGCGGTAAGATGGTCGGAATCCCCATGGCGGTGCTGCAAGCAGCGCCGCCATAGCGGGTTCCCTGGGCCAGCGGGAAACCGGCGGGAAACCGCCGGCTCCCCTTTTCCGACCGCGGCTTTACCGCCGCGGTCAGAATCGCCAAGGAAGCACCGCCAGCCTGTTGGCGGAGCTTCCGCCGCCCACCGCCATGGCGGTCATGGACCGCCAAGGTCAGAATGACCCCCATAGTCATCTGAGGATCATAGAGTCAATCGGCCTGAGGTTCCCGTGATATGACAATTGGAGATAAGCTGGATAAGTATAGATAAGATTCAAAATTACACTTTATTACACACTTTTCAGGTAGTAATCACATGATCCGTTGCATTCCAAGAATATGAGCAAGTGCCTAGCTGAGCTCATGAGAACCGGAGAGTAACCTTCACAAGTAGCATAAATGTAGACATTTTTTGGTTGAGCATACTTCAATTATTGCATGCCTTATAGGCCTTAGCACAAAGCACTTCTATGTCACAGATAGGCACTTCATGTGGACAGTGTTAGCATGAGAAAACATGGCAAAAAAGATTACTGTTAAGCTAATGCAGGTAAACGTGCTCAAATTCTTTGTTATTTCTGTCCTTTTGTGATATTTATTTCCTCAGTTCAAGCCACTTCTTTGCTCATTAATCAAAACATGTCATGCTCCACATTGCTTTTACAATGTTTTATAGCACTGTAATCAATCATTCAATCATCATATTCATCATCTTTCTGAATTGTCTATGGGTAAAATGGGGAAGTATCCTTGCCTTTGTTGTGTTTGAGATTAAGGGAATAAAGAATTAGGCAAGAATGTAAATCAATAAGAGAGCAATGAAAATGATCAAAGCAGGTTGTGAGTATTTTTATATCCAGTGCTCCTAAAAAGATTTTAAACCATGACCAAAGGTCCTACTCTTCAAAACCATTTCATCTCCAATGATATGTAAGTCCTCAAAGGTATTACCATTAATTTGTTAACCAATCTCAGCTATAACATTCGGAATGTGAGTGCAACATTCAACTCCAAGTATAGCACAAACACCACCCTTAGCAGTCAGGATACGATAAGATGATAAAAAGTTATCCTTTTCTGGCCAATCACTGTTTGCCAAGCCACAAATTGAGTGGTAATTAACTCGAGGGCAGTTGCAGTTAAAATTAGTATCTCCTCCAACACCTTGACGACTTGTTGAATCTCAAAGATAAACAGTCCCACTCGGCAGCTTAAGATCAAGATGGCATTGAATGGGAATGTCTCTCAAACATCTCTAGTCTCCCTCCTATGGAGGGCAGGAAGTTGAGAAAGGGAAATTTCTGATAGCGGCCAACCCATATGCAGGGTAGCAGGATCGGGACCACTCTGTGAGCAACCACACATAAACTCAGGGTCTTCAGAAATAATTCCCAGTTCAGTTAGCAGTGCCTCGATGGTTGAACAGCACACTAGAATTTAAGATTGTTCATGGGAATTCAACTGGGATAGAGCATGGGAGAAGGATTGGGCAGTGTATTTGGGAATAGATAGATTGCATTCACTGAGGACCCTGAAAATGCTGATGTTTTCTGAACACACAAACCAGTCCTTGAGCAGTAAACCCAAGGTGAACAGCAATGCACAGTTAAGTCCGCAAAGAGTAAAGCAGGTGATGTAGTTGTTACTTTTAGAAATATAGTGCCCCTGCAGGTGTAAGTCATCACACTGCTTCTTCCAGTTAATAGGAATAAGGATCATTGGAACTCCCCCATTTGAGGCAGTGAAAACATGGAAGCTCAGCAAACATAAGGAAAGGCCCAGGTCCTACTTGTTCTGACCCAAACCTTGCAGGAAATAATGGTCTTTGTAGATCGGGTTTTTGGTCCAGAAGGGGGCAGTATGCTTTGTGCAAGTGATTTTTTTCAGCCAATTGCTGCCCTCTCAGCAGCCATTGACAATCCAACCAAATAGGCTTGCAGTGACAAGAGCCAGCCAGACTCACTGGAGAATAAGAGCTTTAGGCTTCCCAAGAGGGTGTCAGAGGCTATAACAATGGCAATAGCAGGGGCTGCATTTTGATAACTTGCTCACAGCGCACTTGCAGGAACAGGTGGTTAGCAGATCCCGGGGCATATTTACAAGCCCCTTCCACCCCTCGGTGCTGCACTAGCGTCATTTTTATACGCTAGTGTGGCGTTAAGGAGGCTATTTCCTCCCTCCATATTTACAAAGTGTCTCAATGCATGCATTGTGCCACTTTGTAAACACTTGTGGCATAGTTATGCAAGGGTGGCGATCCCACATAGGGAGACCCAAATAAATGGCGAAGTGAAATTTACGTTTCACTACAACATTTTTCCTTCATTTTTAACGCTTGCCCAGAGCAGGTGTTAAAATGACGCACCCATAATAACCTATAGACTTCCCTGTGCTTTGCTGCACTAGCGTCAAAAGTTTTGGTGCTAGTGCAGCAAATTGCCACAATAGCGTAAATAATTCTGACACTGTCGTGCTAACGACCAACATGGTGTGCTGCATTGTAAATGTGGAGCAACCATGGTGTTGTTAGGTTGCGGTATGGGGATGCAAGAAAAGTGGCGCGTCGGGTCCGATGGGCCACTTTCTTGTTATTCTGCCCCTCAGTGCCTGAAGTTCTGTTTCTATGGACTACCTGCAGTGTTATGTGGCAGTCTGTGACACCTAAAGCAGTGTTCGTGTGGGGCAAGACTTGGTATGGGTCTTGTCACTTGAATTAAAGTCTAGATTTCTGCTGGAGAATCTTGATGTAAACCAGCCCACATTCTTTACATCCTGACAGGCTTCAGTTGAGTTGGAGGGTAGTACAGCTTGGTCTGATTGTTGTGGCTCGACTGTTCCTCAGGACTTGCAGAATGAATTGCAGAGGTCCACTTCCAGGCACCACCAAGTTCACCTGATTGTTGTGGGGTTGACTGTTCCTCAGGACTTGGAGAATGAATTGCAGAGGTCCACCTATAGGCACCACTAAGTTCACCTGCTATAAAAGCGATGACTATTTGAGTGGCCAGGCAACAGAAAGGATTTTGGAGAAGGAATGGCAGGGAGGGAGCCCTGAAAAAGAAGGTCAGCAAAGGCATAATACTTGGTGCTACTAAAGTCTTCTCTAAAACACACCCTCTATGGTTTGGTTTATAATACCTGTAAGATTTCTCCTAATGTAAAGCTCCATGTGTGAATAGCTTGCTGCAGTAGATGTCTTACAGAAAATAAGGCACATTGAGTTTAGTTCGAGAATCACTGTGTGTCTTTAGGCAATCATGATAAACTAGCAAATAAATTGCATAGAGCATAAACTGTAACATACCAAATACCATTCTGTAAGTGCCTTGTCTTTACCTTGGCACGTTCTGTAAGCAGATAGCAACAGGGCTGGTATTACAGATTGTGCTTGATTATTGAAATGGAGGATTTAAGACAGTTCTGATAATAGTTTTTTCAGCTCTTTAGCTCTTGGTTAAATCACCTAATCACAGTCACTGTCTGTATGATGAGAATCATAAATCTCCACTCGTAGGACTGGCCTCATGAGAGAGATGAACGATGTCTGTTCACAACAAGTGAAGCACGCTCACCAATGCGATCCATCCAGTCTCTTAAACTTGCATTCTAAGATACAGGAACAAAGGAAAGCAAAATATCTTCCACTTAAGGCTGCTCAAATCACCACCGCAGTCTCTGGTCATGGGTTCTTGGCCATCGATGTACACAGCTGACCACTGACCAGTTGCCACCTTCTCGCACAGACCACTGTGGGGACACCAACACTGCTCCCGAATACTCAGTTCAATGTTCAGTGTTCAGTGGGGCCACTCTTTTAGTAGTGCCCCTCTCAACATGGTGGCAGCTTAAGGACTGCTGAGACATGACATCCCAGCAGGAAATGCAGATTTCTGAAATAAAATGAAAAAAATAAACCTTGAAAAGAAAGCAATGCTCACTCTGAAACATGCATAACAAAACATGTTTTTAGTCATTGACTATGCTATTTTCGGATAGGACATGAGCAGGTTAATGTATTGCTGACAGGCAATCCAACCAGTATCGTCCTCCTGTGCCTTCAATGTGCCTCGTGCCACACAGGTTGAGCTTAAAGCAAGCCCTGGAACAGTGGCTCTAACATAGTTCACACAGTTTTAACGAGGGCCCTAGAGATGCCAGCCAGTGCCACAACACTGATAATGTAAGTTGTTGACCCCCCACTGAGTCAGTGAATCAGTTGTAATATTGTCAGGTACAGGCTAATCAAGGATATCTGGAGACATAGGAGGGGTGGTGGAATAACTGGTCTGCCCATAAAAAATTCATATGAAGTCAATTCAGTTTTTGGCTCGCAGTGACTTGAATTGACCAGAGTGCTAAGTATAAGGTGTTAGACCGTTAAAGTCAAGTCTGTTTGCATATCTTGGACAATTTGATTTTCAACGTTTTGTTATACATTTCAACCTTTCCATGGACGCACAGTGCTACACATAAAGAAAATGTTGCTGAATCCCTAAAAAAGTTGTGGAAAACAGTAGGCACAATGTCACCCCAAATCCGGAGAAAGATCATGACATTTGAATAAGAATGTTGGGATTTTTTTACATATAAAATTGCTTTAAAAATATTGCTGTATTTGCTATTGCTTAATATTGCTGTAATAAACATTGTTTTTAATTAATTTAATACAAACTAGTTGGTATTGAAATCTGTAGGTATTAGTTTAATTATTGTAATTGTTATATATATATATATATATATATATATATATACACACAAATATATCTATATCTCTTTCTCTCTCTCTCTCTATATATATTTATATATATATATATATATATATATATATATATATATATTTATGTTGGCCACTTCAAAAGTGTAATTCACTTTTGCAAAATGTAATTAGTAGTCTATACATGGAATTGTGTTTTTGGATTATAGAGGAATAGGATGATTGAAGTTAATTCACCTTTAATTATAAACTGAATATTTCTTACTTGCTAATTATGTAAATGGTATTATTTTTATTTTATCTATTTTACATAAACTTGTTATTTTAATCTATGCTTGATATTTTATAATTTAATAAGTAATTTATATTTTAGTGGCAGGTTGTTCAGATTGTAGGGAAATAGGTTGGGAAGTTATTTAAATTACATATTTAAATTGCATTGTTTTTAATTGTTTATGTATTTAATTGATAATTGGTTAGGTACTTTTTTAATTAAATAATGCCCTTTTCTTCACAAGTTTATTTCATATTCATACTTGTAAAATGTATTTTATTTTTATTATTTTCTTTAACTGTATTAGTTATATATACTATTAATTACATATATATTTTTTATTATTGTATTATTTTTGATAGGTATGTTTTTGAGGTAGTTGGGAGGGAAGTGAATTTTATTAATTTATTTGATAACTGATTTTGTTATTTTTTAATTAAAATGTACGTTTTAATTCTTATAATATCTTTTTTTTATTTTATTTTAATAAATATATGTTGAAATGTTTTTAAAAAACTGAATATGAGTTGGAATGGTATACATAAGCCCTCCAAAGTCCAAATCTTTCCCTACATTTGCTTAAACTGGAGTGGGAATAGTAAATCTAACCCTCAGACGCCCAATATTTTCCCTAAAGTTGTTCAGATCGGAGTAGAAATAGTAAATCAAATCCTTCCAAAGTCTAACACCTTCCCTACCGTTGTTAGATTGGAGTGGGAATAGTAAATCTAACACTTCCACAGAGCAATACTTTTCCTACTATTGCTTACATTGGAGTGTGAATTGTAAATCGAACCACAGTCGGCCCCGGCCCCCCGAAGTCCAACTTTTTCCCCACTGTTGCTTAGTTTGAAGTGGGAATAGTAAATCTAACCTCTCCAAAGTTAAACACCTTCTCTAGTGTGTTTTCCCCGGAACCGGGGAGCGGTACTACAAGCAGCACCATACCCTTGACGGAGCCGGGGAGCGGTTCTACAAGCAGCACCATACCCTTGACAAATGTGTGACTACAGGGTGGTGCTCCCACCTGGCACTGACAAAAGTGAGTACTAATGAAAACTCGATAACAGAGTGTGCTGACTTATGAGAAACTATCTCAGGAACACAAATAATTAAGTCTCCTGACTAAAGGACAGGTAGGGGCACACATAAATAACGGGACAGGAAGAAGGTCCTGAAGAAGGCCTAATGACCCTAGGTGGCAACCCTAAATGGCCGAAACATGTTGACCCTTCACAGATATTGGGGTATACAGGTAATTAGTTCCTGGTAACACCACAGATTATAAACTTTAACCCTGTCCGGGCTACACTGGAATAACATTGAAGGAGTGATTAGCCTGAGACAGTTTTATGTTTTTCTGTTGTTAGTCTTTGGTCCCTGTGCCATTATTGTTGGATATGTCTGATGTGTTCCATGTTCCCCCACCCTTACTTCTCCACTCTGAAGTGGAATTATATCTCGGAGTGTGTTAGCAGGGCCCTATGATGAAGCATGCCACAAATTGTGGGTGAGGGCTGTTTTTTACACATAGTTGTTGAACCCTCTGGGTTTCTACACCAGGTATATTTTTCTGTCCTCTAGTGTGAATATATAGTTACAGGGAGGTCGGACAGACAAAAACTTCCTCTCACCCCTCCACAGTGTTTTGTAGTCATGCAGCAGTGGCAGGCCCAAAATGCCCACTTGGCTTCCATTACAGAGGTGCTGAAAGACATGAATACCACCCTGAGTAGGTTTTGTACATAACAGCTGGCACCCTCCACTATCAATGAGACATCAGCCCCATCTGCATCTGTGGCTGCTAGTGCAATGGAGGCCCTTCCAGGGGAAGGATATGCCTCAGACACTGCCTCTGTAGCTGAAGAACCCCTGGCAAACGTGGATGTCCCCCCAAACATCCAGGAGGAGCAGATGCCAAGACCAAATCCACTGCCAGGAAGTGAACATCTACTGCTTGGTTCCCCTTGTGTGGCACAGATACACCCTGTTGACTGTTCTGAACCCTATCTCCATTTTCCTAGGCTTGTGTCTCCAAATGTTGTAGCAGCTACCCTGGTGATTTCATCCACCATGACTGCACCCTTTACTGTTTACTTTGTGTTATATTGGATCCAATTCACTCATTTTGATGTGCACTTATCAATGAATACCATGCAACCAGAGAACATGGGTGAGAGTCATTTATCACCCATATTCCACTGCCATCTATAACACCTCTTGCAGAAAAAAGGTTCTCTTTCTCTTGTAAGACATTTGTTATGTTCCATCTCATATGCACAGTTTAATCAGGCCAGACTTTGCAGTGCCTAATAATGATTGTCATAACTCAAATCACTGTCAATGAACTTTCCCACATATGGTTTCAGAGCATGCCAATGATCCCACAGTGGAGTACTGCTGTTTACTAGTGTTTCAGCATGGGTGTCAACAACTACCACTCCACAGACTTCTGAAGTGAGGGGCATGTCAGTCTTTCACCATCCCAATAGGCAAACATATTGGTTCAATGTATCATCAGCTAAAGCCTTATCGCATTACCATACCATTGATCCCAAATGATCATACCCCATGAAACAGACAGAGATCAGTACAAATGCCCCCAGTCATAGAATCTTCCACTTGCCATGGTCAGGTATCAGTAGGCATACTACTCACCTATGTCATCTTGATACACATGCACAGTGGCCCGCTGTGAGGAAACACACTGACAGCTACAGTAGAAGTTAGTCATTACCAACACAAACCATTCTGATGATTGAGAGTATGGATAGCAAAGGATGACATGTGTTATAGACACAAGACCACACACATGGCACCACTGGGCCCACCTCCCATGAAAAACAGGTCTACAGTGTGGAATAGGATGCTACCATCCCACTATCCTGACAGTCGGGGCATAGAAATCACACACCACAAATCTGATAGCACCTGGTTCAATCTATGTTTACCTCACGTCAGTCTGCAAATCCCACCTGCCTGTGACATTGTCTGATATTGCCAAATGAGGATAACCTTGTGAAGTAATCTGCAAAATATAATTGTCAAAAACAAGGTATAGTCTGCATTAAAAAAATAAAGTTAAACAGCCAATTTCTATATATAGAGGTAACTCTGAGTGTGCATTGTGATAAACTGAGACTATGTCGATTTGAAAACTGCACTCTACATGTAATATTCTGCATGCATATGAGTTATGGGCTTTGAAGTTACTCATGAATCTCAGATAGTCATACTAGGACCATCATCAAGCATTCCCAACCTCACCAATATCCCACTGAGTCATTTACATTTTGAAACTTCATATACCTAAAGTCAGGTGAAGTACTGCATGATGAGATCAGCCCTGATGTCTCCAGATTCATCATCATCAAGCTCCTCCTCACTTGGCAAATCAGCATTCTTACCCACAGGAACTGCTGGCTCCCCCTCATCTGATATTTATGGCATTTGACGTCTCAGAGCTAGTTTGTGAAGCATGCAGCAGGCCACAATAATCTGACAGACTTTAGTGGGTGAGTAGAGGAGGGCATAAATCTTGGGCATCCTAACATTTGGTAGCAGATAAAAGTTACAGACACACATGACATAAATGACAAACCACCAAGTCAGGCCCTCTCTGTGTATTGTCGTGTCATCAGGAGTGGGATATTGCTGTTCCGCATGATGAAGGAATCATGAACTGACCCCGGTTACCTTGCACAAACTTGTGATATGTAGAGGTCAGCCAAACAGACCACTTGGACATTAATGGAGTGGTAGTTTTTCCTGTTCCTATACACCTGTTCATTGGCATTTTGGGGAACCAAGGCTACATGGGTGCTATCTGTGGCTCCAACCACATGTGGAATGTGTCTCAAAACATAAAAATCAGCCTTCACATGGGCCAAATCTTCACGGTGTGGAAATCTGATTTAGCTGTTCAGGTGTTTCAACAATGCAGACAGTGACAGTGCAGCCTTCAAGACCAGACTGAACATAGGCTGAGATATGCCTGCAGTTAAGGCAACTGTATTTTGAAAGGACCCTGTGGCCAGGAAGTGCAGTACTGACATCTCTTGAACAATGGGTGGTATGCGATAGGGATTCCGAATGGCAGGCATCCGATCTGGCTCCAACTGATGACAGAGATCAATGATTGTATGCCTATCCAGGTGGTAGATCTAAATCACAAGTCGCTCCTCCATGGTCTGCAGGTCTGCTAGAGGACGGTACACTGAAGGGTCTCTTGCTCTTCTCATGCAGGGTAAGTATTTGGGTGCAAACCAGAAAGTATATGTATCTCTCATTCTATACAGCATAAGTATGATTAAACCTATGTCACAAATGATGCTATGAAAAACCACGTGAAACCGGTAAAACGTCCACAGGACATATCTGGGCAAAAAATTGCTTATTACTGCATTCACATCCCCTTACCTCTATCATGTATTGAAAAAGAAGAGGTATGTCACTGACAGTCCATATGACAATCACATTCTTGACATGTTGCACAAATATAGTACACAAATATCATATTTCAGATAGTGATTGCTCAGCTGACTGTTACTACATGTAAATCACTCTATACGTACTGTATACGCATCAATTTAGCACCCTCTACATGATACATGCACATTTATACATGTTTGCCCAAAGTCAGCAGTGAACAGAGTATCGTAGATATGTTTCCCAACTTGTGACGCAAATTTTAGTTACTTGGTCGATTGTATATGAGCCTTAAAATGGCAGCTGCCTGACCTATTGTACTGGACATTAGGAAGTGATCTAACTCTGCCTGCGTATGTTGTCATGGCAGTAGGTGGCTACAACCGTGGTAGACATTGCCATTGGAACACATTGATGCCTTTGGCAGTCTTAGGCCAATGGCGATGTCCACCGGCGATGACTGTCTTTCACGTGGCAGACGTGACCACAATCTCAGAGTTCATGTCACTTGACTCCTGACACTGCTGCCAGTAACACTTCCACGACCTGAGCTGTTGTGTACTACCTCTGGGAGCAATCATGTCACGTCCTACAGGGATAGGGCCCCTGCCTTCTCCCCAGAGGAGCTTCAGAAGCTTGTGGAGGAGGTCCTACCTATGTAGGGACAGCTCTATGGTGCACCAGAGAAACAGGTTAATGCAATGCAATTGCAACGTTTGAAGGTTTGAGTGCATGATGATGTCCAGGAAATGTGTCGGTGTGAAGGGTTGTGGTTGATATGTGTGGTGTGGGTAGATGGGCATTTGCATATGTGTACAGATACATTTTGAGTCCTGAGACATGGTAGAGAGTGTGTGAAGTATGTACCCTGACCCAACTGCAGGCTGCAATACATGATCATTGAAGGTGGTGTGTAAATTATTTGGAAAGATATACCATGTTTAGGGATATGCTTATGGTCTGATCACATGTTTCAAGGTGACACCTGGTGCTGGATATGCATGTTGTATGTCTGTCTCAACATAAGACATGGCCTGACTGCAGATGGTCATCCCTCATTGAAGGGGATGTTGAAGGCAGTCTGAATATGGCTAGTTGTCCTAACTTGTATTCTTCATCCTGCTTGATTTGGTATTGTGTGTGTGGACATGACCATCTTTTCTTTCATGTGTCATCAATACAGATCTACGCCCATCAGAAAAAGGGCATTTGGTGTGCAATCACCAAGAATATGTGGACCCTCAGGGGTCCACAGCCAGCGGACCAACCACTGCAGGAAGCGATGGGAGGACCTGAGATGCTGGGCCTGGAAGACCGCAGAGGCCCAGCACGGAGGATGGGGGGCCCGTCGGGCTTTGATCCCCCCTTATGGCCCTCACATTGACGGTGGCCTACCTGGAGTTGGATGGGCGTTTGAGGGCAGCACGGCAACCACAAAGGGGTAAGTTGAGACTTGACACATTTTCATCCCTTTACCAGGTTAGTGTATGATGTGAAAGAGTCTAAGCTGTGACAATGTGGTAAGTGCAAAGGGTCAAAGATCCCCAAGGAACACATGGATGTCCAGTCCCCAACATTGGTACACAGGTGTGCGCATACTATTTTGCATAGTGAAAAATTGCCACTCAGTCTATGGGCTGTTGATGGAATATTAGCATGATATGTTGAACTGTATGTCACCTTCATGCACATGAAAGGTGTCCATTAACTTGAGAGAGTAGATATACTACCTGTGGTTATGTGTCGGTAAATGCTATGAGCTTATTAGGCCCTTATATGAGTGCTATACATTGTTTTCAGGAGGACAATGACTAAGATGACTAGGTCCACAAAGAATGTATCATCCTTTCCTACAACAATATTGGTACAGGTGTAGGTGACATGTGTTCCGACTCTTTCATCATCTAACATTTGGTTATGCCAAATAGAGTAGTAGTATGTCTTGAAATTTCCATTGTGAAGGTTGTGGACTCAGTCACATGTAGTGGGTATGGCTTGTATGTGACATGGTGTCTTGTGTTTACTATACCATGAGTTTCCTTGCCTGGTACATGGCATCAGTCCACATAGTTAGTATGTGTTGAGGTATGTGATGTCATATGTGGATTACTCCTATTTCCCATAGCTTGTTTGTTGGTTGACTATGTTGCAGTGGATAGGAACCCAGTATCATGTGGCCAAGTCACCTTGTCATTGAATGGCTAGTGTCATTGCTCTACTGATATGATGGTAATGTAGGTGTGGGATAGGTATCTTAGCTGGTGTGTGACTATGTTATTATTGAGGGGTGTACATGATATCTTGTTGTGACATGATGTTGGCACTAAACTGGTATCACCTGTGGGTGTTGTACATCTAGATGTGATGTTACCGATGTATGTAAAGAATGTGATGATCCTACCTCACTTTCTGTTTTCCAGCATCAGTAGTCGAAGGAGATTGGGCACAGCCAGGTTGGGAAGCTGCCGGCCATGGAACCTCCAGTCACAAGACCACCAACAACGAGGGACCCAGTGGCCTGGAGGGCAAGGGGAGTGCCACGGAGAAGAATGGATCCAGTCCATCGTCATTGGAATCCTCCTAAAGTGGACACTCCCTGGTGGTGACGGACCCATCTGAGACCACCACAGTACCATCTCTGTCCGCTATCCCCCTTTCAATCACCACCCTCCCTGTAGCTCCGCACTCAGTTGGTCGTGCCCACTCATCCAAGAGTGTGGGCGGCTCCTTCGCTGCAGGCACCTCTGCATCAGCCCCTGTAAGCCCTGCTGCCCTCAGTGAAGAGGGTATTGACCTCCTGAAATCTATCTCTGTGGACAGTTGACCATTGTGAATGCCATCCAGGGACTGGCAACTCAGATACAACAGAGCAATGCGTTCCTGGATGGCATTCATGGTACACTGGCTGGCCTACAGAGATCATTTCAGGCTCTGGCCTCCACACTGATGGCACCCAGTCACCCTTTGTGACCCATCCCCCGCCACCGCCACCTTCCTCTTCCCAAACCCCCTTCCCCAACCCAGTTAAAGCACACAAACAGACAGGCATGCATCCACCTCAATATCCTAGGGTAGCACAGACAAACCAAAGCACCACAAGACACACCACAGGCAGAGACAGAGGCAACATACTCCTGCACACACAGCAACAGCCACAACCTGCCCTGACACCCCCACCACCCCCAGCGTCACAGACACCACACCTGACACACCTGCAGATCCCATACCAACATTCATACATCCAGCCACCACACCCATCCTACCCGCAGGCAGCACCTCAGCTGACCCTCAGACATCCACCCCAGTCACCACACCCACAGGCACCACAACCACTGACATGCCTACATGCAGCACATCCACCATACTTGCAGTTATCACCCCAACAGACACCCACCCACCCACCACAGCATCCTCCATCACCTCCACCTCTTCATCCCAAGACACATAAATGCCCTCACTCACCAACCTAACAGACACCCACCACCCACAAGCATTTCTCCCACAAACACGCACAAAAAGCATCCACATCAACACCTCATACAAGCACTCCCTCTTCCTCCACACCCAAACCCTTTTGTCATAACCATCCCTGTAGGTGCAAACATGTTTTCCTCTTGGAGTTTGACATTTTCCCTACTCCTGCCCCCTGTGATACTCCTAAATGACCTGTTTCCCTCCCCAAGGCCATCCCTTCCACCTCCAATGCCTTCCCTACCCCCGCCAGAACCCATGCCCCTCCCCTGCCAAAAGGTCAAACCCTCCCAAGAAGACTCAACCCTCCCCAAGCCAAAACCAAACCCCCCAAAGACAAAGCCCAAACCCCCCTCTCAAGCCTAAGCCCAAACACCCCCTCTGCCACCCCCCAGATCATCCCTGGGATCCTGCCTTCCCCCTTGATGCCCCTACCTGTGGAGGTTACATGGCAGTTCAGAGTCAAGTTGGGGCACCATATTTGGCGCCTCACTTTGTTTTTATATTGGACTGGCCAATGGCCTTGAACTATTAAATTTAATATTACAAATAATATATTCAGACTAACCAGTTGTTGGTTTACTGGTTACATCTTAGCTCTGCATTTCCTTTCCTAGGTTTGAGTCTTCCTGCATGACATTGGTTGTGTGTGTCGTGCTTTTGCTTCCTGGATAGTTTGGGCAGCATGTGAGGGTGTGTGCAGTGCATTTGTCCCCCAGGCATAGGGTGTGTGTTGTGTGATGGGCATGTGTATTTTGCAGACATGTTGTTGTGATGGTATTGTGTAGTGTTTGCTTTGAGATGTGTTTGTTGTTGTGGTGTGTGGCTTTGTGTGCTTTGAGTGTGTGTGTATTGTGCATGGTATGATAGGTATGATGTGTTGTGTGTGTATGATGTGTGTATATGATGTGTGTGCCGATTGCTAAGTTGTATAATTGTGTGACTGTGTGCGTACATTTCCTGTTGGTTGTACATTGTGTTGTATGTGTGATGAGTCCCTGGCCAGTGGTGCTTGTCAGTGCTTTACAATGTGTATATGATGTTGTGGTTGTGGTGTTGTTGTGGCGTGTTGTTATGTTGTGTGGGATTGTTTGAGACTGTGCCTGTGCTGTAATGCTGTACGTGAGTATGTGTTCTTGATGTATGGTGTGTGTGTGCTGGCTGCTGTGTGTGTGCTATGTAGAGGTGGGTGTCTTTGGCTGTTGTTGGTGAGTGTATGTGCCAGTGTACTGTAACGTGTGAATGTTGCCTTCGCAACCCACTCCCTATGGTATGTTATGTAACTGTACAAAATGTCACAATATACAACTGTAACAGATGAGTGTGTGTACTTACGGTTGCTGTAATTGTTGTCGGTGAAGATTCTGTTGTCTTTCAGTGAGCAGGAGTGGCAGGATGACGTCTGGTTGTGGTTACATGGCAGCTCCTCACGAGTATGGCTTCCTGGAGGTGAGTGCCTCCTTTTATACAGTTTGTTTCTGCCTTGGTTTCTGTGGTGATCTGACCGCAGTGGAAATCTTGGCGGTGTGCAACCTCGTAGTGTGTCCGACAGTAACTTGGTCTCCGTCGGCCTGCTGGTGCCTTCAATCATCCGCATCTGTTTGACTGCACTGGCAGTACCGGTGGTGCTTTGGCTGTATTCTGTATGCATCACTGGCAAAGTCATAATTTGGCGGTCCTCTTCGCCAGCCTGTTGTGGTACGACCATCACCGCCAATATGGTGGTCCCCGGACCTACAAAGTCGTATTTTCTCACAATGGACAAGAAGTACTGAATACAAAATTGCATATTTATAGTCTTGCCAATTTTCCACACATGATTAGGTGTATAGATGGTACTCACATGGCAATTTGATTTGCCCACCATCTGCCCTTGAGTATTTATTCTGCAAACAGAAAAATTAACACTCATTAAACATTTAAGTGATGTAGGGTGCTACAAATATCAGATAATGATGTATACTGTAGCATGCTTTCCAGGGAGCACCCATGATTCTTTTATGTTTAGACACAGTGATATTTAGACAAGGCTACAAAGAGGAGATTATAAAGATGAATAATTATTAGGTAAATTGTGTTTAATTAACTTTTTTTATTTTTTATATTTTTCCTCCATAAGTTTTGCTTATGGTGTGCTGATATTTAAATATATGTTAAAAGTGATAATACTTACACCCTACATCCATGGTTAATGACTCCCTAACTGAACCCTTCTACACAGAGTGAGCACTGTTACAATGTTGCTCAGAGGAGAACAAGAGATGCCATAAAGCCTACCTATGGAATAAAAAAAAAGATTTTGATGTCTCCAGAAAATTGGTGGTGCCGTATAATATTCTCTAGAAGACAGTTGTAAAATCCTACTAATGTGCAATTCTACACAATAGCAACTCAGAAAGGATTAAAAGTTAGAACTTCTAAGTCAGAGTATGATGAAGAGGAAGCAGTGCAATTGCCACCCCCACAACATGATAACTCGAGCAGTAGGAGGCTGAGAGTAAGTTTAAATTTTATATAATAATTTTCGCGTAATAACAACTACGCTCTATAGTTGGTAAACCATAAATGTACCTTTATTTTCAGCTATAGTAATGTATGTAAGCACAATACTGTAACATTACTGCAAGTCATATATGTAACACAAAAGGTGTAACATGCTTTTAACCTACACATACAAAAACTAGCAAATGACAAATAAATTCTCTATGTTTTGGGTTTACCATGAGAAGATGCTGTAGGTCCTCCAGTCCCCCCAAACAGCACTGCAATGCCTGCTACTATGAAGAGTCATCTGTAGCAGATATGCTGCTGACACTGTACTGATACTCACTTTCAGCACACACTACTTAAGTGCCACTTGCATTCAGTGTGGTTTGCAATGTTTCTACAGCATTTGTAATTTGAAAGAGTCCTGTAGCAGTTCATTCCAACTTGAAGGCTTACAGTACGTGTGACAATGTTGGTGTGGCATGCGCAAGGCGATTAATTGACCTACTTAAGCCATCAATATGTGCAGAGTGTTGACTTTCCCTCCATCTTTGACTCATACTATACTGATTTAATTCAAGACATAGGGGTTGACTATGAGTGTGGCGGATAAACCGCCCGAACTCCAATACATCGGAGCCTCAGGGAACCAAGGCCAAAGCTGTCGCACACAGCACCCTCGGAATGCGCACTGTCTGCTATAGCAGATAGTATGCATTCTGAGGGTGCTGACAAGGGGCCCCTGAACTTCCCTCAACATGGTCATGGGCAGTGCGGGGGCCTCTCTGTGGCCCCCAACTATACCTTTCTGCCAGCCTTTTCATGGCAGGGAACCTGCCATGAAAAGACTGGTGGAAAGGAAAGTTGTGATCAGCACGGCAGTGCCGAACTTGACACCACCGTGGTTGACAATGACTTTCACTACCGCAAACCCGTCAGGATCCCTCATCCCAGCAGAGGTTGCGGTCTGCTGGTGGCCCAACCGCCAAGATCATAATCTGGCAGTCGGACCACTAGATTGTGGCAGTCGGACCGCCACCGCGAGTTTGGCGGTCTCAGGACTTTGTCAGTTTTTAATTGACCAGCTATATTTCTTTTTGTTGCAGGTGCTGAACCTTTAACATTGATACCGTTAAGCCCCCAAAGTTTTCAACATTTTTATCAGTGTTAGTAGTGCCCATATTTTATTGGGATTGTGTCTGTGCAAAACGTTGAGTGCAAGCTCCACATCTTCCTTGCAGTTCTCCTGACCTCAGTACAGCTTCCTGGGTAGTACTCTCTGTGCTGCCTCCACAAACTTCTACTGACTGTGTATGCTCTGAGTCTGTGGGACCCATAGATTCAGCTTGAGGTGGTGTGTCCTGGCTTTTAATATCAATCAGTTCATCAACATGAATGTGAGACTCCTCTTGTTCTCTCAGTTTCAGACACATCATTTCCATGCATATCTGTTAGAATAGTTATTAATGATTAATGTTTTGACTAAAGTTATGTTGTGTTTAGTATGTTTTTTGTTTTGTGGCAACAATTTATTTTCTTTGCTTAACATCAAGCTAATGTGTTTTCACTACATCTTTCATAATACTCTGTGAAAAAGCACTGTTTTCTTAAGTTGCACAAATATACTGATTGTGTCCTATATATATATATAGGCACTCATGACTTCTTTGATAGCATCATTGATAATATCAATGTAATATTTGCAGTAACATTTTTGATGAAAAAACTGCATGGCGAGGGCACAAGTCATAGTTACCTTAGGGAATGTAGTTACTGGAGCTAATGTAAAGGTATACGTGTTTTGAAGAAGCCTAACCACATAAATTTTTTAAAGTAACACCGCTATATAACACTTTTCTTGTGAGGTTCCAAGATTGTCATATGTATTAATTGTACTGAATCCCACAACTGATCCTAGGTCCTGAGTAGGTTCTACCATTTCCACGAAGGCAGTTGGTGGGGAGGGAGCTCCTCCATTAGCTTATTAGCTCTGGCCTTACGCTTCTCTTTTTTTCTTGATCTCAGTTTGTATCATCTTTTTCTGATTTCTTTGCTGGATCTCTGCATCACTCCATCAGAGTTGATTTTCTCTTGCATTGAATTCCATATGTTTTTTTTCAGACTTCGAGAACTGTGAGAGATGATTTTCCATAGAGTTTGTCATGGGTCACTCCATCAGAGATGATTTACTCTTGCATTGCATTCTATATGTTCTTTTTTGGACTTCTGGAATGCTGAGAGATGATTTTCAATAGAGTTTGTTGTGGTAACCCACACACTACTCTATTAATTTTTCCAGCTCCTTTTCTGAAAAATGAATTTTACTTTTCTGAGCCCCAGCCTCCTTATGTATCCTTCTGTGACATTTTTAATGTTTTGGTAAATGGATGGCAAACACATAATTAGATATTATCAGGATACGTCCACAATCTCCAGCATTCACACTCTATTCTTTCCTACTTAACACCACTTCCTGGTTGTAATCTCATCAGGCAATGACAAAATGAAACAGTTGTTAATTTGGATTGGATTCACAATTTAGGAAATCACAGAATATGACTACCTAAATAGCATATCAACAATATAATAATTTGCTATTTTACCCACAACTACTATCCTTCATTCTGATTAGCAATGTCATAAATTCAATTCACAATTTCTCATGATTAGGAAATCGCTAATCAGATGATTTGTAAATCTATGTACATACCCAAATATAAATGTGACTTCATTTTACCCACAAGGGTGATATTAAGGGGAACGATGGTCAACATCAACTTCACTCTATTAGCAATATGGGCTATACTGACATTTTATGTGGACCGCTGAGTACCTTTATTCTCCTATGAAAGATATATACTGACGGTGCCCTCTCAGGCTACATTACTGATGGAATTCTGTGTCATATTGGTATCCCAAGTCTAGCTTGCCCTTCCATTCAGCATTTAGAACTGTTACATGTTCACTTCACACTAGGGTTAGTTCACATTATTTATTTTTCACTTTGGGTAATTTTACCCCCTATTATTTAATGCCATGGAAGAGACTTCTTATATCATTATGACAATATCAACACAAATTTGATAAATATTATGTACAAAATATTTGCTGTAGAACACTTTACAAATTTAAGACTGATCTGTGACCCTTTGCTGTTTGCATCAGAGGGTATTTCTTTTTGATGTTTGAATAAGCAGAATATGTTTTCTATATCTATTGAAATCAATGTGTGAGCAATTTTTTTTTTTTTAATATTTCACCTTTGAATTAATTTACAAATGTGAACTCCCAGCTTTGAGAATGTGCCAAAACAGGCCTTTAACATGTGTATTTAATCCCCTGAAATGATATGAATTTGCATTGTACAGAACTTTGAATCAACTCTTTCATGTCCATGAAACTAGCTTATTATTTAGTTTGAAAGGTGATGGATGATTTTACCTTGACAAAGGCTTGTGCATGAGCCAACAACGCATTGTTGTTTCACATAATAACTTTAGCATCTGTAAATATACCCTGAAGTCCAAATCATCTTTGAAATTTTAAATAAAACTATCTTCATATGTTCATTTTAGTATTTAAATTAGATTAGATATTTTTGATTGTTATATATGTTTGTTAATTTTAATATAACATCACCTTTAATATTTTAAAATAAATGTATTGGAAAAACAGTTTAATCAATGTTTTATATTTTTGAAAGAATGAAATTATTTATGTTATGGTTACATATGTATATATATACATTTTTAATGTAGCTTATTAAAACAGTTAATTTTACAATCTAGATTTTTTTAGATTGCAAGAATATAAGCTCGATATTTTCAGAAACAATATTTTTGACATCATATTCATGTCAATTGATATTGTTGTTCTCGATATTCTGTGATGCAGCTGACTGTGGAAGCACCATCGCCACAGCATCGAAAATGGAGGAATAGTAATTAATCAGTTTCTTTTAGCTGCAAAGGTCTTGCACCACCAACAGAAGGGCAAAGCTCTCACTTTATGGCAGAACAGTAGAGAAAGTTTGGCATAATCGGGTAGAACCAAAGCAGCTGAAGAAGAAATGGCATGCTTGAAAGACATAAAGGCTTTTCCACCTCCTTGAACCAGGGTTAGGGTGTGTCTCTTTTAATGAAGTCTTGCACAGGTTTGAAGTGTTACAGTATACCAAAATTCACTGTCTACAATAAACTATAGTAGGTCAGGATAGCTTTTGAATAACCTGATGCGTTCAGTGGACTGATGTTGTTCTCCAGCCATGAAGTTGTTAGAGAGATATCGACCAGGGGGTGAACAGAATTACACATTTCCTTAGAAGCTTTATGTCATTGAATAGTTAAGCTAGTGAGAAGGTACAGGGATTCACCCTTGCATTGGATTGGTATACAGAGTCAGAAACATCCAATAAATTAACTTATTTAGCCAGCATGTACCCTTCTGGAAAGACCTGAGTGTCCATGTCTTTTCTCAAATGCTCGTGAAAAGATGCAAGGTGGCTCTGTTTACCCTTCGAGAAGTTTAGTCCACATCTGTTGGGAGCCAGAGAAAGTGAAGATGTAAAGTAACTGACTATTGAGATATATATATAGGGATAGATATAAGGTCAGAGTATAAATCGACAACAGTGAATTCTGGGTTTTTTGTCACGATGAATGACAGAAAGGTAGGGGGATTTGGCAAAAGGGGAAAACTCTGTAAAACAACACGATTTGTCGATAGGTGTTTTACCAGGCTTTTTGGCAGGCAGACTAGCGCTATTACAGATCTATACATTAGGTACTAAAAATAATTTGCTTCAGCAGAACAGCAATAACAGTGGATTCCTGTTTCCTCCAAAGGATGCAATATCTATTGAGGCATGCAAGAGCATTTCTTCACTGGGTTCAAACGGATTTTGGTTCAGCAGTTAAATACATCCTACATATTTAGTTGAGAACCAGAAAGAAGACAGGACTTGATCCAGAACATGTGGCAAAGTTTGAAGTGGGGTATTCAAAGTATCATGAGCACTAAAGGAGGTGATATATTTACATAGCAAAGCAAAAGGATAATTTCTATTTTTATTATGACTTTCAAATGGGTACTTTCAATGGTTCAGAATATAGTACAAGTCAGTTTATACAAGAAGTCCTTCTCTAGCAGTTTCGATGGAAAGGTGGAACATCAATTGTTTTGCCTGAGAGGCAAAGTAGAAAATTCAGAGGTTTTATAGTTGATAGACTAGCACCTGCTTAACAAGGATTGTGGTGGACTTTCTGTTAATAACACATTGTGGGCCTTATTATGACCTTGGTGGAGGGATTTTCTCCATCACAAATGTGGCAGATATCCCATCCGTCGTATTATGATCCCATTATATTCAATGAAGATCATGATATGGCGGATGGGAAATCTGTCACATTTGTGATGGATGAAACCCCTCCGTCAAGGTCGTAATAAAGCCGTATATGTATGGACCTTTCTGATCTACAAGAATTAAAGTGTGCACAGACCATTCAGCTCCTCTTCAGCTGTTTAAAATGTTGAGAACTGTTATGACGGTGGAGGAAAGAATCAGACTGCTTTGATTGATCATCTGATTTTTGGGTTAGGCTTGGGTAATTTTGTTTTCACTGTCCCAGTTGACCACAATTGAAACATGAGTAGTTTCCAAGTGGAGCAAACTCTCCCCTTTCCTGCTCTTGGCTTCTTTCCACTGTCCCACTACCATGTCTACACTGTCTTCTATGCTCAACCAGTCTCACCATCTCTACCAGTCAGTTTCTACATTTGTAAAGACATCAATTAAGATTCAGTGGATTTTTTTCTTGCACTCTTGAACTGCCACACAGTGATTTGCTAAAGAAATCAATTTAGAGACATATATTTTATTTTGCCAGCCAGTACATAGTGTTCGCAATTGCTCTTGTACTTTTGGCAGAAGCCCTTGAATAAATGTGGCTCCTACCGCCTCTTGAGCCGTCTCAGCTGCATTGACAATTCTAGAATAGTGATTAAAACATCTCTTAAGCTGCCATGAAATTAGCTGTTTTCCTCACAGTTAGTAATCTTGTTCCCTTTACTATTAGCTAGTCTGTTAGCTCTCCTGATATAATCATTTGTAGCAATTGATTAACATCAGTTCAATTAGGATTACAATATTCAAAAGCAGTTTGCAATTATTTCTCAAATTTCTATGGGTTGTCCCATATTTTAGGGAACTGCTTAATGATATTCGAAAGGTCAGATGGAGATCAAGGAACTTGAAAGTTTCACTACTCCCTTGTCCAGGACCAGAGTACTCTTGCATGGAGTAAAAGAGCATCAGGTTCAGTGTGTGAAAGATCATTGTAGTTGCCACTGTCCTCATCAGGTGGTGAAGGGGACTGACTTTCAGTCTGAGGTATCTTCTTAAGGCCTGTAGGTTCTTGTGCCAAAGCCGATCTTAGACTCAGGGCCTGATTTAAAGTGTGGCAGACAAGTTGTTCCATCACAACATGATGGATATCCAGTCCACCTTAATACAAGAGCGTTATATGCTATAGCACATGTAATAAATCTGGCTGGGACATCTGTCACATTGTGATGGAGTAATTCTTCTTCCAAACTCTAACACACTCCTTATGTTTGGTAATAGCCAGATTACATGTCTGAGCACTCTGAACTTATTTCTCAAATTGGAGGGGCGTGAACAAGATCATCCTAGTGGTGGTAAATGTGGAGTGGGTGTCAGCCTCTTGTATAAAAATAGCGATTGTCTCAATTTCAGTCAAGTGCCTCTTGCTACACACACCTTGCTCCTTTGAATGGTTCCTACCTGTGCCCCAATCACATACCCATTAGCTGGTGCTGCATCATGCCTGGAAATGATCAGTTGTGACTGCAACATTATTTGAAGAACAGGCAAGCTATCTACTCTACTACTTTCTCCCCCTTCTATTCCATTGTTTCAGGAATAACATTAGTTTGTGGGTGAACAAATATGAAGAAGATGGTCAGTAGGGGTGCAGGTTCTAAATGTATTTCTTCATACATGGCTAATTTTATATCTTAGTTTCTCATGAGGTTCTTTCAGACCAGATATCCAACCACTATACTAGACTAGGTTTATTTTTAGGTTCTTTCAATGTTTTCATAAGATTATTCAATGTTTCAATATTAAAGCTGCCCTTTGCTGGAAATGAATGTTAACCATCATCATTAGTGCACTTTCTTCGATGTGTTATATGTTTGCACCTGCTCTCACTGTACTGATGGTACATACGTTGGCAATAGTCCCTTAAGGTGGGGTCTTATTAAATTTATATTCTCCAGCCCCTATTTCTTATTACACCCTCATTCACAAAAAGGGTAACATTTAGGTTTTCTGCTGCATTGTGCCACAACTCATCTCATTGAGGAGGTGAGAAAGGATGGTGAGAAAGGGAAAGGATGTTCTGACAGTAGTAGGTAGTGAGAAAGTACAATAACACTTGTTCACTAACCCCCTTGCAAACTGATTGCCTGTGATCACAGCTGTTGAGGCTCACAGAAAATGTGATATATCTCTTTCAACAGGTTCATCTACTGGGATGTCACTGGAGAGCGAGGCAACTCGTAGCTCCTCTTATACCATAGGTTTCCTTCACACTTCTACCTCCTAATTCCAGAGACTCCTTTTTACCTACCCAAATTGGTTTTATCCCATTTTCCCCTGCCCTGATGACATATCTTAAACTTAAATAATGCCCTATTATGAGATCCTTCTTGACTGGCAATCTCAATCCCTTCAACTTAATGACCCCAATAATATTTTGTAAAAGGGTAAATATTTGTCAAAAATATAAAATGTTGAATTGGAGCACTATATATATTATGTTTGGGACTAGATTTTTCACTTTTTGCAAACCATTATAAAATGTTTTTGCACCTTTGATTGGACAGTGCATTGATTAGATAGTGCTGTAATAGTGCTGTGAGAAAATGGGTCCTATGTATGGCTCCTTATTTTTATTTTTTGCCATAGCACATACGACAATCACACATGTGCACTGAGGACTTCGGGTGTATGACGTTCAACCAAATTTTACGCTCTGTAGTCTGGAGGGGTACACCATGTACACCCTCCTTTATGGTTACAGTCAGCTTAATATGCTTTTGAAAACTGACAATGCTGGCAGCAATTGATTAGAGTTGGAGAGCGGGACTTTTTTACTTGTCACATGCCAGGGAGAGTTTATACTGCTGCTCCAGTTTTTTAATTGGTCTGCCAGTTTCCGAAAACTAGATTAATTGCTGCACGTTGGTGGGACATGGATGATTCTTGTGTGTGTTGGTAATGTATGTGCAGTAGATTGTGCATGGAGTGTGTCTGGTACTTACTGCTGTGACCTTCCAGGATTCCTTTTTGATATCCTGTATCAGGTGAGCCAAGGCCGAATGAGGGCAATGGTTCCTAGTGGGCTTTGCAGGACTGCACACCTCACTAATCTAAACTGTCCCTTCCTTCAGCCAGCAGATGGGGCGTACTCATCATGGACTAAAAGACAAAGGTATACTGCAAGCAAGAAGCATTAAGGGATAGCTATGCTTTTGGGGGTTATTACACTCCACCCTAAATCTAGCCATATTTCCAGGTGGAGGGATATGTAGGTGAACCACTAAAAGGGTCTGAAATACATGTACTGACCACTGTTTCCAGAGCGGCAATTACCCTACCTTGCACTGATTATTGCACACTACTTTAGCACTGGGAATGCGTACACTAACTCCATACAGTCCCCCCACGCAGTGGCTGCTACCTTTGTAACTGTGCTCCTTATTTTTGCCCTCTGACCTTTTAAACTTTTATGTACACTATTGCAACTTTTTGTCTTATATACAGTCATGGGGGCAATGTTTTATAATTCACTGTTATGTTCCTCACTGAGCTCCTACACCACCTCCATGAGTAAGCATTGGACTAGTTGGCTTCAATATTTTCAGTGCTAAAGGGTTGTATTTGATTCTCAGTTTTGGGTGAAACAGTAATGTAAAGCTTCAGAGAAACAGTGGTGGGAGGCTCTCATAGTTATATCTTGAGCCGCTTATCTCCTGTCTGCCCTGGGACTCTTGCAAATGTTCCCACAGATCAAATTATTTTGACCGAAATAAAAAGAAGCTACACCAAAATGAGAAAAATTACCCTGTGGCATTAACCCAAGCCACACATCATATTACGAGCAAAAACAAATTTGGTGGCCCGGTCAACATTTTATGAAACTATTGGTAATGGGAATATTTATGTACATATAAAGGCCCTGATTTATACTTTTTGACACAAACCTGCGTTAGCGCAGGTTTACGTCAAAACGTATACTGCCGGCTAGCGCCATTCCTGGATGCCAGCCGGGCGTCATATTTAAGCTATGGCGCTAGCCGGCGGTAAGGCCCAGTTAGCGTCAAAATTATTGATGCTAACCGGGTGGGGGAGGCGTAGGGGAAACTGGAGGTTGTGCGTGAAAGAATGGCGCTAGTCAGGTTAGAGCCAAAAAAACAACTCTAACCTGATTAGCGCCCTTATTTTCACACACAACCCCCATGGACATGACTCCTGTCTAAGTAAAGACAGAAGTCATGCCCCCCACAGTGCCATGTAGGGTGGCCCAAGTTAGCCCCTCATGGCACTTTGCAAAAAAAATAAAAACACTTATCTGGACTTACCTGAGATGCGTCCCCCATCCTTAGGTGTCCTCCAGGTGTTGGTGCGGGTTGGTGGGGGTGTCCCTGGGGGCAGGGAAGGGCACCTGTGGGTTGTTTCCAAAGGCCCACAGGTCCCCTAACACTTGCCCTGACCCAGGCATGGTGCTAAGCAGGCTTAGCGCCATTATTTAAGGCCATCTTCCTCCTGTGCATGATTTTTGCACAGGAGGTTATATAAGGCACTAGGGCCTTTGACTCATTTTTTTGCCCTGGGAACGTCTACCTTGCACCTCATTGACGCAAGGTAGGTTTTGGCGGACAAAAAATGACTTTAACTCCACTATTTTGGCGCTGGACATGTCTAGCGTCAAAATATAAATATGGTGTTAAGTTTGCGCCAGATTTGCGTTTAAAAAAATGACGCAAATCTGGCGCAAACAGAGTATAAATATACCCCTAAATCTCAAAATACGAAGACTGACGATTTTTCAATAAGGAATAAACAGAAGTATGCACCAACTTTTTAAATTAAAATTTGAGCAGAATTAGCCTCTCCTCTGCAAATTTACTGTTCACGTTTTGCCAGTAAAAGGCTGTGAAAATGGGAAACCTGCAGAAAGAAGGAATTCAATTTATATGCACTAAACGAGTGTGCAAACACAGGTACCATACATTAGCCCTGATCCCATGGGGGAAAACTCATGCCTAGGTTTATTAACGCTTTGCGCCGGGTTTGATTCACTTTTGTGACACAAACCCAGTATAAAGTGTTAGGTGGGATTTACTATCAAATGCAAATCAGCATTTGAGTTAGATAGTATCCCAAAGTAATGCTAACTCTACCCGAAGAATTATTACTGCACCAAATAAAGAGAAACGTGGAACGAGAGTGAAACAGTTAACTTAATCAATCTTAATCAGTCTTCGGAATTGAGTAATGAGATCATGAATGATAATCAGTTCAAGTACCTGTAACCTAAAACACTTTCATCAACCAAACCTGTTTTATTTGGATAGGAGACGACAATGCCCCCTAATATCCAAAGTTCAGGGCAAGCACGTGCAGATAGCAATAAAAAGGAAATCCACAAAGTAAATTGATTTATCATGAATTTCTTCTCTTAAATAATGTAATTAATCTAATAAAACTCTTTGATACAATTATATTAGCCATCTTGTTATCTAAAGTGGAAGTGAGAGATTTAAATATAGCATAATTCGGTAAGCCATATTGTAATTAATTGGTAAAGTGGTTTATGTTCTAACCAGCATTAAAAATTGTGATATTGTACTCTTTTTTAGAGGACTGTGACTGTATAGCACAGTCCTTTGTATCCCTGACAAAACAACAAAACATGCAAAATTGTCTCCAGGCAACAGTCACTAAATTGCCATAATGTAAATTGACTAGCTCGAGAAGAATTCCATTTACTGCTAGAAGTACACAACGGCAATGTGTGAGAGCTATAGTCACATACAATGTTTGCAGCACTCCACTGTGTTTTGTTGGAGTCAAGGCCACAGAACCTGAATAGATAGTAAATATTACTGTCAAGCATGGGCTGGCATTCAAGGAAAGTCAGAACAGAACTTCAAGCTCTGTCTTAATGTTCATGTTCGATTCTCTTTGAAACTCAGGTTGCCACCTTTGCTACCATCGAAAACCGGAGTTCAAGCCACGCCCACATAATTGACATGCCCATTTGGAGCACTTTTTTTTAACACAAAAAGGTGAATATACACAACATACTTAAACTTTCTTATTTACACACCACTTTTTCTTATCAGTGTTACAGTTTAGCAGCAATGCTTTTAAAGACTTTCTTCTGCAGCCTAAAGTATATGTCAAAATCTTTGCAGGGCTGATTCGAACACTCGTTGTTCAGATGGCGATGAAATGAGTACCATTGAGTGTGTTAGGAATTAACAATGAACCTCTGCCGTTTTATCCAATGTTTATTGAGTTTTATAGGAAGAATAACAGTAATATACAAGCAGTGCATGTCTCATATTGCAATAAAAAGAACAAGCATTTCCAATGCAATAGGTCTCACATTTGCGAGAGTTAGAGCTATTGGCATTGTAAATGCCTAATTGGACTTTTCTTGCCACATAAATTGGTCAACCCGGCGTCATAATTTGGTCCTATCCTGCCACATAATTCCAGTGGCCCTGCACATAACTATGGCACTTCCATTTACCTTCTTCCTCTATCTACAGCAAAAGTGATAAAGCACATCAAGAGCTACAATATTGCAGTGCTTTCTTGCATGTACAAAAGGATTTACAAAAGAAAGCGCTGCTACATTGTAGTGCTTTATTATGGTTGCTTTAACATAACGTTATATTTTGTTTCATGTCAAGTTCCGCATATTTGTTTTTTTAAAAGCAACCTTTTGTGTGTTTATCTGCTTATTTTGTCACCACACAGCTCCGGTTAACATATAAACAGACAAAAGTTGTTTTTTAAAACACATTTACACACAACCGCAACATGTAGAGCTTTATTAAGTGTGTTACCACCTGGAAAAAAACAGTGTTTATATTCAGGAACATGAGTGCAAGACATGGACTCCTTGTGATCTGACAGGAAACAGAACGGTATAATAAAGAGAACATTAGCTTTGTAGTAAAGATTCTTATCATTGGTGCTGCAACATATGTTGAATACACATTGAGTGATGTGCCTTAAACAACTGCATAGGAAGATTTCCACAGTGCCTTGTACCATCCTGTCGAAGCACGTGGCGCACTGTTCAAAGCTTTCACACCAGCCCAGACTCCTTGGTGCACCCTTGTTTCTTTAAAAAAAAATGTGAATGCATTACTTTAACCTTGCTGTGTAAAGCTACTGTAAAGGCAACGTTTATCTTTTAGATAATGACTAGAAACTTTAAAAAAATTAGTTGCTGCTTTCTGGTTTATTTTAAAGGTTGCATTGGTGTATTTCAGTTATGTATATTTTGTTATATTATGTAAAAAAAAAAATGCTTCTAGTCACAAGAACATGACATGGCACATCAAACTATACCATAACATTATCACAAAATTACTGCATAACTGGAAAACTAACTATGCTGCCACAAAATGCCAGCCCAACAGATCATAAAGCGCTATAATGTAGAAGTGCTTTCTTGCACGTACCAAACAAATCTCAAAATAAAGTGCTGACACATTATAGAGATTTATTACGATTGCTACAATATAACATTAGATTTAGTTTGATATCACGTTCCGTGTGAATGTATTTTTAAAAGCAACCTTTCATGTGGGTTTCTGCTTATTTTGTCACCACACAGCTCCAAATACTGTATAAACACACACAAATGTGTTGTTTAAAATTTATTTAAACATCACAGCGGCATGTAGCGCTATATTACTTGTGCTACCACCTGGACAAAACCAGTGTTTATATTTAGAAACAAGAGTGAAAAACATGGACAAGTACATGTTCTAGTGTAACCTCAAAGGAAAGCACTGCTACACTATAGCGCTTTATTACAGTTGCTCTATGTTATATTATAATTTTATAGTGAACAACTGTAACAAAGTGCTATAATATAGCAGCGCTTTCTTTTGAGATTGCCTTTGGAACATGCACTCGTCTATGGTGTGCACTTATGTTGTTGGATAAAAACAGTGGTTTCATTCAAGTTGGTAGCACAAATGAAAAGCGCATAAAACACTATAATGTAGCAGAGCTTTCTTTTGTGCACAGAGGCGATCACAAAAGAAAGCGCTGCTACATTATAATGCTTCATTACAGTTGCTACAATATAACATTATATTTTGTTTGATGTCATGTTCCGCATAAATCTATTTTTAAAAGCAACTTTTTGTGTGTTTACCGGCTTATTTTGTCACTATTCAGCTCCGTTTACCATATAAACACACAAAAAGTTGGTTTTTAGAACACATACACACACAACTGTGACATAAACAAACAACTGTGACATAAACAAAAAACAAACACTACCTAAAAACAATGTAAATACAACAACAAGCAAGCACAAGAACACACGAGCAATCATATGCTTTTAAAAATGCATTTACGTTCACCTGTGTCACAACCAACAAAATCCAGGAACAAAAAATGGAAGTAAACTGGTTGGTTTGCAAATAGCTCCAATACTGCTGAGCGCGATCGTGCTGTGTGGGAGATAAAAATAAAAAGTAATCCAGAAACCATGCTGAAAACATGGAGCTGTGTATGTTTTCAGTAGTTGACCTGTGCTCTGGAGGAAGGCAAAACACTGGAAAATGCATGACGTATGCACGCCTTTCACATTGAAATCAAGGGGATTTTAAAAAGGAAGCCCACGAATGAGTGATGGGCGTGAGGTGGGCGTGGTTAAAAGTCCAAATAGATACCAACACGTTGGAAAAGCAGCACTTGCGTGCTGTTATACTCAGCCTAAAAAGGAATCAAACGAATATGTGATACATTACACAAATAATAAAGGAAGCATACAAAAGGTAAAACAAATAAAAAATGTTAAAGGAAAGGAATGGAAGTACAACAGTTGACATGACAAGTCTGTAGACATTCTTGTTTATATTTATATCTTTGGGTATCAGTTAGCATTAAAATGTCCAGCAACCAAGAGTATTAGGATCATTAGGGTGCGATCTGTAATAAGATGCAGGGAAGGCTCGGTGTAAACAAATAATGTTCAAATATATTTTGGGAATCAAGGTGTGACAAAGGCACTTAACTATATATCCAATGCCCTTCCCCCTATTGTAATGGGTCTAGTAAGTAAAAAAAGGATTCAGGTTACATATCTAATCTGGACTGTAATCGTGAGTGTAGAAAGTGGTGCTCGGGGGGCTTGGTGCTGGCAAAGCAGCCGTCCAACCTTCTCAATTTGGGTCTGGTTAGTAATCTCCAAGGGGAGTGTGGAAGAGCAGTATTGTAAGTTCCTTTTAAGTGTGAAATCCAGTTCTTCCAAGTCTTGAAGGAAGTAGCAGACATGTTGTTCCGATTGTTGAGTACTAACTTACAAGCCGCTGTCAGTAGGATATTGATTAATAGCTTACCGTTAGGCAAACTGACCTGTGGGTCTAGGAATCCATGGATAAGGGGGATAAAGTCACATTTAGATGGACTCCGAATAGAGACCATATGAAGTCAACCACTCTGTCCCAAAAATGGGAGACAGCACTACAACAAAAGAGTAGGTGATCTAGATCTCTTTATTGCAATTCCAGCACTTTGGGTGATCCCTGAGTGACATCATCTGGAGTGGGTGTCCAAAATGTCCTATTGTGAAGCCGGTATTTAGTTTAGGACAGGGAAGGGACAATTTTATGGGAAACAACCAATTTCCGAACCAGTACCCAGTCATCAGAAGAAATGCTATTGGATTTATTAAAGGACTATTTGAGGATAGGCATGAAGGGATCTCCAAGGGAACACTTCGACTTGGCTATGCAAGCTTTGAGTTTAAGAAAGTCATAGAAATCCAAGTCCAATAGTTTGTACTGATTCTGGATTTCTTTAAAGGAGAGCGATAATTATTGTGTGTTGTGTGCCAATTGTTTCAAGATGTAGATGCCCTTGGAGGACAAGGACTGTCAATGTACAGGTGCGCCATGTATTCTAAATTTAGGGTAATTTCAAAGCAAAGTCAAGTTAGATTGGTTAATCAGCACCTCTATGAGTTTGTCTCTCTTCAGGAGGACCAGTTTAGTGTTACTGAAAATATATTTGGCTGGTTGGGAGGGTCTGATCTTGGTAGATAGGTGCATCATGGGATGTACATCTTCAAGGACCTCTCTTTTAACTAAGAACTATGCGAGTGTATAGACTGATTGTTGAGAGAACCATTAGGACCCCTGTCTGGCAAAAATGCAGTTTGATAGTTTTTAAAGTCATCCAAATTTACTCTGCCTAGATTTGTGGGTAGTCTTAGGTTTTCGATGGATATCCTGGGGTGTTTGTTTGGCCATATGAATTTTCCTAACTTCTTATCTAGTTTTTAGAAGACATTCATCGGGCAGAGATAAAGGCAGCATGATTATGAGGTAATTGACTATTGGTGTCACCATCATGTTAACTGTCTTAAATACCCACACCAAGTGATAAATGTGGGGTGCTAACCATCCAACAAGTTTTCTATTTTCTTTATAGTCAATTATTAGTTATATGGTAGGGGTTCTATCAGATCTGACCCAAATTGTATGCCTAGGTATTTTGAGAACTGTGGTTGTCATGCCAACCTTGAGTCATCCAAGAGGTCTATGGTGCATAAGTTGTTTAATCCCTTGACCTCTGATTTATCTTAGTTGGGTTTGTATCCTGCAACTAAGGAGTAACCGTGAATCGTATGAACTAATGTCTTGATGGATTGATGTGCGTTGTCAGTCACAATAAGGATGTCATTGGTGTAAGGCACTACTTTCACTGTGCTTCTGTTAAAGGGAACACCAGAAATCAAATCATTTGATTGGATGTTATGAAGCAAGGGCTCCAGGGCCAGGATGACAAGGGAAGGAGATAGCAGGCAGCCCTGTCGCGCTCCTCTCTCCAGCATGAAGGAAGGGGACAATAGACCATTAGTTCGCACTCTAGCATGGGGGTTATTATAAAGTACCATCACCCAGGTTGAATCTTAATAATGTTTCCCGGAGAAAAGACCCTATCAAACACCTTTTGAGCAACTAAAGTTAGCACTACAGTATCATAGGAAGTGGTCTTTTCTTTTTCCAGTATATGGCACATAAGGTGAGTGTTATCATTGGATATATGGTTTCTTATGAAACCTACTTGGGCATGACTTATTAAGTGTGGTAAATAAGGTTCTGGTCTTTTACATAGGAGTTTAGAATGGATCTTTGCATCTATGTTTATTAATCAGATTGTTCCATATTTTTTAGCAAGTGTTGGGTCCTTAAACCTCTTTTGTGAGCACCATTATAGTGGATTGACTTGTGGTGCCTGATACAGCTCCTGAAACCGCAAAGTGGGGAAAAAGATCTAATAGTTTGGGGATAAAAGAGAACGCAAATGCTTTGTAGACGTCTGCAATGATTCAATCCATGCTCGGAGCTTTGTTGTGTTTGAGGGTTTTAATTACTGGCTTAATCCCAGTTGAACTAAATGCCAAATTGAGGATCTTTTTATCCCTCTTGTGATGCAATATAGGTGTATATTCTCTAAGTGCGTCCTACACATTTCAGTGGAAAGCCGGGAGTCATCTTTAGAGAGCGAGTTGTAAATGTCTCTGAAGACCTCCAGTATCTTTTGTGGATTTGTTTGTGTCACATTTGAGTTATTTTTGATCATGGCAATGACCTTTTGATTTGTTTATAGGACACAAGCATTTCTTCAGCCTTAGTTGCCTTACTCAGCTTCAGGCTCCTATATTTATTGATCTGAACCCCTGTTTTCTCAGTCAATATCCTGTTATATTCGTACTTCTTGTTTGTTAGGAGGGTGAGTGTGGGAGCATCTAAATTTGACATATGATAGGTCACTAGGGACTTGATTTCTTCCTCTGGGCCTGCTAGTTTGCTACAATGGACTTTATTTAGTTTAGTCTGTATGTCTACTAGAGTGCCTATGACGATTGCTTTAAGTGTGTCCCAGTAAGTGGCGGGGAGACATCTGTGCAGCTATTGTCAATAATGTAGTTAAGGATGTTTTTTTATCAATAATGTTCTTGGATGCAGCATCTTTAATGGATTCATCATTGAAGTGCCAGATCTTAAAAGAAGGTTTCATGTTAACACCTGCTCGGGATAGGGAGATACATGAGTATGTGGGTTGGAAATAGGGAGGTAATTGATTATTGAGAATGAGTTGTATAAGTTAACAAAAAAGGTGTAGTCCCTGGTGTCAAGGTATTGCAGTCTCCAACAATCACGTAGGTTGAATCTTGGGCATAGTCTGAAGAGAGATTTGTGAGATCTTTGGGCCTGAAATTAGGATCTTTACTGCCTATCCAACATTGCATCTAGGGGGTGATTAAAGTCACCAGCCTTAATAATCAGACTGTCATCTGAGTTTGGTCCACACACATTGAGTACATAGAAGAAGTTGCCATCTCTTGAGAGTTGTGTAAGTATCCCTCTTCCATCATTGTCTGTCTTATGTGAATATATAGATAGACTGGCATTTCTGGCAAACAAGGTCACCACGCCATTTTTCTTGTTAAGTGCAGGGGAACACAAAACTCCGATGGCCCAACTGTATCCAAAGGAAGACATCTCTTTATACCCAATCTTGATTTCTTGTAGCAAGATGATATAGGCTTTGAGCTTCATTAGGGAGCTTCACATGTTTTTCACTTAACCTGGTGGTTGAGCCCCTCGATGTTTAATGAGATTACCTTCAGGTTCTCAGAGACAGGAGAGCTAGCCATACTATAGGGATGCGTAAATGATTGGAGGATACCTTGGTATTGGAAACACCTTGGTACTATCATGACCCAGTCGAGGGAGAGCACCTCGCTAGTATAAATAATGCCAGTGTAGTTGTGTTCCTCCAGTGAAAATGTATAACTGTGTCCCACATGGATGTCTGTGTAAAGGTATACTGTTGCCATTGAATGAGTAGTTTGAAAAAAAAAGTTTGAATTTCATGTCAGCAGAATTATGGAAATAAAAAAAAGGCAAACACTAAAACATATTACAACAAACGCCATAAAGAAAATAAATCCAAGAGACCCCTTCCAATACCCCCAAACCACCCGCCCCACCTCTAATACTGAATGTGGGAGTGATAACAGCAGGGTAACATCCCAGTGGTCCCAGAAGTAGTGTAGCAGATGTCATGTATTGCAAGTGTGGTCCTATGATCTAGGAGTAAAGAGCGAAGTGACAAATAATATCTGGATGACAAATAACTGTTGGCTCACATTGGTTGACATGTGAAGTTCTCCATATATAAATATAATTCTATAGGGGAACAGAGGACAATTAAGGCATTTATCCAGGTTACTTATTATAACTGGATCCCATGTGCAGGTAAATTGGTAAAAGGTGCCACAGGTATAAGTAATGCTTAATTGCCATGAACAATTTTGAAGAAATACCTGAAACAGACAATACTATTGAACAGTAAACAAAACATCAGCATAGTGAGTGTAGCAGGTATGCAGGTACACCCATCTGTATTATCAGAGGTACAACCAGAGGTCAAAGGGTGTTATTACTTTGAGACGAAAGCAAACCTCAGCATAAAGGAGTGCCCAAAATAAGCAGCAGGCACTAAACCTACTTTACATTACAGTGGGTACATAGGTACGCTTATTTGCCCATAGTACAAGGAAGGACTCTGATGTGATATATACGAGCAGCACTAAGAACAAAGTTATCAAACAAATAGCATATAGAATCTGGCGACAAGACTCATTTTTTCTTCCTGCTGGCAGGCGCAGATTACGTTTCCATGACTAGGTCATCTCTTTCATTTCATTTCAAGCTTGCAAGTCTTTATGATCAACCAAAATATGGTATTTTCCACCACCAAAGACTCTAAATTGTGCAGGACCAGCAAAAGAGAATTGCAGATTAGAGTTCTTGAGCCTGGGACGAAGTGCCAGGAAACCTTTATTGATAACCATTGTCAATTTCAAGTAGTCCTGCAATATGTTTATTTTGTGGCCATTCCACACAATGTGGTTGTTCTTACACATGTGGTTCAGTAGGGTGGTTGGTAGCATAAAGACCTACAGATAATCTGCCTCGTAGTGGCTTAATTTGATGGTTTGAGCAAGGGGACTCTGCGCTCTCGCTTGTTTAAAGTCCTTATTGAAAGACAGACCAGTTGCTTGAGGTATCCTCTTCTCCAGGAAAGAGATACAAGACGTTGCTGGTCCTCCGACCCTTTAGGAATGATGAAAAGCTTTACATTTCCTTCTGTCTTCCAGATCTGCCATGTCTCTTTGGAGTGACTTGAAGGATGCTTGGAGTCTCTTGATGTCTTTGTTTGAGTTAGTGGCAACGTCTTCCAACATACTAATCCCAGTACTCTTTCACATCCATTTTATTGTTAATGACATTAATGTCCAATCTTATGATGCACAGTTCGAGTTGCATCAAATCCTTATTGGATTTTATAGCTTTAGCGAAGTCATGTACTTTAGCTAGTTTCTTTAAAATCAAATCCATAATACTGTTTATGTTAGCTTCGCCTTAATTAGAGAGTCTGGGGATGGGGATAGATTTAGTGAGGTCATTTACTTAGGCTAGTTTCTTTAACTTAGCCTTGGAGACTTTAAGCCTAGTTTTAGTGTCTTTTTCAGCCATGGTCAGACCTCTGGATTTATGGTCAAGGGCTCTTGTAGACCCTGGGGAGACTAGAACTCTGTGTCTCAACTCCGTGGCCCGTGCCAAAGGGTAAGGGATAGAAACTAAATAATTGAAATAGAAGCAAGGGCTGCATTGCCAGTCTTTATGACTCTTTTCAGGCAGCCCTAAACTGTACATTACAGAGTGCCACTGTCTCCAGAGGTTATAGTCTGCCCTCAAGGCAGCATTCCCAGGGACTAATGGATAAACAGATTAGTGAATTAAATCTCCTTCTATAGGAAGAGGATTTGTAAGGAGCCAAAGTAGTGACCCTGAGACCTGGTGTATGTTTGGTTCTAACTGTTTATTCTGCCAACAGAGCTTGAAAATGTCATGTCAGGGGTAGCAGACAACCTTAGTCCAGAGATGCCAGAGTCTGTATCAATGGTTATGATATATCAATCCTGGAGAACCAGTGAAAGGAAACGCCACGTGGTATGCCATGTATGTCAGGCTGGTTTGACTTGCATGAACCATTCCTGTGACACTTGTGCTTCATCGTGGGCAGCTATGTCACAAAGGTGTCATAATAGCGTCACAGTATGTTCACAGTAGTGCCAGATATTGTTATAAACTTAGCATTGCAACAAAAGCACTCATCCAGGGCGAGTAGCTCTGGTTTAAGCCATGGGATGTGCTGGCATTTTAGGGTCAACTGAGTAGGGTTGGCACTACTTTGTTATTTAATTCTGTGCACTGCGAGCTTCTGGCTTCCAAGCATGCACCGGAGAAAGCCACACTCTTAGTAGACAGGCAGGCATTGGGTAAGGTTAGTAGTAATGACTCAGCGATTGCTCATCAACTCAGCAGATACTGTCCGATGTGACAGACTATGCTCAATCCTGGACATTTTGGAGAGAGAATCAAGTTGGCAGGGTCCAAGACGACCTGGGTTTGGGAAAATAAATGTGATTTCTTGCCTGCCTGCAGGCTCGGTGAGTACACCTGGTGTTGTGTAAGTGATTCCAGTCACCAGCCGGTGGGAGCACAAGGCTTAAGCCGCCATTCACCTGCCATTCAAGCAATGCCCCACAAACCTCTGCCGTTTTGAAGTGCACAAAAGAATTGGAGTTATGATTACATACTTTACTGGTACCTAATTTCCCAATTTCGAAAGGCTGAAAAGATAAAAGTCTTCCTAGGAGTCAACATTACAACCTGCAGACTACAACGTTTTCAATTGCAAGAGCTATCCTTCCACATTCCTTTAACCCCTTCGCTGCCAGGCATTTTCTTCCTTAGGTGCCAGGCCTTTTTTGGCGATTTGGGACAGTTCGCACTTAGGCCCCCATAACTTTTTGTCCACATAAGCTACCCACGCCAAATTTGCGTCCTTTTTTCCCAACATCCTAGGGATTATAGAGGTACCCAGAGTTTGTGGGTTCCCCTGGACGAGACCAAGAAATTAGCCAAAATACAGCAAACATTTAGTTTTTTTGCAAAAACCAGGAAAAAAAGGGCTGCAGAAGAAAGCATGGGTTTTTTCCCTCTGAAAATGGCATCAACAAAGAGTTTGCTGTGCTACAATTACCATCTTCCCAGCTTTCAGTAACAGGCATACGTGAATCAGAAAACCACATTGTTCAACACAATTTTGGCATTTTACTGGGACATACCCGATACCCCATACAAACTTCCTTCTACATCGCGTTCCCCCAGGTCTTCGAATAAAAATGATACTTCACTTGTGTGGTGGCCTAGTGCCCGCGACAGGAAATGCCCCAAAACACTATGTGGACACATCAAAATTATCAAATACTAAACTACCCGTTTTTGCGGGGAGGACCTGCATTTTTGGTCCAGCAACCATATAGGGAAACCTACCAAACCCAAACATTTCTGAAAACTTGACACCCAAGGGAATCCAGGGAGCTGTGACTTGCCTGGATCCCCCAATGTTTTCTTACCCAGAATCCTCAGCAAACCTCAAATTTAGCTAAAAAATCATATTTTCCCTCATTTCTGTGTGGGATCACCGCACCAGGACAATTTCCTACCACCCAACGTTCCTCTCAGTCTCCTGGTAAAATTGCTACCTCACTTGTGTAGGTGGGCCAAGTGCCTGTGAAAGAGCCAATAACATGTCAAAATTGAGGATGAACCAAAGGGGGTCCAAAAGGGCAGTTTGAAAAAAACATTTTTAGGCTGACAAGTGGGGCAGAATTTTTATCAGTATAGATGAGACAATGCTATTATCTATAATCCTTTGCAAACCTCAAAAACTGGCAAAAAATATACTTTTTCCTCACATTTTGGTGATTGAAAGTTCTGGAATCTGAGGGGAGCCACAAACTTCCTTCTACATCGCATTCCCCCAGGTCTTCCAATAGAAATGATACCTCACTTCTGTGGCGGCCTAGTGCCCGCGACACGAAATGCCCCAAAACACAACGTGGACACATCAAAATGATCTATCACAAAACTATCTGTTTTTCGGGTTTGGGGGGAACCTGTGTTTTTGGTCTACAACAGGAAAAGGCCAAAAATTTGTAGAGATTGAGGGGATAGCACAGCGAGTTGATAAGCACAGTTTTATTTAATACATTTTTAGGCTGTCTCAGCTTTGTGGACTCACACAAGTGAGGTATAATTTTACTTGGGACACTGAGGGGAACTCTGGGTGGTAGGAATTTGTCCGGCGCGGTGATCCTACAAAGAAAAGTGACAAAATATGCTTGTTTAAACACATTTTGAGGTTTGCAGGAAATATGGGTAAGAAAATGTTGGGAGATCCACGCAAGCCACACCTCCCTGGACTCCTCAGGTGACTAGTTTTAAAAAATGTCTGGGTTTGGTAGGTTTCCCTTTCCCTAGATTATCACCGCACCTGGTACCATAAACGCAGGTGCCCCCCCTGGAAAAACAGGTAGTTTTATAATTGATCATTTTGATGTGTCCACGTCCTTCTGTGATGTTCCAAACACTAAAGTTGTGAAAAGAAATGCACTTAGGTTATGTTAAAAAGACCCCTCACCCACCAACCAAGTTGGTGGCATGCTCCATCATTGGGATCCCACTGGAGACACCTAGTTTGTCACAGGTGTGCTTCAACGCCTGATTACTGCGGAGCAGGTTTTTTCATTTTTACCGCACATACTGGTTGGATTTGGCACGAGGGTGAGTGATGGTTCAGTAGATCAAATTTTATTAACAAGAGATTTCACAAAAATGAAATGCACTATTAATAACTGAAAGGCCAAAAAACTGAACCAATGACTCACAGCTTGTGAGCTGTAAAGCCGCGTCAAGGCACAAACCGCTTTACAGTCCATTCACACACCTTTCATACATGACATGCACAAGACCATTCATGCCAGCAACCGCGGGCCCAGCACATTAAAACACTTGCATCAACAGACAGCGCCATTCAAGGTCCATCACTTTCATATGCCTACATGCCTGACAAAGCAATGACACCAGCTGATGGGAGTGTGTGGACTGGTGTTTGGCTAGCAGTGTGTTGCAGTGGCCAACAGCAAGTCACTATTTACAACGCCAGCCAAGCGCCACTCCACGCACACCGCAATCACCTTTTAAAAAAAAAAATTAACAACAAAGAAACCACTAACTAATTATAAATAAGTATAAAACTAGATACACAAAAGTTCCAACTAAATAATTGACAGTAATGCCAACCGTGAAACTGAACATAAGAAAATATAAAACAGTCATTTTAAACTCACAGTATTTCCCAAAAGTTCTTTTTGGTGTGGTAACTCCTGAAACAGCCGGCCACACACAGCCCAGGCTTTGAAGGACAATCGGGGCAGTACATCCGAGTCTCCCTCCGGATACCTCTTCGGGCACAGACTATACATTTCTTAGCGGGAAAGTCTTTTTTGGCAGTGGGAGAAATCTCTATCAGGAAAGTGGCGATCTTTCAATCTAGCCACATCCTCCACCACTGCTACTCTAGGAACTCTTGCATGTTCCACCACAACAAGGCTCTCTATCACTGACTCATGAAATTTAACAAATTTTATTCTTGACTCAGGGGAACAATCCTTGAACACAATAAAAGCATTAAAAGTTGCTAAATCAAACAAATAAATGGCCAACTTTTATACCAAATGTAAGACATACGAACAGCAGTGTAAGGTTCCAACCTCTGATCTACTCTAACAATACCACCCATGTGCTTATTGTAGTCTAAAATGCACACAGGTTTGCACACTTCAGCAACATGACCCCAAACAGCCATAGGTGAAGTACTCTCATCATGGATGGTAGTTAGCATGTAGACTTCCCTCCTGCCTGCAAATTTCAGAGCTAGCAGCTCATCTCCCTTCACTATCCCTTCTCAAATTTTATACAAACAAGTTCCTTTGGATAGCCTTTCCGGTTAGAGCGGATTGTGCCACAAGCAACAGTGTCCACTCTGAACAATTCCTTGAACAACTGCACTCCAGTGTAGACGTTATCTACATGCAAATGGTGACCTTTGTTAAACAGTCGTCTACCAAGTTCCCACACAATTTTCTCGCTAACTCCAAAAGTGGGCAGATAACCAGGGAGGGGGGGTCAATACTGGAATCCCTACCAGTGTAGACCCGGAAATTATACACATATCCTGTAGTACTTTCAGAGACAATATACAATTTAATTCCATACCGTGCCCTCTTGCTAGGAATGTACTGCCTAAAAACCAAACGACCCTTGAACAGGACCAAAGACTTGTCCACACTTATTTCTTTGCCTAGAACATAGACCTGTGAAAACCGATCTACAAAGTGATTAAGGATAGGCCTAATCTTAAAAAGACAGTCATAATGAGTGTGATTTCGTGGCAAGGCTAGAGCACTGTCAACAAAATGCAGCATCCGAAGAAGAAGCAAATACCGATTATGAGTCATGGTTGCAGGAAAAATAGCCGTTGCATCAAGGGACTTGTTGACCAATAAGAAGCCAGTGACGGCTTCCTTATCAACCCCATCAAAAAAGTCAAACCCAAGAACTTTTTCATCTCTTCCAGATTTGTGGGAATCCACTGGGTAGCTCTAGACTGTGGCCTAACTCTGGCAGTGTTGTCCCTCAAATACTGCTCCGCATACAAATTAGTCTGATTAATCTCTTCCAAAAATACATTGTCCATAAACAACTCAAAGAAATTGACAGGCTAAAAGTTTTCCGTATTCACTCTACACCCTGGGAGACCAGTAAAGGCAGGCAACTGTGGCTGCTCCATGTTTGGGGCAACCCAGAGTTTAGGTCTTCCAGTGGGAAACCTTTCAGCCCCAGGCTGCTGCACTATTGGCACACCAGTACCCTCCTCTAAAACAGGCCCTTCATCTTCTCTGAGAGTGGCTTCCTCATCAGAACATTCCTCTCAGACAGAAAATTCACTGCCAGAATCTCTCTCTTCGTCCTCTGCCTCAGATGCAGAGTCAGTCTCATAATCATGATCAAAAGACGACTCAAAAAGCATACCAATAACCTGCTGAGCAGTCACCCTGCAGCTGGCCATGATCCTTTCTAACAACAAATGGATTGCCAACAACAACCAGCACTGTCTAAAATAAGTAATAAAAAAAGTGTGGCTTTATCACAAAGAGTTATGTACTCAAAAAGTATAGCACTCACTTGCCTGAAAAAGCTGGACTCACCAGCAACTACTCTGCACAGACACAGCAATCACCAATGATATCCCACTAAAAGGAAAAAAAAAAAAAAAATTAGACATAAGACAAAACAAATATCATTGTTACACAAACCAAAGGACGATTTCACTCACAATCCACTTACAAAAATGTAATTCATGCATGGCAATAATACTCTTTTGAGAAATGGCCATCAGTACTGTGCCCCCTTTGGGGGGTGACCCTTGCCCAAGAGCCCCCCACAAAACATACACACACACACACACAATCCCTGGAGCTAAGTCGTTTCTGCCCCCCTTGGGGCCTGATGGGTCTAAAAAAAAAATAGTCCGATCTGCCCCCAAGGGTTGGCAGAAATGGCCAACAGTTGTGTGCCCACCACACAAAATAAAAAAACTTAAAAAATCCCTAGAGCCTTATGGCTCCTCCCCCCCCCCCCTTGGGGGCATATGGACCTAAAAAAAATGGCATAAAATGTTTTGCCCCCTTTTGGGGGCGACCCAAAACACACACACAAGATCCCTGGCGCTAAGTGGATTCTGCCCCTCTTGGGAGCAGATGGGCCTAAAAAAATAGGCTGATCTGCCTTCAAGGGGGCAGAACTGCTCAACAGTGCTTTGCCTTCTTTGGGGGGCGGCCCTTGCCTAAGCGGCCACCCCCCCACACGAAAAAACACACACAAAAACATTCCCTGGCTTCCAGTGGCTTCTGCCCCCCTTGGGCACAGATTGGCCTAAACATAAGAGGCTGATTTGCCCCCAGGGGGGGCGGAAACAACGATAATCAATATGCCCCCTTCCATCCTTGCCCATGGGAGGGGGGTGGGAAGCCCTCAGGGGTGGCGCTAGCACTTAACGCGAGGGCCGGGTGCAGAACGTAACGGTTACATCCTGGGCACCCGAGCGGTGCTGCCCAGGACGTAACTGTTATGTCCCAAGCACCCAAGGAGTTAATTTGATTGCCTATTGAAAAATCTTACTCTGACGATGCCTGCTACCTCAGGCCATTGGAGGAAGTATTCCTTTGATGGAAAACTTGAAGGTGTGCCCTACTAGGGTGAGCAGACTGAGAGTTTGCTGGGCAGGGTACTCTGTCACATTTGCAACAGTTTCCAGTCAGCCTACCTCTAAATGAGGCCCTTAGCTGAGTGTGTTCTTTTTTTTATAATTGACGTTCATTACATAATCACACAATAATCCTGTATTTATGTTCTGCATATATATGTTGGTTTATAAATAATACATATTGCAAAACTGTGTTGCAGAAACCATGCATGAAGAGATGCATTGATTATTACGTTATTTATCACCATTGGTGAGGGAGAGGAGAAGTATCAAGACCCACATCTGGCTTTGCATTTCATGATTCATGGCCCCTCTTAACACTCAACAGTGGAAATAAATACCACATTATACTTTGGGTATCAACATATATACAAAATATACAGCAAGATGGTGCAAATTAGCAAAATACATTATTTACAAATGTACTAATAAATGTACAATCACACATTTATTACAAATGTGAAAAGGTCAAATTCCATGTTATTAGCTCAGTACAATGCAATTGACTTAAGAAAACAATGCTTAATGGCAACCAGACAGCAATCAACATCATGCAAATGAATTTGGCAGACCATCCCATTTTTCTGAGACACATTGTAGTAAGTGGCTATATAGTCAATTTAATGAGAGACACCCGTTTATTTATCTGAATTAAAATCAATGTACTCGCCATGAAAGAAAATGTATGTTTTCTTGAAACTGTATTTGATATAATCATTGATGTAAACTGGATCCATTTAGAACCTGTTTGGAATCTAATGTTGGCCTAACTTGTAACTACGCCTTAGTGCAAGGTACATTATGTAAAATGTTCTGTAAGAGCCTTGATTTCTCTCCTATGCAAGAGCCTTATCAGTGTTCTTGTTAAGCTAGAATATACCTATTGTTCAGTTTGATAGACTGGGGGTAGGTGGGTTGATACGGAGGTTTAGACGGTGGGAGAATCCTTCCTGTTCCAAGCAGACTGGACTGGTGTTGCATCCAAAGTCATCCAGATGCTTGCTTATTTGTTGGGAGCTGGGAATCTATAGAGTCTTCCTGCTTCCCAAGAACACTGATTTTTGATTGGTTTGTTGTGTGGAAACAGATAAGAAGAAGCCTTCTAGAATCTTCTTTCATGCTTTAACTGTGTGTTCTTTAGAGCAGTAGACCAGACTCTGTCCTAGTTTCACACAGAGAGAAGGCTTCTTCTCGACTTTGCTGATTTCCCCTGGCAGAGTGCTAAACTTCACGCTTGTATACTCAAACGCTTTCTATTGGACGTTAAGGTGGTCATTACAACCTCGGCGGTCTTTTTACAAGACCGCCGAGGGACCGCCGTGCGGAAGACCGCCAGTAGCGGCGGTTTGCCGCTCGGCGTATTATGACTGTTGGCTGCTCTCCGTCCTTTTTCCAACAGAGAGCCGCCAACAGCCATAGTGGCGGGCGGCGGGGAAGGGGTGGTGTTCTGTTGGCGGTGTGGTGTCGGCAGAGCAGCCCCCATGGCTCCTGTTCCCTCCCGGAGGATCGACGGAACAGGTAAGTCGATCGTCCGTTAGGGGAGGGGGGTGGGAGGGTGTTGTGTGTTGTGTGGGTGCATGGGGGTGTGCGTGTGTGTATGTAGAGGGGGTGTGTGAGTGCGTGTATGCTTGCAGGGGTGTCGTGTGTATGGGAATGAGTGCGTGTATGTCTGTGGGTATGTCTGTATGGATGTGTGCGTGTATTTTTTAATGTGGGTGTGCGTGTCTGACTGTATGTGTGGATGTAGGCATGTATGTCGGTGTGTGTACGTGTAAGTGTGTAGGTGGTGCCTGCGTGTCGTGTGGGTATGGGTGATGTGATGTTGGGGGTTGGGGTTGGGAGGGGGTCCCTGCCACCTTTGGGGGGTGGCAGGGGTGGTGAGGGGTGTAGGGGAGGGAGTCGGAGTGGGGGTAGGGGGTGGGGGAGACCCCTATCAGTGCCAGGGAAGGAATTCCCTGGCACTGATAGTGCTTACCGCCATGGATTTCATAACGGTTCAAACCGCTGGAAATCCATGGCGGTAAGCCAGGTCAAAATACCGGCAGCGGTATTGTGACGGCCGCCGGGCTGGAGACCCAGGTCTCCAGCCCAGAGGTCGTCTCCGCCCTAGCGGGCGGAACGGAGAAGCGGCGGATGACCATGGTGGTAACCGCCATGGTCATAATATTCAAAAAAAGACCACCAGCCTGTTGGCGGTCTTACCGCCGCTTTAACACTGTCCGCCAGGGTTGTAATGACCCCCTAAATCTGGTTTATATGATGCTGACACCTTCCACATCGAATTTGCCCCTATCACTTTCCTTTCTTTATTTAGACTAGGGAATACTATTTTGCATTTTCTTTCTTATAATATATATATATATATATATATTCAGACTGCAGGATTATTTAAATATGTATGTTCTTACAATGTGCTTTTTCAGTTCTGCTGATTGATACAACCTGCAATCTTAAATTAATTTATAATAAATCCCCCAAGGTTGGGACACCATCCTCTCGGTCGTTTTTGTGTGGCCTATTTGGTTTCACTGTATTTGCAATGTATTTCCAGTGTTAGTGCCTTTATTACTTTGCAAGTTAGCAATCAAAGGTCCATATGACCAGTGGGGGAATTTCTTTGATGACTTCACCAGAGATTTAAGAAACCCCACTCTATCATTAGTATTGGTAGTAGTAACATTTATTTGAAGCTTCATAACTCATTCGAAGGCGCAGTACTGCATTTGCAATCTGGTAGCATGTTACACCATGACGGAGTGCCCTGGTTGGCTGTTTGCTGTGAGTCAGTGTAGGAAGCATTTTGGTGATGTGCATGAGTGACCAAATGATGCTCTTATCTTGTCTTTGAGAACAGCCATTAGCAATGTGATGGAGGATGATTTGTGGTAGATAGATGTGCACAGGGTGTGATCATACCTTAGTAGACCACAGTTGTTATTATGTATGTGACCTCATGCATGTCGGGACCCCCAAGGCCCTTCAATTATCAGCCTTCCATGCATTGCACACACCTTCAGATGATTATGGACAGGACTGCAATCACTGTACCAAACTGTACCAAAGCTAATGAAATTTTACGCCAAATAAATAAAGATTCACCATAAATTTAGGAACACTAGAACTATGTGATTTTGCAGTTGCAGTGTTTCCCTCATAATCATCGATTTGCCCCATTTGGCACATAATCCATCATCTGCTGTATAATCTGCAGATTTTAGCAAAAACAACATGGTTTCTAGCTCAGTGTGTGTGTGTGTGCGTGTGTGTGAGTGTGTGTGTGTGAGAGAGAGGGAGAAAGAAGGGGGCACCTGTGTTTTTGCATCACTTTCATAGGAGATAGCGCCACTCAGCGTAAAATCTTCTGATTAACCTGGTAGGGTAGACTCCACATCTGTGAGCTACTTACCAGCACCTGGGGAGCTATCTATTCATTTCACACCCCTGGGTTAGGTGCTAAACTTTGTCTTGCCATTGCAGAGTTTGTAACCCTTTAACGGTGTTCTCATTAGATTGTTCACACATAGGTAATAAACATCACCCTACTTAGCAGATGTGTGGACCTGGCCCTGAGAATGGGGTACCTCTCTTATCCACTTGGAGTACTTTTTACTCCACCCCTTTTCCCCCTACACCTGTTTATCATTTCAATTGCTATTTTGGCAACATTAGTACATTGGAGAGGGCATGGATGGAGTCAAATCTCTTCTGTAGGATCCAACTGGAGGTTATGGTTGGGCCTTGACTTTGCCTTGGAATTATTTTGAAACTTTGTATCAGGTTCTAAAAGATTGCAGGATGAATGGAGAAGAAGCAGTTGAGTTATGGTCCATGAACAAAAGGTTTCCATGCTTCCTGTAAAGACATGAGAGGTTAGGAATGGAGAATATGGAATACGGATAGTTGGAAGTTAGCTCAGTAGCCTGGTCATTATTTTAGCTAGTTAGCTGCCACTTAGTTTGTCACGGACTTCATTCCTGCACTGTTGTTGTGTTTTTCCTGTTAGGGTTCCCTTTTCCCTTCCTTTGACCTTACATTGAGCCTCTGTCTCATTCTACTGATGCTGAACCTTGAATCCTACCTTCTTGTGACTTCACTTGAACTTGCTCCCCTCATTCCGCGTCCTGTGGTTTTGGCCCTGATTCCAGGGTAGTTCTCATATATTTCAACAGTGCGCATCCAGGCAGAGAAAAAGGTAAGCTTACTACAGAGTACAAAACATATATGCATGATATTTTTGCATTGAGAATACAGATTTGTCTGTTCTGTGTTATTTTACAAAGAATGCTGAGTGGTAGCTCTGTGAAGGTCCTAAGCTGATATTGAATACATGTCCTTAACCTATGTCTTCGATCTCTCTCCCTTGTCCCATTCTCATACTGTATTTCATTTGGAGTGGGTGGCCAAGTGAGATTCTCTGCAGGCCACTTTTGATCTATCTATCTATCTATCTATCTATCTATCTATCTATCTATCTATCTATCTATCTCTATTTATCTATCTATCTATCTATCTATCTATCTATCTATCTATCTATCTATCTATCTATCTATCTATCTATCTATCTATCTTCCCCAATTCTGGATTTTTTGCAAGGCCTACTAAGTTTTTCAATATGGATCCCTGAAAAAATCCCTTATAAATCATGTCTCAGGCTATTGTTAAAATGCATTGTTAATGAACACATTTCTTCTGTGGATTATTGCACAGCCCTGGTGCTTCACAACATTATTTCATCCTATTTAGACAAAGCCTGTCAAGAGAGGGTGTGTTTCCTCACTTGAAAAAATCAATTTTCCAATAGACAAGTTTATCTGAATCCTATGCTATATTCATCCTTTCTTTTGCTGTGTCAGTTACATTTGTATTGAGAAGACAACATTTCTCAACACATACAAGCAAAGTAGAATTTATCCTGCCTTATTTATCAAATGACACTTTGATATGGGCTACAACCTCTCATGTTGAAACAAAGTCCACATCTATTGCATGATTTTCCTGGCCCAGTTTATGGTAATGTTCTGGAAAAGACAGCCCACTTAGATAGCATATGTGGGACAGCTGATGTTAAAAGAAGCTTCAATTTTTTGACACTGAGCAATGTTATTGTTGTTATTTTTGAACAAGTGCGTAGAGATTTGAGCTCTCACAAAGATTTACATCAAAAAGACGGATAAAACATTTAAAAACATATGTAAATAAATATCTAAAAGGAATAGAATGTTATTAGTATCCATCAATACAGTATATATAAAGTATAAATAAAATCATAGTTACAGTAAGCCTAAAACATATTATTGTGATATATTGAATCAATTACCTTGATTATTATTTAAAACATTTAAATCATCAAGATAACACCATATGTGCTTAAATATCTTGGCTGACCCATTATGTATTATACAAATATTTTCCTTCTTCCTCATCTTCATTAGCTTAATATGTCATTGTTGAGTACCAGGTGGTACAAGTTCCAGGCGTGCCATGGTATAAATCAACAGCCAAAAATTAGTCCTTACTCCTAGCAAATTGCATAATAAATATAATTGAATCTAATCATCTAGGCATGATTCTAAATATTGATAGATTGGTAGCAGAAAGCCACCAGTCTTCAATATTTATGAATCGTATGGGCCCAGTGTCTAATATTATTGTTTTGACAGCAAGAACAATTCTATGAAATATTGGCATTCACTGAATGAAGAATGTTTGGGGTGTAATATTGAGTACACTTTTTCATTTAGTGCACATTTGTATCTGGATCAATACAAAATCAAATCTATTATTTCGGTCTGAATTCCTTTTCAATCAATGTTGAAGCCATTTTTGTTTTTCCACTTTGAAATAATATTATTAGGTTAAGTGGACTGGGTATTGTTTTTATATTTAAAAATATATTGCCAACCCTTCTCTAAATCTGACGTAAAATTGATCACTGCTAAGTATAAAGGGCCTCATTCTGACTTTGGCGGGCGGCGGAGGCCGCCCGCCAAAGTACCGCCGTCAGAAGACCGCTGCGCAGTCAAAAGACCGCTGCGGTAATTCTGAGTTTCCCGCTGGGCGGGCGACCGCCAGAAGGCCGCCCGCCCAGCGGGAAACCCCCTTCCACGAGGATGCCGGCTCCGAATGGAGCCGGCGGAGTGGAAAGGGTGCGACGGGTGCAGTTGCACCCGTCGCAATTTTCAGTGTCTGCTATGCAGACACTGAAAATCTTGGTGAGGCCCTGTTAGGGGGCCCCACGACACCCGTTACCGCCAACCAGGTTCTGGCGGTCAAAACCGCCAGAACCAGGCTGGCGGTAAGGGGGTCGGAATCCCCATGGCGGCGCTGCCTGCAGCACCGCCATGGAGGATTCCTCAGGCCAGGGGAAAACTGTCGGGAAACCGCCGGTTTACCTTTTCTGACCGCGGCTTTACTGCCGCGGTCAGAATTGGCCTGGATGCACCGCCAGCCTGTTGGCGTGCATCCGCGGTCCCCGGCCCTGGCGGGTCGTAATGACCCCCAAAGTGTCCAAAGCACTACAAATGTGCTTATAAGATAATCAATATATTTTTCTTACTGCTTCTGGTGACACGTTTCAGATTGATGAGTTTAACTTTGGGACCAGCTGATGTGCATCAGCTGCCGCAATTTGACGCTGAAGAATACAAAAAAGTAATGGGCCCTTTCAATTGGAGCAGGGCCAAGATTCAAGAAGACTATTACTGGATGTAATTTAAGGTGGCATGGTTAGCACAACAAAGATGGATTGGAATGTGGCCTGAGAAGATTCTACTTGCTGAGATTTATTAAAGCATTCCAGCCATCACGTTTTAGGTCTGCTTGACAAAGCAGATGTTGTCAGACCTTATATGATCAAACTGAAAAAGAGTTTCAAGGAGTACTGAACAGAGGGGCTTTGGCTCTGCCCATTTGTTGGTGGACAGGGGTGTATGTTTTGATTGGGCATAAATTTGGTGGTTCCACCAAAAAGTGCTTTCTATCTAAGCAGCTGTGATACTGTTTGTCAATTGAGCTTCATGAACCATCAGCAGTATAAGTGCTTAGCGAAGGTTCATTAACATGCATAAAGTATCAAGCTTACAATGGTATGGAGCTTGAACCTTCTGGGTTAAGAACATGCCACTGTAATGCTGACTGTTAAAGTGTCTTAGATAAGTAGATAAATTAAAGTGTTTAGACTTCAGAGTGCAGTTGTATGTTTGAGAGCAGTATCGGATGCCCGGAGCTACACTAATCTACATTAATTTTTAGGTTTGGTTTGAGAGTGCATCTCTAGCCGACCTTATGTGATCAACAAAAAGAGCTTTCAGATTAATAATGAGAAAAAGGCTTAGGCTCTTTCCACTTTTGGGCTTCCCTGAGTAGAGGATTTGATTGGTTAGAAGTTGTGTGCTTCCACTAAAAAGATATCTTGTATTGCACATTTGGATTGCGGCAACGCTTATACTCAGTACAACCGGACTGAGTTGGCTATGGTGGCCCAGCAATCATCATGAATATAGGCGTGATCTGCTTATTTTGCAATGTTATGAAAAAGGCAGTAGGCCTGAAGTATTTATTGTGAAAAGCACATGTTAAAGTCATAGACATTTGAGCATGAATTGTTATTACTCTATAATAAAGTTACATGAAATCTGACAGATTACCGTAGTTGGCAAGGGTTTTGGTGTTGATTACCCTTTGTGATAAACCATGGATATTGAAGATTTATACTGTAAGAATTCTTGTTAAGCCCTCATAGGGGAGATGGTATTTTCTTTTGCTAACTGTAGTTTTGTGTCCATTTGTATCCCTGGTGGCTTCCTTGTGGAAAGATGGTCACTCAGTACAGTAGACCTGAATTGGTAGTGGTGACAAGTCACAGATAACACCCTTAGAGCTAGTTGGTACACCGTGAAAAATTATGCCAAATGCAAAGGTCTGGTCAGTTTATTATGAAGCGTTATAACTAAGGCAGTAAGCCTGACATATTTATTGTGAAAAGCATTTCTTAAAGCCAATAGGCCTCTATAGTGGAGTTTTTTCACACTATGGCCTTCATTATGACCTTGGCGGTGAGTGATAAAGTGGTGGTAATACCGCCAACAGGCTGGTGGTAAGTACCGCCAAATTATGACCATGGCGGTGATAACTCCCATAGACAGTCAATGTACCACACCAACCGCCAGGGCGGAAACAAAACTCACCACAGCGGTAGCCGCCAACAGCCAGGTGGAAGACAAAGTACCGCCCACCATATTAAGACATATCACTCCGCCACCTTTTCCGGGGCGGTACCAACGCCATGAAAAAGCCTGGCCGAAACGCATAACTGAAGAGAAAGTACTCACCATCAGAGACACAGGGAAGAACAACGCCGCCATGGAAAACAAAATGCAAGTCTTTCCGATGATCTTCTATGTAATGCTCCACCTGGAACACCAATGCCGACGAAGATTACGACGGTGAGTACAGCCACTTAGCACACAAGGGAGGGTGGGAGGAAAACGAGAGTGACACACACACTCACGACACACACCCGACACACATACACCATAAACACAACCAGCTGCACACGAAAAACAATTTGTCCCCGAAAAATGGCAGAATAATGCAAGGACAACAGGAATGGACTAAAGTGATTGTAATCAGATCAAAATCAAAATGTATATTTTGATTTGTCAATGAAACAGATATGTACACATGTACATAAAGGGACACTGCCCAGTCAAATGTTCAAAGGGACCAACATGGCCACAGAGCACAGTCTAAGGCCCAACTCGAATCCCGACCACATCCGGATAGTACACTGCAGGGGCATCAGTTTGCAAATAGGCAGGCACCTCGGGGGGCACCTCACCCGGATACGGGAACAAGCCCACTGGTTCTGGAGGGGGCTCCATGCCCATTGCTCTGTCCTGGGGAGTGCAAGGCCACAGTCTCTGGAGTGGATGACTTTCCCACTGGTTCTGGAGGGTGCAACATGCCTATTGCTCTGTCCTGGGGAGTGCAAGGCCACGGTCTCTGGAGTGGGTGACTTTCCCACTGCTTCTGGAGGGGGCAACAGGCCCATTACTCTGTCCTGGGGAGTGCAAGGTCACAGTCTCTCAGGTGGGTGACTTGCCCATTGGTTCTGGAAGGGGCAACTCGCACAGTAGCCCCTGGAGTGTGGCCTACATGGCATCTGCTGGCGTTGACGGCTGCAGTTTGGTGCTGGAGGGAGGAGACTCCTGGGCCGCCTCTGCACTTTCTGATGGCTGCAGTGTGGTGATGGATGGAGGAGCCTCCTGGGCAGACTCTGCACTTTATGGTGGTGTCAGAGTCACTAGATCTTTGGGGTCTGCGCACGTTCCCAACATGTCCACCACTGAACAGCTCCAAGACTCTGATATATGAATCACAGAGCCTGGGAGAGTTCAAGAGGGGAAAAGGGGATTAGGTAGGGAACAGCTGGGAAGGAGACCTGTAGGAAACAAAAGGTTAAACAACACAACATCAGAATAAAACCACATTTAAATTCATAAAAACTCTTTATTGAATCTAGGGTCCAATGATACTCGGAACATGAAATAACACTCTGTTGAGTCTAGAGTTCTGTGTTACTCGGAACATGAAATAGCACTCTCTCGAGTCTAGAGTTCTGTGATACTCAGAACATGAAATAACACTCTGTTGAGTCTAGGGTTCAGTGATACTCGGAACATGAAATAAAACTCTGTTGAGTCTAGAGTTCAGTGATACTCGGAACATGAAATAACACTTAGACTGAGGAAACATGAATGGCCTAGAACTAGACTCTAATTAGGCCTCAAGAAATCTAGGTAACTGGAAAAGAATCAAGAATGGTTAGTACAATGTTTCATATGGACTTTTCATGAATTGTAACATACTGTTCTAGGAATACAAGAACCTTCTAGAACAATGTCCCAGAACAAACACTGCCTCATTACATGAGGATAAAAGGCCATCCAAACATTCGCTGGAAAACAATAGGAATTGTACTAAAGACTTAACATGCACTTAGAATGTAACATCTTGAATTTAACACCTCTGCAGAAAATTCAAGGGCCCTGGATAATTGTGTGTACTTCAGGAAACACTGCACTTCAAAGTTTTGATTGCCATAAAATGATTGCGCACATTATAAGTGATCTGAAGTCAAGTCTTTAAATGCAAGAAAGGAAATGCGCACACTGCTGATTTCAAGAAGAATATGCAAATGTCTTGAAATGGTTGCGCACAATAAATATCATGAGTTAAGCACAAGAAATGAATCGCACGTCTTGCCGATTCGAATGCCACCATGTAAATGCCGTGAAATGGTAGCGCACCATGAGTAACATGAGTTCAGCACAAGAAATTAATCGCGCGTCTTGCCGATTCGAATGTCACCACGTAAATGCCAGGAAATGGTAACACACAATGAATATCATGAATTAAGCACAAGAAATGAATTGCGCGTTTTGCTGATTCAAATGCTACCTTGTGAATGCCATGAAATGGTAGCGCACACTGAATATTAATAAATTAGTCACAAGGAATGAATCGTGCGTCTTGCCGATTCGAATGCCACCATGTGAATGCCATGAAATGATAGCTCACAATGAATAACATGAATTACGCATAAGAAATGAATCAGGCGTCTTGCCAATTCGAATGCCACCATGTGAATGCCATGAAATGGTATCGCACCATGAATAATATGAATTAAGCACAAGAAATGAATAGCGCGTTTTGCCGATTCGAATGCTACCCTCTAAATGTCATAAAATGGTAGCACGCAATGAATATCAAGAGTTGTACACGAGCAAAGAATCACGCGTCGTGCCGATTAGAGTGTCAGCATGTAAATGCCATGAAACACCAAGCGCACATTCACACGCACAAGAGCCAAAATGTTTTATCATGCAAATTAGGCCCAAGAACTCAAAAGCCTTCGAGAACGGGATCGGGGGCCAGGCCCGACCTCTGTCTTACCGCCCTGATCAAGGATCACCAATAAGTGAAAGGGCAAGTCCTGGAAGATCAAAGTAGGCCTCCGGAACAGGAGCTCAGAAAGTTGCTGCTGCTCTGCACCGGGACCTCTGAATAGTGAGCACGTGGTGCTGGGCTGGCTCCATTATATAGAGTCTTGTCCCAGCCCATAAACTACACCCAGTCATGCTGCAGAGGAAGCTTCTAGAGGGCCCTGGAAAGGGACCACACCCTGACACACTCTGAAAGCCTGCAGCAATACATTGCAAATGAACAGTATTTACAAGCACCTTGAATATAAGTCTTCTGGATTAAACTCTACAATGCAAAAGGTCAAACAACAGCATATCAACATAATGCATGAATTATGTTATCTCATAAGTGCTGGGTTTTTGCATTCCAGTCGCCCGTAGAGCGCGCACTGCCCAGATGTTGACAGATGGCTGCAGTGTGGTGGAGGATGGAGGAGCCTCCTGGGCAGCCTCTGCACTTTCTGATGGCTGCAATTCATCAGCTGGCGGTGGGGGCCCATGGGAGCTGGTGGTGGTGGAGGTGTCACCCTGACAGCCTCCACTGGAGTAGAGAGCTTCGTCTCCTCCAGTACATGGGGCATGGATCCCTTACCCTTCCTGGCAGGGGTGGATGGGCTCCTCCCCTTCCTGCCTGGTGGTGCAGGCTCCTTCCCCTTCTTGCCTGGTGGTGCAGGCTCCTTCCCCTTCTTGCATGGTTGTGCACGCTCCTTCCCCTTCTTGACTGATGGATCTGACTCCTTCCCCTTCTTCGATGGAGATTTGGTATTCTTAGCACCACGAGTAGGTGGTGCTACCACTGTCCCCGTGGACTGTTTGGCTTAGGTGCTGGGCTGTGTCCTTGGTACCCTGCTCATACAGGCAGGACGGGGAGGAGGGGTACGGAAGAGGTCAATTTTGGAATAGGAAAAGCTTTTTAGTGACGTTGGGGCGGGAGGAGGGAGGAGTAATGGGAGTGGAGGTTGAGGGAGCGGTTGTTGGAGGTGTATGTCTGCTGGACTTGGGTGCAGGTGCATGGGCTGTATGCTGATGTGAGGTGGATGGCTGTTTTGTGTCTGAGTGCTTGCGTTTGTGTTCTTTAGAAGGGGGGACAGACAGGGTGGGAGAGGACAAAGGGAACACATGCATGGCTGTTGTGGAGGTGTCTGCCAGTGAGGTGTGTGTTCTGCTTGGTGTGGTGATGCTGGTAGTGGATGTTGATGTAGTGCATGCAGGTGTACTTGTGGACGTGACTGGGATGGAGAGGGTGGAGGAGGAGGAGGAGGGGGAGACAGTGGAGGCAGTGGATGTTGTCGTGTCTGCAACTGTATGGTGTTTGCATGAGTGCTTGTGAGATGAAGAGTGGTGCCTGTGTTTGCCTGTGCCACTCTTGGGTGTTGTCTTGTGTGCATGCTCGTCTGTATGTGTGCCTGGGATGGGTTGGGGTTGAGGAGAATGGGACTGGGGAGTGGGAGTTGGAGGGGGGGGCGGTAGAAACAGGGACAATGGCTGCCATCAGATAGGAGGCTAGAGCCTGAATCGATCTCTTTTGGGCCACCATTCCACTGTGAATGCCCTCTAGGAATGCACTGCATTGCTGCATCTGGGATGCCAGCCCGTGGATGGCATTCACAATGGTTGACTTTCCTACAGAGATGGATCTCAGGAGGTCAATTGCCTCCTCACTCAGGGCAGCAGGGCTCACCGGGGCAGGGCCTGAGGTGCCTGGGGCGGTTGAGATGCCCACCCTCCTGGGTGAGCGGGCACAGGAAACTCACTGAGGGGCTGCTGGGAGGGTGGTGCTGGTACGGGGATGGCGGCTGTACCTGCAGCTGGGGTGGTCACAGAGGTGTCCACCACCACCAGGGAGCTCCCATTGGAGGAGGTATCTGAGTCTGTGTTGTCTCCTCCAGTCTCTGCCGTGGTGCTCCCCTCGCACTCCATCCCACTGGTTCCCTTGGCGTCGGTGAATACTGCCTCCTGGGTCATCTGGGATGCAGCTCCCTCTGTCGCCAGTGTCCCTGCTCCTCCACCAGATGATGCCAATGCACACATGGACAGGATGACAAAACAAGAAAGTGGGGAAGAGAGACAAAGGATACACTGGGTTAATGACTGCACCAACACCACAGTTGACATAGACATCACCGTCACACACAGGAAACAGGCTTAAGCACTATGCATGTCACTACCAGGGTTATGGGTAGTCACTAACGCAAGATTAGTACCACCCTCCGCCAACTGCAGCACTCCTGGGATCCACGATGCCCTGCCTTAAATGGGCTGCTAAAAAGCTAGGTCACCTCTATTTGGCACACACCCATTACCCTTCAGATGAGCCACGCTGCAATGTGTGGCCTGGCCATAGGGGCATACACTAACACACATCCATCACCCGGATAACACCTCACCAACCAAAATATGTATTGATACCCACTGTACTCACCCACTTGTGGTTGCTGTGATGCCCTCAAGTGCCCATCCAGATCAGGAAAGGCAACTGCCAGTATACGGGCCATCAGGAGGGTCAAGGTCAGACGGCACCACTTCCTCATTGGGAGGCCATCCCCAGCTGGGCCTCCGCAGTCTTCCGTGCCCAGTGTCTCAGGTCCTCTCACTGTTTCTGACAGTGGGTACTCCGCCTGCCATTAACCCCCAGGGTGAGCACGTCCTTGGCGATGGCACACCACAATCCCTTCTTTTGAAGGGCGCTGACCTGCAGAGGCAATACAGACAGGAGAACACCATTAAACAAACAGTCCAGCCTGTCACACAAATAGCCCATCATACCCGTTTCCATCACCATTGGCACACACATAGCCCAGCGCACAACATGTACACTGCCAACAGACAATCCCACCACTCCCACCCCCACCCACCCTTACACGATGCTTGCACACACATCTCCATGCATCCCTGCCATATACATCGTGGCCAAAGTGTACTCACCTGTTGGTCTGGAGGCCCATTCAGCTGTCTGTACTGGGGTAGGACCCCACCCACCTGTCGCTCCAACTCCTCCAAAGTGAAGGCAGGGGCCCTTTCCCCGGTCACACAGGCCGTTGTAGGCTCCAGACACAGGTCACAGCAGCACACTCAGTATAGGTGTTCTCCTGTTGAAGGTCAGGAAACAAGTGAGGATTGAGATAGAAAATAGTGATCACGTCCGCGGCGGTGTACATCGTCACCGCTGGCGTAGATCCCCATTGGCCACTGTACTCCAAGGGGCCCCATATTATCCAATGAGGAATTGCACGGCGGTGCAAGACCGCCTTCTGCCATGACGCCCAACGTCGGCGGAGTTACCTCACTTCCACCTGTCCCTACATACATGACAGACGGTCGCCATTTCGGGGGGGAAAGGATCAGCCATATCGACAATTGCTGCGTCACAGATTAGACTGGCACATACATCGCCATTAACACTGTCCCAATACATAATTGCACCATGTGGACTGCAGTTGTGGTTTTGTTGTTCAAATTGTGACAGCCTCCTCACTCTTGTGTGGGGCGATTGATGGGACACATATTGCGTTTGCCGCCCCCTCCCCCCTGCCAGAATGAACAGGTGTACAGGAATCGTAAGAGTTTCCACTCCATGAATGTGCAGATGGTATGCCTGGCAGACCAGTACATCTCCCACGTCAATGCTAAGTATCATGGGTCGGTGCATGATGCCTTTGTCCTGAGGAACAGTAGCATCCCACATGTGATGGCCCAACTACAGAGGTACAGGGTGTGGCTAATAGGTGAGCCTTGGTCCCCACCCACTGTATGTTAGTGTATGCCTCTGGTGTTAACCTCATAGAATAAATGTTGTCCCTCAATACCTGCAGGTGACTCTGGCTATCCAAACCCTTTCGTGGCTGCTGACCCCTGTGAGAAATGCCAGGCAAGGGCTGAAGAACGTTATAATGAGGCACATGGGTGAATCAGACGGATCATCGAAAGAACCTTCGGCCTCCTGAAGGCCAGGCTCATGTACCTCCATCTGACAGGTGGATCCCTGTGCTACTCACCCGAGAAGGTCTGCCAGATAGTAGTGGCATGCTGCACGTTGCACAACCTGGCCTTCATGTGCCATGTACCTTTTCTTTAGGAGGAGGAGACTGGAGATGCCCCTTTGGCTGCAGTAGACCCTGATGACAGTGAGAATGAAGAGGCTGAAGATGAGGATGAGGACAACAGAACATCAGTTATCCATCAGTACTTCCAATGACACAAAGGTGAGACAGTGCCCCTTCACATTTCTTGACTATTGGTGTATTCTGTGTGGGTGTGGCATGATGGCATTAACTACTTTTTACCTCTACTTACTGTCACCTATGGTTTATCATTTTACAGATGTCGGTGCTATGACAACTGTGTACTGATGTGCTGACTACAGCCAGCGACAAGTCATTATTTCTATGCTCTCACAATGTACAGTTTATTTGTAATGTTTATAACTGTTTCCATAAATACACTTTTTCAACACATGACATACAAGTATTCGAGTTGTGTTCAAGGGTGTTTATTTTAGTGCTAACAAATTGAGGGAAAAGTGCAATGGAATGGGGCGATAATGGAGGAAAGTCCAGGGTATTGTTCTAGACTGTTTGTAGCACAGATGCAGTGTCCAAGTGGCCATAGGAAGGGGAGTAACAGCAGTTCAAGGTGGACAAGGTGACTGAGCGGGACACAAGGGGGACAATCAGGAGAGTCTCATTTCCTGGCGGTGGTCTTGGCAAGTGTCTCTGGCTTCTGTCTGGGTCGCTGGGAACATTTGCAGGGTGATTCACCTTCTGCAGGGGGGAGGATTCTGGTGGCCTGTGGGTCCTGTGGCAGGGCCTCCTTCCCTCTAGCGGCAGCGGAAGTGGAGGGCTGGTCAATGGACTGGCTAGTGGTATGGGCTGTGCTGTTGCCTCCCTCATGATGTTGGCCATGTCTGCTATCACCCCTGCTATGGAGATAAGGGTGTTATTAATGGCCTGCAAGTCCTCCCTGATCCCCGATACTGTCCCTTTGGCAGCCGCCTGTTCTCCTGCACGTTGTCAAGGATCTGGCCCATTGTGTCATGGGAATGTTGGTAGGCTCCCAGGATCTTGGAGAGTGCCTCCTGGAGGGTCGGTTCCCTGGTCCTGCTTCCCCCTAGCGCACAGCAGTCCTCCCAGTCTCCATGTTGGCCTGTGCCACTGACCCCAGGTCCCTGATTGTCTTGGGGGCGAGGTGTGGCCTGGGGTCCCTGTACAGGTGGGCACACTGCTGATTGACGTGTCCTGGTGACAGAGGTGTGTGTATGCTGGGTGGGTGCTGTGGTGTTTGATCCTGATGGGGGTGGCTCTGCGGTGGTCTGTGAGTGAGCTTGGGTAACCGGCTGTCCAGTGGTCTCTGATGGGCCAGGTAGGTCATCCAAATCCAGAAGTCCAGAGTTACTGTCATCACTGGGGGCATCTTCCATTGGGGGACTGGATAGTTGTGGCACCTCCTCTCCACTGACATTGGCTGAGGTACCTGTGGGGATGTAAGTGATGTATTATGCTTCATGTGTATGACATTTGTACATCCCTGACTTCCCCTCTATTACTGGAGTTGCCCTGCCACCTTTTGCTTGTGTATGGTGCTGTATTGTGGGAATGTTAGTTTCCCTATGCTGTGCATGCTTTGGTGATGGGTGTCCATGCAGGGCTGGGAGGGCTGTCCATGCATTGGTATAGCATGCAGGGCTTGGCATTGTGGTTGGTCATATGTGTAGGTGCAGTGTGTGGGATGGAGTGGAGTGATGGGAGTGAGGGTGATGCTGTGAGTTGGCTTGCAGGTATGGGGGATGATAGGTAGTAAATATTGACTTACCAGTGTCCAGTCCTCCGGCTACTCCAGCGAGTCCCTCAGGAGGCAGTATTGCCAGTACTTGCTCCTCCCATGCTGTGAGCAGTGGGGGAGGAGGTTGGGGTCCACTGTCAGTCCTCTGTATGGCGAGCTGGTACCTTGCTGCAATGGAACGTACCTTCCCCCATAGGTTGATCCACCTCTTCCTGATGTCGTCCCTTGTTCTTGGGTGCTGTCCCATGGCATTCATTCTGTCCATGATTCTCCGCCATAGCTCCATCTTCCTTGCAATGGATATCTGCTGTACCTATGCTCCAAACAGCTGTGGCTTTACCTTGACAATTTCCTCCACCATGACCCTTAACTCCTCCTCATTGAAACGAGGGTGCCATTGTGGTGCCATGGGTGTTGTGTGGTGTGTGTTGGTGAGATTGTGTTAAGTAATGTGGTGGGGTGTGTAATGTGGGGTGTATGAGGGATGTATGGGTGTATGTGGTGTGTGTGTCTAGTTGTGTCTTTGCTGTTCGTGTCACCCTCCTGGCAGTAACTGTTGTTTGTAAAGGGTTGTGGGTAATGTGGGTGTGTGTTTTATAGTGGTGTGGGTGGGTGGGTGTGGTGTGTGCATGGGTGTCAGGTGTGTGTTTTTGGTCTTGGCCAATGTAGTGTTGTTTTGTATGTGGGTGTCCATTCTGAGCGTGGCGGTATGTATCGCCAATTGTTTACCACCACTTTATCACTGACCTTTGGCCTGTCGGATTTGTGTATGTGGCTGTATTCTGTCGGATTTGTGCTTGTGTCATAATATGATGAACGGATATTCGCCACTGCTGTGGTATGTTGGCAGCCGTCAGCATGGCGGTAGGCAGCATTTACCGCCAATGACATAATGTGGGCCCATGTTACTAACTGTAGGCAGATATTTGATTACATTTAATATCACAGAAAAACAAAGTAGTCAAGTATTTTTGTGTTGGTCACCAACTCTAACAAGCCCTAACAGTTGAAGAATTTTCTTGCGATTATTCTCATAGGCCCTACTGAAGGGGAATGTATATTGTTTTGCCACGTGCAATTGTATACTTTTGTAATGTTGTAGCGGTAATCATGATGATTGCCAGCATATGCAAATTCTGTAGGTCTGTGTTTTTTTCGTCGCACCAATGGTTAAGGCTACAGGCCTTATTGGTTTACTGGGAAATGTTAAGACAGATTCCTTAGGCTTTGTTTATAAAACAAGAAAAGTTAAGACAAAACAAGTAGGCCAGTCTTACTTATAGTGAAAAGCATGTGTTAAAGGCACTAGGCTTTTAAGGGTGGACTGCTATTACACTGCGCTTAAGCATGTATGCAAGTTTTTTTCAATGGTAGGTAAAATTTGCTTTCACGTAATTATGCAAAATTTCTGGAAAATTACACATAATTAAGCAAAATATGAAAAAATGGGTCCTCACAGCAAATTTTGTAGTGTGGTTGCATTTCGCACTGAAAAATATTGTGAAAAAAACACGTGCCATGAACAAAATTACGTGAATTATGCCAGCATAGTTGAAATTGTGTCCAGGTCTAGTATTTTGTTACATGAAATATCCGAGACTACCATAGTAGGCAATAGTTTTGGTGATCCACCAGATCAATAAATGAGGATCGAAGATTTGCACTATGGTAAGTCTTAGTAGGATTTTAGTTTGTTTTGACAAATGTAATTTGGTACATATTTGTGATTTTATTACTGTAAACCTAGTGGATGCCTTGTAGGAATGCTTATAACCAACACAGTAGGAATCTATTGTTTATAGTGTAAAGCCAAAAATAAAGGGGATACACCTGATTGTTTAAAAAAAAAGTTATGATAAAGGTATTAGGCCTGACATATTGATTGTGAGAAAGATAAGTTAATGATAATAGGCATTTAAAGGTGGACTGGCTTTACTCTGTATTGAAGCATACAGATGGACATTTTGTTATGCGAAATCTTACAGATTACATTTGTAGTGAAGGATGTTGATGTTGATTACCCCCTCGGTCAACCCTTAGGGGTAGGAAATGTCCACTACAATAATTTTTGTTAGAATTTCTTCGAAAGTGCAGACAGGCTAAGCTGTGTGCCAGGCTCTTGTTATAAAAAATAAAATTCAATAGATCCACCCATATACATAAACATACATACATATATGGAGGGGTTTGGGTTATCTTTCAACCGCCATTGGCCTAGTCGTGTGTCATTTACACTTTGCTTCCATCCCTGACAGTGTGCTGCTTGATGTAATGGTTTAGTCTACACCATTCATTAGCATTTGTGCCCTGTGATTGATGGGAGTTTCAGATCATACATGCACATACATCTGAAAATAGGGGCACTTCAGTGTGAGGGCTGATTGACCAGTCCTTTAGTTTTCAATTATTTTTCCTTTTATAGTTCCCCTATCGTTTTTTTGTTTTTCCTCTTTTCATTATAATTTTTCTTAAGCGGATACAAAACCTCTCTATGAGGTTCTAGCAGGCTGTAAGATTGTCACTTATTTCATCTGCGGTCTGCTGCATCTCACAGGGCCACTTGCTTTAAACCAGGCAAACATTATGGTATGCTATTGTCCATGGTTTATCATTGATTTACCATAGCAAGATGGCCAATACATTAGTTCTAAATGTGCCGACCACACTGGAAATTCAATGCAACGGTAGAGTGTGCACAACAGATACCTCTGTTATGTTTAGTTACATTTTAACAAGCAAATGTCCGCCTTATTTAGATGTCAGTATGTCCTCTTTTGTTCTACATGTAGTCTTTTAATTTATTATCTTGCATATGTTGTTGAGTATGTATGTTTTATTGTCGTTGTGTCAGAGGGGGACTGAAATTTGGTGGCGGGCTGCTAATAAAATTGCAGGGTCCTTGCACCTTTTTTTGTTTACAAAGTAGAGCACTACATCCATCCACTTACCGCAATAAGCAGTGCACTATCAGTACAAAAACAAAGAGATCTTCTTCTGCTTTCCTCATCTAGCTAAAAGCACCACTTTTTCAAGACTACCTAGTGCGTCTTCCTAAGTCTACAGATGTTCCATAGGCACAGCAATTTAAGCCTTAGTCCATTTGGATTCTAGATCTAGTCAAAAAATAAATTACATTATATTACTTTGAACCGTTGGGCCGTAAATGTATACAAATATATCCCATTGTTCAAATTTTAATTTATTTTGTTATTTGTTCTTTTTAATTGCAATGTCGTTTTGCTTCTTTATTTTTTCATTATTTTTTGCTTGATAGGTAAATCGACAATAATAATGTAACAAAATGGTATTGCTTAATTTGCTAAGCAGTTTCTTATGCTGTGGATTCAGGTTCCATGAACTCAATATTTACCCAATGTCATAGTAGCCTGCTCTAGTTTGCATTCAGCCAATGGACGCATACATGTCTCTGATTGCAAGTGTTCTTTGCTTTATCTAAAAGGTCAGTTTTGACGTGCTATTGCCTGAAGTAGAAGGAGCACTGTGAAATCATTTCTACAGCTGAAGCCAGCTGAGGCCTCTAATGGATTTGAAGAGCAGTAATTGGTGGCAAAGCCCAATATCAAGTACACCATTATAGTTAAAAGATAGATCCGTTGAAAAAGTAAAGAGAGCATATTCCACTCTTTTTTATGTCTTGCCTAGAGGTAGCATTAGCTGTATCTCAAACCTCATGCAGTAAAAAATAGATCATAAATAAAAATACTTCATGTATACTTATATGCTGGGGACTTTGGTGAGCCCTCTTCTTCAATTGGTCGGTTCAACTTTCATTCATATTTTGCCCTTGCACACCAAGTGGATAGTGCAGGACAATGGGTTAGCTTACTTCAGCGAGCTGAGATATCAGCCTGTCTGGTGGGGATCTCTGTGGTGTGTAGAGAGCCGCTAGGGCTTCCAGAACAGCCAGTGCTTAATGTGTGCTTGTTTCGGGTGCGAGCACCAGCACTTATTTCTGAGGGGCGGCGCTTAGTTTTCTGCCTCAAGCATTTACTGCGAAAAAAAGACACCTGAGAAAGACGAAGGAAGAGAAAAACGAAAAAGCGTCACAATGAGAGAAAGCAGAAAGCTGCAAGAGTGAGCTGAAGTGGCAGGCAGTGGGTGTAAATGGATTGAAGAGACCAGAGATGGCTTCAGGATTACGCTGGCTCAGTATACCGTGTTCACACATTTAATTGCAGCAGCCGCGGGTTTAAGAGGAGGGCTTTGAGCACCGGCACCTTTTTATTTACAAATTAAGCACTGAGAACAGCACTGCAGTTTTGGTGAACAGATACAGTCAGGTTTAACAAACTTTTTGCCCTGGGATTGTGTTACTTTTTTAACGTAGGCCCAAAATAAAATCCAGGTTTGCATTTACAAACCAGTGCAAATGGCAAATTGCATTCGTTTGTAAAGGAAAGGAAAGTTAACAATGCAATGCGCTGCCTTGCATTACTTTAGCAACAATGGAATATTCTATGGTGGTATATAGGCATTTCTGTTCATCATTTATGTGCATTCACATATGGATTGTGACGCAAATACATAATTACAAAGAATCCTAGACATGGATGTGCACCAAACTCCTGCGCCTCCTGATAGAGCGGTCCGTACTAATAATTTACCTGTATTCGGACGCTCTTTAGGCCGATGAATCTTTTGACTAAGTGGAACTCTCCGTACTCTATTATCGATCAATTGCATCAAATCAATAATCAATAACGAACATAAGCAATACCCTGATCAACATAACACTTGACAATTAATCCAGAATACATTCCGGCGAACCCTGACCTTTCAGTCAGGAATAACCACACCAGTTTATTCAAAATTAGTGAATTTATTTCCCTATATTAACAAAGCTAGCACAATATAAATGTGTCTCAACACCAAATGATAAACATAAATGAACATTAATAGCTGTCCATAGCGGCGGAACAAGTGTAATCTATGCAGCATTTGAATAACAAGGCATTCGATAATAGCAATGCAAATCACTAAAACTATGATCTGTAACGAACTAATTGCATACATTTAGTCAGCATAACAAGGTCTCAAATTGCATCGTGCAACAGAAGGAATCCTCATCTAACCTCAAATTAGCATCGGCATGTGGGACTTCATGCAAAACAATTTAGCAACATTAATTTGGAAAAACTCCTAACTAGGGATCTTGTCAAAAATCAGCAGTTGGTTACCTAAAAGAAACACAATGCAATTTTACAATTTTCCTTTCATATTTACCAATTACGATCAGCATACAAGGAAGTCTTCGTCTCACAGGTACCGTTGCTCGATCAGCATGGGACGGGACAAAGGGGCAGGGGTGGACGGGGCAATTGCCTCACGGCGGCAAGGTAAAACTACTACTTCATGCAAAGGGATCAAAGTTAAAGTCTCTAGGGCAAGAATCATTTAAAGTCTCTTTCTCGATTAGAGAAAGCATCAAAGTCTCTTTCAAAATGGCGTCGCAGCAAGGTGGGCCATAATAGCTACGAAGTCTGCAAATGGCGGGTATCGAGCTGGTAAGGGCCGTAATGATCTCATTTCTTCTCGTGCACCTGGTTTTTATAGACAACAGTTCAAATCCAGTAGGGTCTTCCATTGGAGGGTTCATAGGTTAGCTTCAAATTGTCCAATCAAAAACAACAGTTCTCAAGCTTTTACTTAAGCATACATTATCCTTGGAGATGGGTACGCAAGTTGCAACATTTTATACCAATTAGCTCACTTTCAGAGCCTCCATTGTCCGCACCTGCAGATCGACCTTGGAGTAAAGAGAAAATATGCCAGGCTGGCACGAAACTTTAAGATAAGCATGTGAACGATCTCAGTGGAAAAGTACAGCTTCAAGCAAAAATACACGTTTAATAGCACATTGGAAAAATACGAGCATCTAAACCGTGAGACCAGGCAACTAGGCCGAAGCCTCCACTAAAGTAATGCTAAGCTAAAGCATTTCAAGCAAGCAAATCATAGCACACGTTTACGATTATGTCGGATTAGTGCAATTCTAATACACCACGTTATGTAAAGCACGCTTACAAATGTTGGCAAACTACTCTAAGGGCACATTTTGTCCCCGTACAATCTTTATTAGTTCGGTTAGAGTCACACATGTTTATTTTAACACTACGTTTAAGCGCTAATAAATGTAAAACCTTCATTTCTGCTTCATCAATCCCTCCTCTGATGACTACTTGTCATCACACCAAACCATGCCCACAAATTTTATTCCATTAAAATTATGTCAGCTCTCTTTTCCTTTTAATTCCCCTAGTTTTCGCTTTGTATTCTTCTGCCATTATTTTCATTATTTTCTCTTCCTTTCTTCTTTTAATTCTTTCCATAATCATTATTATTCCCCTTTTTATTCCCCAAATTCCAAATCTGCAAATAATAACTATCATAATTCCCTCTATTATTTTTAGCAATATTCCATTCCAAATTCCCCCAATCCAATTTCCCACTGAAGCAAGTCCTTTTCCAACCTTCTCCCACACTCCTGGTTCTTTCAATTCCTTCAAATCTGCACTTTCTTTTGTTAGATTAGCAAGCATAGTTTTAATCTTCACACTATTGTCGGGAATATACGTACAACAGTGGCGCGCACCAAGCATTTTGCAAACGCCGCCATCCTTTGCTAAAAGAATGTCTAAAGCAAGCCTATTTTGAAGAGTCATAGCTCTTTCCGCTGCAAGTTCAGCATCTATCAGGATTATAGCACCTGAAAACTTTGTCAACATGTTATCCACTATAGTAGACAACTTTCTTATTTTGATGGAATTCAGCATAACTCCCAATGAAGGAATCATGGCTCCAAATATATCTCCTACCACAGCAGCTGCGGTCTCTCTTTTCTGGATACGATGGGATCCAGATGTCTTTTGAATCATCGATAGGTCATCCAGTTGATAAACCTTTGGGAACACTATACCCAAATAACATCTCCCCCACCATCCCTTTGGAAGACGATAATAGGCATTATACCCACAAATGTAATATACACCTGGAATGACAGGGTCAAGTCCGTTCATCATGAATGTCCATTTGGCCTTAAAGATAAACGTATGTTTACACTCACTCGCTCCTACGAAAATGTTGTCATAATAAGATTCACCTCGATATATACAAAATTTCCCTACATGCCAAGCATCTAAAGCTATTCTCCCTTGTGTCTTTATTGCGGCAAAATCATAATTATCTACTGAAGTCCTCTTATGTAGCTCTTTTTCTAATTTCGCATTCATTTGTGCTCTTCTATCATCTGTGCGATCTAAAAAGCTTATTTCTACTGCAGAGAGCGAGCAGGTAAGATTTTCCCTATGAGCGTGAGCCGTTTCAAAAGGTAGCATTGGCTCGAAAAATTCCCTCATTATTTTAGCATCCCAATCTTTAGCAATCTGGCTTAGCTGCGCTATTATAGGAACATATGCAAAGGTAACATCATAATTCGAGTAAAAATACTGTATGTTAGTTTGACCATAAAATCTAGACATTACTATACTACATGTAATCCCGTATGTAAGAGGCATGTGGTGATAAGTCACCCCTTCCTTTACTGATGTCGGTATCTGTGTACACACATAACAATCTTTCGCATCCATAGTCTCAACATATTCTGTTAGCAAGCGATAGAAAACATTATACGAAAGCTCTTTCTTATCATGCAAGAGTCTCTCATCTATTTCTAATCTTTTCAATGCGGTTAGTTCAGTGACAGTGACAGGAGCAAAAGTAGAAGCATCAATTTTCTCATTCTCACCCTTTCCATGCATTGCAAGCACTATTGCCATTATTATTAGTACACATGCAATTATCAAGTCTATACACACATATTTACAATATTTCTTTCTACTGTTTTGCGTCATGATCTGTATAGAATCAGAGAGCTAGAAGCACCTATAAAGATACTATTTAGCAATTCAGTTACAAAGCTGAACGAGCGCAATGTTCACACAGTCTTCTTCAAGAGGCCAGTCACTTATCGGTTAGCAGCATTTGTCTCAATTCGGCTATAACTCAGTCTTTATCGGTTTAGCAAATGTCTCATCCGGTTTAGCAATGTCTCAGCTGGTTGTTTGTTTCACTTTAGATTGTAGCAGGCAATGTCATTTATCACCCTTTCAATCAACACTGTCCATAAAACTTTTCTTTTCTATCGGTATCTCTTCTTCTTCGTTCTCGATGCTTAGAGATACAAACTCGTCAGTCCAATCGTCATTGACTGCATATGCCCATTCAGGACCGGAATATCTTCTGTTCGGTATCCTTTTCCTTTTCAATTTTGCTTCTCTTTTCGATTCTGCCTCGCTGGTACTTTCCTCTTTTGTCAAGTCTTTTTCGTCACTTGAGGTTGGTACCACGACAGACACTTCCTTTCTTTTCGCTTTCACTTTTGGCCTTCCTCCGTCGTTCAAACTTTCTCCAGTCCTTTGTTTTACTGGTGATATACTTAGTCTCCTCTTTGCACCGTGTCCATTTGACGGACCTGCGACCTTTTCTGTGGAAGCTTGAACTATTTCGTTCTGTCCTTCCTTGTCCCCTCTTTCTGGGGAATCGATCACGTTCTCCTTTTCCTTTTCTGTATCGTCTGCTTCTGGGAAAGCCCTCCTCTGATCAGGCTCTCCTGCTTTTTCACCTTTTTCGAGCCCTTCGTCACCGTTACTTTCGTCAGGCTCTGTATCACTTTCAGCTGCTTCAGGTTCCTTGTCACCTTCAGCTGCTTCAGGCTCTTTGCTACCCTCAGCTGCTTCAGGTTCTTTGTCACCTTCAGCTTCTTCGTCGCTGTCTGAGCTTTCTCCTTGGTCTTCCCCAAGTGAGTTGGTCTCTTCGTCCTCCAATAATATCTCTCTCTCTCCTGCTTCTGCCTGTTCGCTTCAAGTTCGGTTTTGTTCTGTCTCAGCACTCAGCACTGTTTTATCAGGCACTGGCAGCTTCAGCGCTTCAACTTCCTCATCTGTGGGACACAACACTTTCTTTGTGTGACTGGCGTGGATCCAGTTGGGAACCCCCGCACACTTCACGGCGGTAGTTGTCGTCAGGATCACTTGGAAAGGGCCTTTCCAACGGGGTTCCAGACACGACTTCCTCACGTGCTTCTTTACCACGACCCAGTCACCTGCTTTCAGTGCGTGTCCTGGACCTTGGATCGGTGGTAAGGTGGTTGCTTCCACCTGGTGAGAGAAAGAGCGGACCACGTCAGCCAGACCTTTGCAGTAGTCTAACACCATATCATCTGTAATATTCAAAAGCGCGTTTGCGGGAACTGCAGGAAGTCTCATAGCCCTGCCCATGAGAATTTCGTGTGGAGACAATCCAGTCTTTCTATTAGGGGTGTTTCTCATTGACATTAGCGCCAAGGGCAATGCGTCAGGCCATTTCAAATTTGTCGATGCACATATTTTCGCCATTCTTGATTTCAGTGTACCATTCATCTGCTCCACCAATCCTGAGGCTTCAGGGCGATAGCTACAATACAGTTTTTGCTCAATGTTCAGCGCTTCGCAAAGTAACTTTATCACCTCGTTATTGAAGTGACTTCCCCTATCTGATTCTAAAGAGATCGGGAATCCGAAACGTGGTATTAACTCCCTCAACAATAGCTTTGCAACTGTAAGGCTGTCATTTCTACGTGTGGGGTATGCCTCAATCCAGTGACTAAAAATGCACACAATCACCAACACATACTTTAGACCTCCATGCACAGGCATCTCAATGAAATCTATCTGCATACGACTAAACGGGCCACTTGCTCTACCAATGTGGCTTGCGTTCACAACCGGTCCCTTTCCTGGGTTCATCTGCTGGCAAGTGACACATCGATGGCAAACTGCTTCTGCAGCTTGACGAAATCTGGGGTTAAACCAATCATTTTTGAACAATCTTATCATGGCATCTCTCCCTAGGTGAGCTTGCCCATGATAGAACCGCGCAAGCTGTGATAAGAGACTGTTTGGCAAAACAAATTTTCCCTCATTTGAAACCCATAACTCGTCTGGTCTCTTCATACATTGTGATTTAATCCAGGAATCTCTTTCATCCTCCCTGACGTTATTCTGTAGTGCTTTTAATTCATCTATTGTATCTACAACTTTCAAGGCAAAGGCTTCAGCTGGTTCGAGTTCTGGCTCACTTATCGAATTCCATTCATCCCTGAGTAATATACAGTTCAAGGCACAAAATCTTGCGACTTGATCCGCATATGCATTTCCCAGAGAAACATAGTCCTGTCCTTTTGTATGAGCACTACACTTTACCACTGCAACTTCGGCTGGCATTTGAATGGCGTGTAGCAATTCCCTTATTCTCTCCCCGTTTTTCACTGGGGATCCTGAAGAAGTCAGGAAACCTCTCTGTGACCATAGTTGGCCAAAGTCATGCACAATTCCGAACCCGTACTGACTATCAGTGTAAATGGTGACTTTCATCAATGCAGACAGTTGACATGCTCTTGTAAGGGCTACAAGTTCTGCTACTTGTGCAGAATAGACCCCTTGAAGCCAGGCCGCTTCCAAGACACCTGTTACAGTACATACAGCATATCCTGCTTTCAAAATTCCCATCCCATCTCTTAGACATGAACCATCAACAAAAACAATTTGATCATTTTCATCAAGCTTAGTGTCCTTAATGTCAGGTCGAGGTTTTGTGCAAAATTCAGTCACCTGAAGGCAGTCATGCTCGACGTCTTCAGCGTTCTCAATTTCAGCATTTTCACCAGGAAGCAAGGTTGCTGGATTCAACGTAGTGCACCTTTTCAGCTGCACATTCGGTGAGCCCAGAATTATCGTTTCATACCTTGTGAGTCTTGCTCCGGTCATGTGTTGCGTTCGGGAGCGGGTCAAAAGTATCTCAACTGAGTGAGGGACCATGACTGTTACTGGGTGTCCCATCACTATTCCTTCACTCTGAGTGAGGCTGATACCAACTGCTGCTACGGCGCGCAAACACCCTGGGAGTGCTGCTGCGACCGGATCCAAAGTAGCTGAAAAATACGCTACTGGTCTGTTTACGCCACCATGGGCTTGGGTCAAGACAGACAAAGAACATGCATCACGTTCATGGCAAAACAATGTGAAAGGCTTTGTGTAATCAGGCATACCTAAAGCTGGAGCCCTGCACATGCACTCTTTCAATTCAACAAAAGCATCCATCTCATCTCCTTTCAGTTCAATTTGATCCAAGGCATCCTTCTGGGTCAGTTTCAGTAAAGGCTTTGCTAGAGTTGAGAAGTTGGGAATCCACTGGCGACAATAGCCCACCATTCCCAAAAACTTCCTCACCTCCCTCCTTGTCTTTGGTGGACTCATTTGAAGTACACTTGTTATTCTTTCCTTCATTATTCTCCGTGACCCTTTCTCTATCTGGTGACCCAAGTATTTCACCTTCTTCTGACAAAACTGCAATTTGGAAGGAGACACCTTGTGTCCATCCCTTCCCAAATGGTTCAACAGAGCAATGGTATCGGCTGTGCAGCCACTTTCTGTCTTTGATGCAACCAGTAAGTCATCAATGTACTGTACTAGGGTTGACTCGAATGGCAATTCTAATGCTTCCAAATCTTTCTTTAGAATCTGATTGAAGATTGACGGTGACTCAGAAAACCCTTGAGGAATTCGACACCAACTGTACACTCTGTCTAGGAATTTGAAACAAAAGAGGAATTGGCTGTCCTCATGAAGAGGCACAGAAAAGAATGCTTGTGACAAGTCGATGACTGAGAACCATTCGGCATCGCAAAGGACTTGAAACATTATCACAGCTGGATTTGGTACGACAGGGCAACACTTGACTATGATGTCATTTATTTTCCTCAAGTCCTGCACAAGTCGGACCTTTCCACTTGGCTTTATTAGTCCCATTATTGGTGAATTACATGGACTGCTTAACACTTCTTTCAGTACCCCCTGTTTTACAAATTCGTCAATAAGTTGGGCAACTTTCATGAGGGTGTCTTGTGCCATGTGGTATTGCGGGGTCTGGGGAAAGATTGCATTGGGGTTTACAGTCACTTTCACTGGTTCCACTCCTTTCATCAATCCCACCTCTTTCCCTGTCATATCCCACACTTCCTTTCCGACTGTTTCCCGTAATTCGGCTGGAATATCTTCTTCAGTTATCATCGGGAAAAGACAAATCAGAGGATACTCTTCATCGACAGTTTCCATCTCATCCCCCTCTACACTGTCCTCTTCTTCCCCATCACTGCTCGTCTGAATTGTTATTCCCTCGTTCGAACACATAATCGAACAACCCAATTTGCACAATAGGTCTCTCCCTAACAGTGCTATTGGGCTTGAGTCACATACCACAAACTGATGCACCCCTTGATAGTTACCGATGCTGACTGGTACCGAATCTGTTATTGGGTTCGTCAGGTGCCTGTTTGCTACTCCCACCACTTGAACTGTCCTCCCTGAGAGTGGCACATTTGGTACTTCACTGCTCTTAACAGTTGAACGTGTGGCTCCTGTGTCAACCAAGAATGAAACACGATGACCCATTACTCTTCCCTCTACGTACGGACCCTTTTGATCCACTTCCAAGGATGCTGCAAGCACACAATCTCCTTCTTCTTCTGAACTTTCACTCTCCCACACATTGTTTATTCCACTCTCACTGTGTAGTGGGAACTGTTGTACGGTGCCATTTGTACTCATTACCTGACCCGAGACCTGTGGAGGAACCATCACTTGCTGCTGACTCATTGGTGCCAAAGGTATTTGCATTTGCTGATTAGGTACCATGGGTAACTGCTGTTGCATTGGCTGCATTTGCGTCATCTGCATACGAGGCATCTGCATCTGCTGCGGCTGCATAGGTTGTAATCCCTGTAACTGATTTACGGTCTGAAAATTTGGGTTTGGACCTCTCATTTTCTGTCCCCTCATTGTCTGAAATGCATTGACATCATTGTTTTGCTGACCAACACCTGCACCTGCACCACCATCGGGCACTCGCGTTTCCAATGACCGACAATTCCGCACACGTGACACGGCATCACCTTCTTCATTGCCTGCACACCAGTCACAACAGTGTTCAAATCCGGACCATTATTCACAAAACCTCCTCTGCCTCTGCCTCTGACCTGTGGCTGAAACGCCATGTTTCCCTGCAACTGCGGCTGCGGTTGCGGTGCCTGCGGTTGGAACCCTTGCATCCCTTGCAAACCTTGCAGACCTGTCTGGGCTGCTTTAAGCTGCATCATCATCACTTTCTCTTTCAGCCTTTTCTGTTTCACTTCAATTTCGTCGCTACAGTATTTCGCATAATTCAACACCTCATCAATCGGTTTCGACTGCCAACAAATCAAATGCGACTTTATCATCTGGCTTATCTCTGGTCTCAGCCCTTCCACAAATCTGAACACAAAATGAAGCATGTCCTTCGCCTCTATTGTCTCTGTGCCACTATAGTTCTTAAACGCCTTCAACAACCTCTCATAGTAACTATGAATCGACTCTTTAGCCTCTTGGGCCGTTCGATCGATCTTCTGCCAATCCACATTTTTCGCGGCAACCTTCGTCTTCAAATGCTCAATCACCTTGTAGTACAAGCTCATCACCATAGGTGATGGTGCACCCGTCTCCCTGTCTCTCTCTGGTTCACTCGTCGGCCAACCTACGGCTCTTTTGCAATCCTCCCACAAATCTGCCGGAACCACAATCTCAAAGAGAGTGTTCAGGTCTTCCCAGAGACATTTTGCAAGCTTCACAAACCTATCAGTCTGTTGATACCATTCAATCGGCTTCTTTCTCAGTTTGGGAAAATCATCCGTAAATGACTGAATGTCGCTTCTGTGCCATGGTACATGTATTAATTTTCCCCCTGCTGTCTCCCTCATTGGTAACATGGTTACTGCCTCGCTACTCTGTGGTCTTTTCTCGTTGAGCTCTGTAGCACTATCCCTCCTCTTTTCCTTTCTCTTTACCCACCTGCTTTCCCACTTGTCTAAGCACCTCCACACTTGTGCACTCTGCAACAATTCTCTAAGGTGCGCCTTCATACCTGCTGACCTAATGTGTTCAAAATCTGTGGTCCCGAAATCCAACCTATAGCTCCTGCTCAAGTGTTTCGTCTTGTCTATATCAACCCCGTTTTTGTCAGCTACTTCTTGCAAGCTTTTGTGTACCTTGTTCACTTCTTTTGTTATCCTGGGACATAGATACCTCAGCTCTTCTTCCGAGTAGGACTCTAACCTATTCACACCCATAGTCCCTTCCACCAATTCTTGTGCTTCCATGTTCAATCTCACCCTATTCAGATAATCTTCTCCCTTCCCACTGGCTGAACTTTGTGTGGAATTCAGACTGTTGAACCACTGTGTCAGCTGTTGCGCATTCAACCCCATCAGTGTAGCGTTCACATCGACTGCCATTGATGGTTGCGGCAACTTTTCAGTATTCGATGACAGAGGTATTATCAGTGGGGGACTCGACCTCACCAGTGTCGACTGAGCACATATGGGACTAAACTCCATCGAGGTCCCAGATCCATTTGGCTGAGCCGCTATAGGAGTTATCCCTGGAGTGTTTTCTATACACCTCCTTTCGGTCCCATTCTGCAGCATTGATCCCTGACCGCTCATACCTAAATTAGGCTGACTGTACAGAGGTACTGGTGGACCTACAGTAATGGGTAGTGATATCGCATCTGGGTTTTGTCCATTTCCCACGTTCTGAGGCACGTTCATTCCCACACTATGGGTCATCATTGCCGGCATGCCCATCTGACTCCCCGTCATCTGAGCATGTGCATTTCCCCCTTGCATCTGCTTCTGAGGCATCAAAAACTGAGTTGATTCAACTTGTGCCAATGTCGGGTTGTGACCATTCTGTACTCCCCTTACGGTTGGATCTAGAATCATTCCTGCACCGTTGTCACTGCTATAGTATCCTGGAATCTGTGGCTGATAATTTTCTGCTGGTTTCAACATGGGCACATCTGGATATATTCTCCTAACCTGCGGTATCTGCGGGGTGAACAGTAAACTCGGGTCCTTAGATCCCGATGAAGCCCCTGAACTCTGTGTTTCATTGTTCTGTACCGATGCCGGAGGGGCAGAACTGGTACTTGGACCTTGTCCACTCTCTGCATAAGGTGGTGGACGGTCGTTCAGCAATTGCATTATTAACTCCTCATCCTCTAACTCCTCTTCTCTTCTCAACTTTTCCTCGTCCTCTCTATCCTTGGAACACCTCCTGTTTGTCTTACAGGTAGCTTTCTTACCTGTCTCCTCTTCTTTCTTAGTAATTGCGGGAAACAATTTTATCCCCTGCAGTACATCTGACCTCCACACCTTCTGTGCATTATCCCACCTAGCGTCCGCTAGTGTCTTTTCTACCTTCCTTATCCTGTTCTCGAACTTATTTTGCTGCTGCTGTCTAGCCATCAGTTCCCAAATTGCTAGAGCCTCAAACTGTGCTGGCCTTGGAGGTACCTTCATGTCGTACATCGTGAATCTCAAATTCTCTAGTATCCTTATATTGAATGTCCTGTGAATCTGGAACGCTACGCTCCCATGTTTCTCTGTCAGCTTGTGCCATTGCTTTAGCCAAAGGCACGGAGCTACCCCTTTTTCCTCCATTACAATGTAAGCTGGTGTACCTTCGGGTGGCGTCTCTTCTCCTACGCTCGCTTTAATGTAAGACTCCCCCTTCATCGCACTCCTTAATGCTTTAAAAAATTTCATTTTCTCGTCTTTTATTTCACAAAGTTTGTAATCAATAGGTGACTTTAATTCCCGGAATACTCTTCGCTTGGCTTTCCCCTTCCAATCGAGCCCCACGGACTGTGTCCAATCCGTGCGCGACCCTTCTCTCCAACCAACCTATCCCAGCGCGGCTCCTAGTGACGTCACACTCACACACACTGCGGCTGACAAAGCCTCGCGGCTCGTCCTCCTTCACTCAGCTCCTCTTGTAACAACTTCTTGCATGTATCGCGAGCTACCAAAAAATAAAACAGATCTGTCGGTTTACTACAGGAAGGATAACACAATCGCTTCAGGACCTTAGGGATTTTTCACTAGCCTCGGCAGTTATTCCATCTTTCTCGGTCCCCGCGTTCGCAAGCAAATCTGACCCGCAGACTGCTCTCAACTTGTCAATGATCTATTCTAGTGCACTTAGAATCTTGTCAAAGCCCGAAGTCGAAGTTTCTTTCACTCCCTTAACACACGTACCGACTCGTTGACCACGCCCGATCAACCTACTAAACCGCCCAGACCACAACATAGATCAACATACTCCGGAGTCTCTTGACCTCGCAGGGCCCGTCTCAACAACAACAACAACCACGTGGACCTTTTTATGCACAAAGCGCCACACGCACATGAAGTTCGACGACTTCCCTACTCTCACACTCGGAGTCGCACCTCCGCTATTTCTATGAAGTTCGACGACTTCTTTACTTCTACACTCGGAGTCGCACCTCCGCTATCCTCTAAAAATAAAAAAAATAAAAATAATAATAATTCCTCGCAACCTTTTCACACAATCTGCGGCAATAAGCTATGCAAGCGCAAAACCCTAACTTCACTCATACCATCACTAGTACCGCCAACGCTGATTCCACACCTCCGTTCTCTCCATTCGCAAGCTCCGAGATCCCGGGAAAGTCGCGGTGGACCTAGCCCATCATCATTCTGTCAATCAGTTTTATCCAAGAAAAATCTAATTCAACTTCTCGAGTGGGGTTTCAAAGGGCGTAACCGTTAATTCAACACCATGTACTTTAAGAGTACAGGGTCCCAAAAGACGTAACCGTCCTCTGCTACCATCTACTGATAGAGCGGTCCGTACTAATAATTTACCTGTATTCGGACGCTCTTTAGGCCGATGAATCTTTTGACTAAGTGGAACTCTCCGTACTCTATTATCGATCAATTGCATCAAATCAATAATCAATAACGAACATAAGCAATACCCTGATCAACATAACACTTGACAATTAATCCAGAATACATTCCGGCGAACCCTGACCTTTCAGTCAGGAATAACCACACCAGTTTATTCAAAATTAGTGAATTTATTTCCCTATATTAACAAAGCTAGCACAATATAAATGTGTCTCAACACCAAATGATAAACATAAATGAACATTAATAGCTGTCCATAGCGGCGGAACAAGTGTAATCTATGCAGCATTTGAATAACAAGGCATTCGATAATAGCAATGCAAATCACTAAAACTATGATCTGTAACGAACTAATTGCATACATTTAGTCAGCATAACAAGGTCTCAAATTGCATCGTGCAACAGAAGGAATCCTCATCTAACCTCAAATTAGCATCGGCATGTGGGACTTCATGCAAAACAATTTAGCAACATTAATTTGGAAAAACTCCTAACTAGGGATCTTGTCAAAAATCAGCAGTTGGTTACCTAAAAGAAACACAATGCAATTTTACAATTTTCCTTTCATATTTACCAATTACGATCAGCATACAAGGAAGTCTTCGTCTCACAGGTACCGTTGCTCGATCAGCATGGGTCGGGGCAAAGGGGCAGGGGTGGACGGGGCAATTGCCTCACGGCGGCAAGGTAAAACTACTACTTCATGCAAAGGGATCAAAGTTAAAGTCTCTAGGGCAAGAATCATTTAAAGTCTCTTTCTCTCGATTAGAGAAAGCATCAAAGTCTCTTTCAAAATGGCGTCGCAGCAAGGTGGGCCATAATAGCTACGAAGTCTGCAAATGGCGGGTATCGAGCTGGTAAGGGCCGTAATGATCTCATTTCTTCTTGTGCACCTGGTTTTTATAGACAACAGTTCAAATCCAGTAGGGTCTTCCATTGGAGGGTTCATAGGTTAGCTTCAAATTGTCCAATCAAAAACAACAGTTCTCAAGCTTTTACTTAAGCATACATTATCCTTGGAGATGGGTACGCAAGTTGCAACATTTTATACCAATTAGCTCACTTTCAGAGCCTCCATTGTCCGCACCTGCAGATCGACCTTGGAGTAAAGAGAAAATATGCCAGGCTGGCACGAAACTTTAAGATAAGCATGTGAACGATCTCAGTGGAAAAGTACAGCTTCAAGCAAAAATACACGTTTAATAGCACATTGGAAAAATACGAGCATCTAAACCGTGAGACCAGGCAACTAGGCCGAAGCCTCCACTAAAGTAATGCTAAGCTAAAGCATTTCAAGCAAGCAAATCATAGCACACGTTTACGATTATGTCGGATTAGTGCAATTCTAATACACCACGTTATGTAAAGCACGCTTATAAATGTTGGCAAACTACTCTAAGGGCACATTTTGTCCCCGTACAATCTTTATTAGTTCGGTTAGAGTCACACATGATTATTTCAACACTACGTTTAAGCGCTAATAAATGTAAAACCTTCATTTCTGCTTCATCACTCCTTAAGGCTGGCATAACAAAGGGAAATATCCTGCTAGAAGTGCACCAATGCAGGAAAAGAGCAGATCTGTACCGGTACTTGTTTGATACGGTGGAATCTGTGGTTCTGCTATCTTCAGTTCACAAAACGCACCACTGCAACATTGCTTGCAGCTCTGCATTGAGTGAACTCTGTAAATCTGAGCTACCATGTTTAAAGTGCCTATTTGGGAGTTTGTTCTCTTTAAACTAAAAATAAATGGTCCTAAAATGCAGGGAGGTGTCTCCTTGTGCTTTGGACCCATTCTATATTTTTCCTAACCATGTACACAATGCAGTGCATGGCAGACACGGCCAAGGAAAATCAGTGACAGTCACTTTGCCCTCAATAGGTTGGGACAACCATCACTGTGACCTGGTACATCCTTGGCAGCAAGCCCGCCATGTCAGAAGTTTACACTGGCAGAGGCTCTGCTGACATAAGTATAATGCTTCTCCTACCCTAGACACAGCAAGGGAACCATGAGTTTGGTAGGACAGAAGCACTAAGGATTTACAGTGCTGCTTTTACTCTGCTAAACTAAGCCTTCAGGTTACCGTAACCCAAAGTTAAAAGTGTCTTTTTATCTGCTAATAAGAATACTATATTCCTGTGTGTTGTATTAAAAAAAAAAGGGGTTTTTACATGATCTATGTTGCCTGCCTGCTATGAACCACCAGTTCTGTTAGACGCACATACAGATGTTGGTATTTCTGTCTTCTTTTTTATTTTTGTGGCATATGCATGGAATCAAAATAAGAAATAACCATGGCACCGGCTTGCCAAAGCCTGGCCTATTGGGTTTGCCATTAATTGCCAATAGTTGTTTACTTTTGCTACAATTCTAAGTATTTTTTTTTTTTATTATTTTTTTTTTTTATTAGTCCTCATTCACCCTAGGCAGTGCATAGAGCTCCCTTTGCTTGTCAACCGACACATGGGAAGTTACTTTCGGCCAGGGGTTACCCTCTCTTCTCGACCAATCCTTAGACTATCTTAAGTCCCCAAGGATTTCAGAGTAGGGTATGTAATCATCGGACCAATGACACAAAACCATATCAATTTCAACAAACAATAAAAATAGAAATAAAGTTACAACCCTCAGTGATCTATTTTCCAATCCAACAATGGTGCCCAGAAATCCCCTCGCACCTTATCTTTTCCCCCTATAGCTTGATCCAAATCTGCTATACTTAATATATCTCTAAGCCATTCTGCATATCCTGGCGGAGCCGTCGACATCCATTTCCTGCATTTTTCTCGTCTCCCCAACACTATTGCATAGAATACTAACTTTTTCTCTCTAACCGTAACAGGCCATCCCAACCAATCCTGTGCTTGCCCGAAAATTATCAACCTTAAGGAGGCCTCTATTCTCTGTTTCAGAATACTCGAAATTGCTCCACATACTTCTTCCCAAAAGTGTTGAACATCCAAGCATTCCCAAAACATATGAATATCTGTAGCTTGGGCCACCCCACATTTTGAACAGTTCACCCCCTGGCCTCCTTTCATTTTAGATAATTTATCTGGGGAAATGTAAGCTCTGTGTAGCGTGTAATAATGGTTTTTCTTTAGCACAGCGGGTTTCACTGTACCATGGAGCAGTGCTAATGACTTCTTCCACCACCTTTCAAGCAGTTCTTCCGAAAAACAATCTCCCCACAGTTTTGCAGGAAGGTCAAAATCGCCATCTACCCCTTCCAGGATCCCCCAGTACCAAGCTGACACTTTGTGGGGGCGTATTAAAGGGCACGGGATAATCACATCCAAAGGGTTGTTCTTACCCACACCTTCCTTAATCCCTTTGGCCCATTCTCTTACTTGCAAATATTTCCACCTAGACAAAGCTCCTCTCGTTAGTAACACTAATTCTTCCCATGAAAGCAGGTCTCCTTCAAAAAACAACTCTCCCCAGTGCTCTACTCCCGCCTGTTTTAACGGTAGCGCTAATATGTCTTGAAAACATTCTGGAGTACCCGGGGAATCCCAAATAGGTGCATTGGAGTTATAATAGGTTAGTTTTACTAATCGTCTGATCCGATACCAACATTCCACTAGGCCCGCATAATTTTCAGCCTTATCTTCTTGTAGAATTTGGGGTCCCCAAATTAAAAAATAAAGTTTGTTGACGCACCCTTAATATTAGAAGCCATTGTTTTGAACATTAGACCAAGTGTTGTAGAGTCCGATGTGGAAAAAACTCTAAAGTTTTTTAAAAGGAAAGCCCAAGCATAATATTGCAAATCCGGTAATGCCAAACCTCCCTTTTGCTTACGCCGCCTCAACTTTCTCCTTGAAATTCTAACCCCCTTAGAGTTCCAAATAAAATCGCTTATTAGGCACTGCATTTTTTCTATATATTTTTTCTGCATAGGTTGTGGAGAAGTTGAAAACAAAAAATTCCATTTTGGGAGAATAGACATTTTTACCAAGTTAACCCTGCCTATAATAGACAAAGGGAGATGGGTCCAGCCTTTTAATAGGCCTTTACATTCCAGCAGTAATTTAACCTGATTCCTCTCTACTAGTTGATCAATGTTTTGAGGTATCAAAATTCCCAAATATCTGATTTCCTTCTTACAATGGACTGATTTATAATCCATATTCCATGCCATTATCTCTGTTTTTTCTACATTCACCTGATACCCTGAAATCTTGCCAAATTCTTCCGCAAGCCTAATAGCCTCAGGGAATGCCGTTGAAAGATTATCAGTAAAAAGCAGAAGATCGTCTGCGTACAGAGATAATTTTTTCTCCCAGCCCTGACAACGGAAAGGGGAAATCACCCTGTTTCGCCAAATCTTTCTTGCAAAAGGCTCCATATACAAATTAAACAGTACAGGGGATAACGGGCAACCCTGTCTAGTACCCCTTGCAATAACAATTGGGCCGGTAAGATTCCCATTCACTAATATTCTGGCGGTGGGGGCCTTATAGATTTGATTTACTACCCCACACACATTAGTTCCCAGATTAGCCTTGCTTAACAGAAACTTTAGATAGTCCCAATTTACTTGATCGAAGGCTTTAGCTGCATCAATTGTAATAATCCCCAAAGGGGAATCGAGTGATACCGCAGGGTCTATTGCCCCAATCAATTCGTAAGTCAACTCGTGGAGGTATCTACCTTTTGAAAAGCCCTTCTGATCTGAGTGTATTAAGTCATTTGCAACTTTATTTAGTCTGTCCGCTATAATTTTAGAAAATAGCTTATAATCACTATTCAAAAGTGAGATAGGTCTGTAAGATGCACGGATAGTCGGGTTTTTACCCGGCTTCAAAATTAACGTGATAACCGCTTCATTCCTAGAAAGAGGGATATCTATCTCATTAAAAAAGATTCTACCAAATAATTCCAACAAAATCGGGCTTATAAGGTCCCCTAAGGCTTTATACACCTCCACCGGGATACCGTCGGGGCCCGGAGCTTTCCCGTCTTTGCCCCCCTGCTAGGGCCGCCCTTACCTCCTCAACTGTAATAGGGCCGTTTAACCATTCCCGAGTTTGTTGCGAAATCTGTGGCAAGGTATCTTGAGCTAGCCAGTTTTCTACCCGCTTTACTTGCCCATCCACATGTTCCGTATACAGGGATACATAAAAATCTTGAAACCCACGTTCAATATCCTCCCTATATATCAGTTTTTCACCTGTATCCTCAATCATTATTTCCTTAATCTGGCTCCTAACCTGATCTGATTTGGCTTTCCAAGCTAACAGCTTCCCTGAATTTTCCCCATATTCAAAGTGTCTTAATTTGCTGACCTCCCATCTTTTCGCAATGCGTGCCTGCAAAATATCAGCCAGTTGCGATCTTAACTCAGCCAACTCCACTCTTCCAATCTCCTCCTCCTGCGACCCAATCCCTCTACCAACCAACACTTTGGTTTTTAACAGCATCTCCTGCTCTAAAGCCCTTATTTTGTCTCTAAACACTTTATATTTGTAGCATGCTATACTTTTGAGTACCCCTCGTATTACCGCCTTAAAAGAATCCCAAACCACTGATTATGGTGCCGACCCTATGTTAATGTTAAAGAAGGCCTCGGATTCCCTACGTACATACAGCAAGACATCTTCATCTAATAATAGTGCACGCTCCAATGTCCATCTTCTAACCGGCCTTCTCTGTGAGGCAGACAAATGCAGAATTACTGCCGCATGATCCGACAAATGTGGCGGCAAATATTCGACTTCTTCAACGTTTTCCAACAACCTTTCATCTACTAGGAAATAATCGATACGTGACGCGTGGCTATATTTCTTATTAAAAAAGGAGAAGGCTCTAGCCTCCCCTTTCTTCTTCCGCCAAATATCACACAGACCTTGGTCTTTCATCATTCTCTTTAAAAAACATTGCTCTTTGGGTGTACCCAAAGACCTACAAGAGTCAGACCTATCCAATCTATTGTCCAGAACCACATTAAAGTCACCCACCATAATAACTGAATCTGAGAATCCAATAAGCTGAGAGAATACTTTCTTTAAAGGTCCGCTATCGTCGCAGTTTGGGCCGTAATAGCTGGCCAGAACTAAGGATATTTAATTCACCTGTAATTTTACTATAATCCACCGACCAGCTTGGTCTGTCTTTATTTAGAAGATTTCTGGTCTGGCTTGAAATCCTTGCTTAATTAAAATGGCTACCCCCCTTGTATGAAAATTATGGGAGGTGCAAAAACACATTTGCACCCACTTTTGAGTGCTAAATAACTCTTTACACTCATCCTCCGCCAAATGAGTTTCCTGCAAAATTAAAATTTGCGCCGGGGAGTCCTTTAAATATTGAAGAATTCTGTTTCGTCTCGACTTAGTTCTCAACCCATTAATATTCCGCGAGAGAAGTTTTATCATAAACTTGCCCTCCCCCTGGCCTATGCCGATTTTAGTCATTTAAAATTAACCCACCACCCTACCGCCTAGGTGAACGAGAAACAATTTCTGACCTTATCCCCAAAAACTCACCCCCTTGTACCCCCCCTCCCTAACCCCTCCCAAGGAGAACCCCCCCACTATGTCAGCCACCATGGGCCTGATTTTAGAGTGCCCTGCCTACCTGGGGGGCCAAAAATCAAAAACTTATTGCAAATATTACACATGATCAGCCTGTTCTTTCCTAATAGCATCTAACAATTCATCTGCCTTATCTATCTCTCTTATATTATACATTTTGTTATTATGCATTATTCGTAGAAAAGCTGGGAATTTCAATTGAGCCGTGGCTCCAAGTTTTTTGAATACATCAAGCCTTTTTCCCAGCTCCCACTGCCTGTCCATAGTGATTTTAGATAAGTCAGATCTGATCTCAAAAGTCACATTATCCATCTTTAATGCCTTCTGTTGTAACGCCTTGGTCAAATTTTTCTCTTTTAGATGATAAGTTAAGAAATTAACTAAAATTTTCCTTGGTCTTGTACTATTGGGCCGCCTCGTGAAGGGATCCCGGTGGACTCTCTGAATGTCTCTTTCGATTTCTTCATTACTTTCCTCCAGCTCACAGACCGATTTGATTAGTGAGACAACGTATGACTTAAGATTTACTCCTTCTGCTCCTTCCGGAACTTTTAACAGTTTTAAGTTGTTCCTACGTGAGTGGTTTTCCAGATGCTCGATCCTAACTTGTAAGCCTTGTTCTTTTTCCCTCAGGCCTCGGATTTCATCCTTGTGGAGCTTCAACTCCTCCTTTATCCCCCCCACTGTTTCCTCTAAAGTCTGGATCCTCTCCATCAAGTTATCGATTTTTTTTTCCAATACCTCGCAAGCTTCTCGAATTTCGCCTTGATTACACTCCGAACTTGCAAACCCTTTCTTTATATCCTCCGATATGGAGAGGATCACTTCCATAGAGGGGGTATGCCTCAGATCTGGGGGGGGACTAACGACTTGTGCTACTTGGCCTAATTCCTCCTGTCGTGGAGTAGGCAGCATATCACCTTGACATATCATATCAGCACCCATGCCAGCTTGAGTATTCTCGTGCAAGGTTGAATTTGCAAATAAGGGGGAAAAACCTTCTTCGGCCTCCTTACCAGCATCTGTACCACTTCCAACGTCTTTAATCACAAAAGTATCCATTTTCCCTTGCCCCGGCACTAGCACAATATCCTCTGGCCCAGCCCTAAAGTAAGACCTTAAAGAGGGTGTCAGTCTATATTTTATTTTTGTTCTTCCTTCAATCCCTTTTTATTTTGGGCAGTTCACCAGAGCCGGGGTTTTTCCCTTTCCCTTCAGCTTCCCTAGGCTATTACTAACCACCGGATCCCTTCTGTCCCCCTTTATCTCCAACCCCTGCCCCCCTACCTGCCATAAGCTGATGGAGGGCTGGGGTGGGGCGGGGCTCTTCTCCTCCTCTCGAGCCTTGCCTGAGGCTCCAGCACCAGCTACTTTCTCGCTGGCTCTTCTTGGAATGTCAAAGGGAGCGCGTATAACCGCGCTACCAAGCTCCCGGGATGTCTTCCTGGGAGCCTTGCCGGTGCTGGCGTTTCCGGGATTCCCCCGAAGGGGAATCCTTGCCGATCCTCTGCGCGCCCGGCGGAGCTCCAGTGCGGCACGTCCCCAGTGCCGGAGTCTCCCGCTGGGTGCCTCGTCCGGATTACAGCGCGAGCGGCTCTCCAAGAGTGGCGCTTCCTCCCAACACATTCGGCCGATCCTCTCCGCGTGGGTGCCACGCCCCCCCAGGTACGGCAGACGTCACGTCTAGCGAGCTGCGGCCGTAACGGCCCTAACGCAGCCCGCCATGTCCTCCAACACCTACAATTCTAAGTATTAAAGTAAGATTTTACAATCAATTTGAGGATGCTGACCCTCTCCTTTATAGCCGTGTGTGAACTGGTCGTTAAGCGAAGCAGGGAGAATGTCTCGATGTTTAATTGCATCATCCCTTAAAGTTCTGCTCACAATTTTGGGAAGTTTCAAAGTTAGTGCACTTCTAAACATTTTGTCTCGCTTGTAAAAGTTCTTGAAAGAAAATGCTGTAGAATATGAGCACAAAAGTGGCTGTTGCAGGCAATTTCTTCCACTAGGGTCTTGATTACAAGTTGACCGTTAAATTACCCTATCTATAGAAACCCCTTTTTGCACATGAATTTGAATTATGAATTGTGTAGAAATCACTGTTATGATACAAAAATAAATATCACCAGGTCAAACTGCCAAAAAAAGGTATTTGCCACACTTGATAAATGTTGCACCTTTCGGTATCAGAGAGTGGGGTGCCAATCTATTTTTGACCAAGACTCACTGGGATACACCAAAGTGGCCTCCCGCCCTTTCTGGTAAGTCTGCAACAGGAATCAATGTCCCCAGGGGCCTTCCTCTATTTCTCAACTTGCTTGAGACAAGGTTCGACTCTCTGGACTGTTTAGAGCTCCAACTTCTTTCGTTGATGCAGGTCAGATATGATTCTGAAGCTAAAATAGATGATCTGTGGTTCCCGGCTCCATCAGCTATCTTCACACAGTACCAGCCAATCTGGCAGGCCATGCTGGATATGTTAAAGGTGTGGTTATTTGCATCTAAGCTACTCACCCATGATGGTCTCTATCCTGCGGGTTCAATCATTAAGCCTTTCTAACCGCAATGCCACTTGATTCTACACCTCTACAGGCTTCTTCCTTGAGCAGCTTCCGATGAAGCCTCTGCCCTTCAAGGTACTGAACCTTATGCGCTAAGCACCATCTACAGCATTGTCACTGTCATCACCCTTGGAGCGAATTTCTACTGCACCTTCAAAACTTTGAAGTCGTCATCATCCAACAGGCAAAAGAAAAAGTTTGGGCTTGTGTTTATGATGAACCTTTGGCACGATCGCTCCCTAGGGACCATACATTTTCCCTTATGGTCTTCCATTAGACTCCTATGGTTATGCTATGCCAAAGTTGGTCTATTGTCAAAAGGATGACGACTCAAAGAAAGCAATGGAGGCAGGCCATCAACCTAACATCCCATAGAAAATAATGTGAAATAAATGAGATTAATTCTAAATTTTAAATATGATTGTAAAATGAATGCTTAACTTTATTATATTTAGATTTACTAATACACTTACATTTAAGATAAATAAATACAATTAATGTTTAACTTAAGTTAATAATTGTTACAAAATAATTCATATATAACATACCCATGTTTGTTTTAAACTAAATAAAAAATAAAATTGTTAGTGAAGGTTAGTGATGTCTTGTTAAAAACATTTAAATATTAATATATTTAAACCAATTTAAAATTTAATACAAAGGTTTTTTCTAGAGCTAGTGTGTGTGTCTCTTTAAGTAGTTGTTTTGTTTAATTTTTTCAAAATGTTTTTAGATGTTAATTTAACATTAAATTATTTTTCTAAATATTAACCTTTGTTACATTTCCCTATACTTGCCTATATGGAGATCTCAGTCCCTTTGGCAGAGCTCTTAACACACTGATGAAAAGTTACTGATAGTAACTTTATGGTTGTAAATTCAGCTATAGGAGAATCCCTACATGCCTTTGTTTGAGAGGGTGGAGACTCTTTCGTCTACATCTAGGTGTAAGTCAGCACTTGAGAATGATAAATAGAAATGGGTGGTGCACTTAACTTCGTGAATAGGGCCCCAAATGAGGAAAGCTGTACATTCTAACTTACCTTTGTGAATACGACTGTCTGTTGCGTGTGAGACCTGGCTTTTTCATAAAGGTTTATGTGGTACAGTCGCAGCTCACGGGATGGAAAAGGGGCGGGGCGGTGCGGCGTGTGTGGGGACACAAAAAAATAATAATAAAAATTAAACTTACCTTTTTTCCCGCGCTCCTCTGTCGCAGCCTGCAGGCAGGCACAGGCTCCCAGCCTGCCCTGCAGCCAATCCTGACGCTGTTCAAAGCAGCATCAGGATCGACTGGGAGCCTGTGGGCTGGAGAGTGCCCTGTACGCATGTGTGTTTGGCCGGCCCCAGTCGGCCGGCCTCATGCTGCTGGCAGATGGCAACACTCCTCCGCCCTAGCAGAGGAGCCGCCCCTGGATAGAACACAAGCAATAAACAAAACTGCTGTATGAGTTCCAAATATGGCAGTAGTTAATTCCTAGGAGACAAACTTGTTCAAACTAATGTGGGTGTTTGCATTCTAGCAGACTTACAATTTATATCTGCTCATTTGGCACCTGTGTTTTTTGGTTGCTCATGTTTGCAAAACAAAGGAGGAATTCAGCACTTTACATTTTCCTGTAAATGTGGAACTTCTCTGCAAGTATAAACAACCTTGCATAGTTTCATGTCAGAGGAACAGGAGCGATGTATTAGCGGCCACTTCTACACCCTGAATACAATCTTTGTTTACTGTCCAGTGTGACAACACATTAGCTGGCCCTGAGTAAACCCATCCTTGATCTACCGAATAGCATGTATGGAAACGGTCTTAAAGATAACAGTGGCTGTGTTGGGGCAAAGCAGAGGAGTTGGTTGTTACAAGTCTGCTCAAACACTATGGGTCTGATTTACAAAGATAACTTTCACGTCTGACTAAGTTTATTACTTTGACTCTATTCACAAAATCTGAGTGTAAATTATATGTTATGTAGTACATTTACACTCAGATTTTATGAACAGTCAAAAAGTAATAAACTTACCCAAACGCATAAATTACTCCAAAGAGTAGGTAACCTTTCTGATGGATACACCTACCTGTGGATTCCTCACCAAAAGAATTCTCCCCTCGCGCCAGCCTTGGACGGAATCCACAGGTAGTTACTGTATCCACCAGAAAAAGCGCTACCAAAGGTAAGTAACTTATTCTTGTGAACCAAACCCTGCAACTTAGGGCCTGGTGGAATAAATGGATGCAGGGCTAGCTATATATTACTCTGCATAGGTATACTAAAATAAACCATGTCGTAAATAGGCCAATTAAAACAGATTGGATTAGAGGAGGAAGCGAAATATTATATATTTTTTTTCAGCCTGAGGCTCCAGTGACCTTTGCGTCATTGTCTATCTTACCACTCAACTGTCGATATCAGTTCATAAGGCAACTCCTCAGCATATTAGAAGTGTGCTAGGGGTGCACCTCAAAGGCACTTTGAAGTGCTGGAAGGTGGTCAGAGTCTATTTCACTGCCATGAGCAGCGGGAAAGTACTAACACCGTGATGATGCAGTCCAATGAGGTGTGGGTATGTAGGAACGCCTGCCATCTTTGAATTTTTTTTATATCTCACAGAAAGATGGCGCTGGACAGTTGTGTTCTCTAGAAAAGTAAACATTAAAATGTTGCCTTATCACGCTCGTAATGGAGCATTACTTACATTATTCTTCAGTGCATCTCACGGCTGCAAGCACGTCTGAACTTATTGGCTTCTTACTATTAATTAATAAGGGGACGCGTTAGAGGGTTGATGGACCTTTGGACTCATTTAAGATGTTCTCACCCTAAGTTCATACATATCATAAATATCATCAAACAAACAATTAAATTCTTTGGAGTAGGTAACTTTCACACAACATGGCCCATTAGGTCACAAATAACCACACCTTTAGTATCAGTTAGAAAATTTATTTACCTAGATTAACAATGCTAGTATCACGTAAATTAATCACAAAACCACATGATATAAGTATAAAACAACACTGGTTGACCGAATCATCTAAAAAATCTCAACTTAACAAAATAATTAATAACTAACTCCTCTAAAGCTAAAGTACAAATCAACAATAAGAGCAATTGCACAATGAAAATAACATACATTTGAATTCAGCAATTGAGTAACATCAAATAGCAATTTAGTTGGAGGTAGGAAACCTCTCTAACTACAGATTAGCATCAGCATGTTGGGGCTTCATGCTAAAAGATTTTAGTCAACATAAATTTGGAAAAACATCTAACTATGGCTCTATCAAAAGCAGCATTTGGTACCTAGAAAACAAAAGACAAATCAACAATAAAAACATTAGCAATTTGATATACTTTTCCTTATGGATCAACAAGCTGCAATAATCTTCGTCAAGCAGACATCAGTTCAATCAGCATTGGCAATGGGACATGAAAGGGAAAATGGTTCAGAATCAGGGAACCTAAGCTCTCCAAACCATTAGAAAGAAGTATCTAAGGTAGGCAGCACTTAGCATCAGAAGTCTAAGCAAATTAAAGTTAAAGATCGAAATTCTCTAAGTAAGAGAATCATCAAAGGCACAACGAGCTCTGAGCATCGAATGCAAAGGGGAGCACCAGCATTACGTATGGAGCACAAACAAAAGTGAGGATAAGAACTCTTAGTGCAGTGCAATTAAGTTAAAATTGTCCCACATTGTCATTGGTCAAAGAATCGTACAAGAGCCATTAATCTCAGACATTACTGAACACTCTTTCACGTGTTGATGATTGGCTCCTCTTATTCGGCGCACATCGTTCGACTCGTCAAGAATCAATTTCAATACCCTTATGTCCTTCTGTCAGTGCACCCATTGTTAGTTCCTGGGAACATCGCTTTCTCACACACTAAACTTTACATTGTATCTATAACTATTACACGTTTTTCTAACAAGCAGTTCTCATGGAAAGGAAGAAAACAGTTTTGCTACTACTATGATTTGGTCAACCTTCAGTTAGAACAACGCATCTTTATTATTCAGCAAGCATGAAATCATAATTTATTCTGACATTGCATTTTTTCAATACGAGGCAGAGCATTATTAGGGCCTAGACCTTGCTAACGTGAGGCCTACAGTTAATTTAAGCAAGTACATAGCATTTAATCATAAGTATGACACACTACTGCAGATTTCACATTCATATAAGTTCTTATAAGTTCAGAATAAACATTAATACGCCTTTAGTAAAACATTACATAGTATGTGGCGGCTATTCAAGTGGGCACCTTTTCGAGTTGCACATTATTTTCTATTTTAATTCAATTTCTATGCAGATTCAAAATACAGAATGCATGAAATATTTTTTAGTAATAATTTCAGCGTTCACACGGCTTTTGGACGTTTGTGTATTTAAAGCTTTTCTTGTCCTGAACTTTCAGTTTTGTCAGAGGTTCCTTAAAGTTGGGATAAAGACTTTCTTCAGAATACATGCATCATTGTACAAAGTAGCAAGATGTTATCACTTTGATTGTCTTCATTAGTCCTGGAGCCTACCATATCAGGAATTAATCTTTCCTCTGTACATATCAGCTTGTGCATGAGGTGATTCGGGGGAGTGGCTATTGTGGTAGTGAGCTTGCAGGATGGTATGTGCAGATGGTTTGGGATGCAAAATATTGTATGATGTATTTAAGATTCACTGATTTCGTTACTTCAGAATTTGGCAAGGGAGTCTGTATTTTCACTCACAGGTGAGAGATTTTCTTACAGGTTGTCTACCACCCAACAATCTTCCTCACACAAGCATAACTTTGTGGAAGGGGGTCAGACACCTGCAATGATTTTACTCTAAAAAGACAGCATTTTCCTTTTGAGGCTTAGTAAATCCATCAGAACATTACCCTTACTACTTTTAGTTAACGTGTCCTGGTGCCCAATATGGGATGTGGCCCCAGAGGGCCCTAAGTGTTTCGTCCACACCAGCAATGTGTAGCATTCGGATGTTTGTTAGGCGTTTCATAGTTACAAAGGATCTATCTATTGAGTTTAGAATCATTAGTTGTTTAAGCAGGCTGGTGAGGCAGAGGAAGTTAGATAGAAACTTGAGAATGTTCACTCTGCCTTTACTGCACATTGAACAGGAAGGGGATTCCTCTTAAGGGTGGGGGAGAGGTGAAATCATACTAGAGGTCAAAGCCAGCCTCTTACATTCCTCAGGAGTGTTCTTCTTATGGATTGTAATGGAAGCTGTAGACGCAGCAGAGCTTTTTATTAGATAGTCCAAATGACCCTCCATAAGACTATGATCCATGTCAATTTATTGGAATAGCCTTAACATATAGTGAGCATATGACATATTTTAAGAATAGAGAACTACATGACACGCACATACTATAGTCGAGCCCTTGGGTCCTTTAAAAAGGCCAGTATTAGCAACATACATGTCTATTCCAGCTAGGGATCAAGGCAAGGAGGCACCAGGAATCTCCCAGACTCCTGTGCACAATCAAGCACTCACCATCTACCTAAAAAACTTTGAATGCAGGTGAAAATCCTGACTATATGTTCAAGAGTAATAATGGAGCATAAAATTGAGCTTAAAATATTGTGAGATGCAACATATCGAAAAATGGAACATCTAGAGTAAGTATATCTTGTTTTCTTATCAGAGTTAAAAAAGTTGAGTACTAACATATTTTAGTAGTAAATATCATTTTTGTATATTTGTTGCTTAGTTTTATATAAGAGAATTTGTGATTAGTAATATTAAATGCTTATAAAAAACCTTAAAGTATTTTTTCTCAGATTGTTGAGATTTGTTGGGGTATTGGGTAGGTAGTTTTTAAAGAAAAGTATGTGTTGTTTATTTTAATTTTCATATGAAAAATGTAAACTTCTAAATATTTATTATAATGTTGAAATGTCTATTTAATGTATTTATTACATTTACCATGAAATGTCTTTAACAAGGTTGTGGTCTTACAGGAGAATAGGGTGGATAAAAATACATTTGCAATTTTAATTATTTACGTTTTTTAAAATAAAATGAAATGCATTGCTTTTTTCAGACTATAATATTTAGGTGTCAATCACTCTTATTAGAATATTTGTGAATAAAACAAAACAAAACAAATGCTTTCACTTGAGGATAACCCCTGTACATTTACATCTTGCCCACCCATAAATCTGGAATCTTACAACTGTTCCTCACAGGCAAGTGTGTTAAAAAGTCCAAGAGGGATTAATACAGAACTCTCACAAAAACACACAACATTGCCTGAATGAGTCAGGTAAATCTACAACCCCACCCCCCAACACACAAATATCTACTGAACTCCCCACCATTCTCTTCCACTCTGTCATAACCCTATTAGTTAGCGGAATATATATGACATGAATTGCAGCTAGTTCCCACCCAACACTGAGTCTTCATACAACTTGTACACCTAGGGGAAGGGTTTGCAAAGCATGAAAGAATGTGGGGCATGTTAGTCCCTACAATTCATTTTGAAGAAGGCTAGGAGCAATTCCCAGTATCTACCGGAGGCCCTTTCATTAGAGTTAATTGTGTATGTAGCCTTTTCCATTTCCAGAATATACCAGAAATGTTGATACAAGTCTTTGCTGTGTGGTTCACACTTGGCACCCTATTTAGCTAAGATTGTTTGCTTTACTGCCAGTAACATTATATGACACGTTTCAAGTGATCTTTTCTTTATAAACCTGAGGGATTCAGGGAACCATCCCAATAAACTAGTTATCAGGTTGGCAGGTACTTCCGTAATGATGGATTTCGAAACAGCCTGAATGGCCTGATCTCAGAAGGATCTCAGCTTCTCACAGTCTAAAAGGATATATGTAGTTGTTCTCTTAGCTCTGCACCCCCTGCAGAAATCTGCATTTATGGTTGCATTTATGGTGTGCATTCTGATGGGGGTGAGGCACCAACAGAAGAATATTTTGCAACTAGCTTCCAAAGCCTGAGCATATGTGAGCCCACTTTTAGCTTGTATCATTATTATATTCCCTTGTCTTTTTTAATGATTTATCTAAATCTTTTCTCATTTGGTGTGAAACCTATGTTTATCACTGCTAAGAGCGTCTCAAAAGTTTGCCTAAATCTTAGAGATTATGGCCCACATCTACTAAGATTAAGCATCGGCATTACATCACTTTTGTGGGGCAGCCCCAAAGTAAAATCGATTTTGACATTTACTAAGCCACACAAAGTCGATTTGCATGGTTTATTAAATGCAAATTAATGCAGCACAGCACTTCACGCTGTCTTGCATTACTTTGCATTGGGTAGGCGCTACATGGGTGGATCATGGGAGTTCCTGTTTCTCCACCCATGTATTTTGATGCAAACCCAGGACTCCTGTGTTGGCGCTAGGCTGCTCAAAATGCACCAGCACTGGGAGTGAGGAGAAGTGCACCATATCTTAGTAGATTTGGCACATTGCTCTCTGTCTTTCATGCAACACAGCTCCTGCATGTTCCCTTGCTGTACTGTGTTGTGTGAAAGAATAGTAAATCAACAAGTCAATGAGTGGTTCTCCACTTTTTTAATTTTGGTGGGGATATGAGTGTGCTATCAGTTGATATCTTTAGTGTTCTACTTCAGTCAGACCACAGTAGTCCTTGACTTCCTTGAAAAATCTAAATCTCCTTTTCATAAACATGCCCTCAAACTTGTTACACTGTGCTGTTTGCCAGCTTTCAAAAGCTTTCTGTCTTGCCCTGGTGGGGACATCTGATTACCTATAAATTGTGTGAAGGGGGCCAGCAGGGAAGTAATCCCCAGATTTGCGTGAGTCTGATCCCAGACCTTTAGTGCTGTTAGTGTCACACAGCATATTCTCATATGGGCAGTTCTATCTTGGTGAGAAGTGTTGCCATCTCCTACAAGCTTCTCAAAGCAATATGGTATAATATTAAAATATCAAATTGTATTCATAAATCAATAATTTTACTTGAGTATTTTCATTAATATAGTTAAAATAATTTAACTATCAGAATTTAAATAATCAATTTTTACATTTACGTTTTCATTACTATAGTTTTGTTAAAGTAAGTACATGCTACTTCTAATGAATATTCAAAATTAACATGTATAGTAATTATGACATTCTTTATGGGCATGTTTGTAAAAAATGTGGGAGTCGGAAAAAATATGAACATTAAAATATATATTAAATTTTAGGAAATCATATTACATTTTGAAATTTGATAGACATAAAAAAATATAATATTTGTATATTTTAAATTTATAAAGAAAATCATATTGGTACATTTTGAATTTCTAATAGTACATCTGCACTCTTCCAAATATATGAAGTTACCACAATGTTTGCAGCCTTGAAGTGAAAAAAGTAATTATGGGCCTAATTACTACCTTGACGGACAGGATACTCCGTCACAAAGGTGACGGATATCCTGCCCGCCATTTACAAGTTCCATAGGATAGATCCATATCCATAGGATATAATGGAACTTGTAATACGGTGGGCGGGATATCCGTCACGTTTGTGATGGAGTATCCCATCTGCCAAGGTCGTTATCAGGCCCTATGTACTGTATTAGTCTAATGTCTGCAGGCCTTGTAGTTATGTAGGTTTTAGAGCCAGAAAAATACATTTACATTCCCCCAAATATTTGCAGTTACCAGCATTACCAGCATTGGAGTGCACTGGAATTAGATTAGTAAATGTACACTTCCCCATTTACTCCAAGGGTGTATGTGTTGGAATGAATAGTAAATCAGCAGTTTTCCAAAAATATCTTTCCTTGAGGTATGTTGGCCTTTTAGGGTAGGAAATGATCACTCCCCAAACTCAGGCATGTATGTAAAATTAGACTAATGATTCTGGTAGTAGCTTTGATGAAGCAAGTGTATAACACAACTTTAGCATATTTGTAAACATTTTAAAGGGTTAATATAGTTTATAGAATTGTAAAACTAAAAACTAACAGCAATTTTATTCTTAAGTATGATTTCTAAGCATTTAGGAAACAATGGGCCTGATTATGAGTTTGGTGGACGGGAACACCCGTCTGGCAAACGTCCGACGGGGTGGTTGCCACCGTGCTGGCTACCTCCCTGATGGCCTCATTAATACTTTCTTGGAAACCAAGTTTTCCGCCAGTCAGCCCACCAGGAAAGTGGTGGCAGCATTGTTGCCGGCTCGTAATCGAGCCGGCGGCAATGCTTCCACCCGCAGGGGGCACCTGCACCCTCATAATGTGCACAGTCTGCACAGTAGCCAGTGCTCCTTATGATGGGGCTGAGCAGGCATGGGCAGTGCAGGGCCCCCCGTGGCCCCTGGCACCTGTTCTCTGCCAGCCTTTTCATGGCTCATTTCAACCTGAACCGCTATCAGCCCATCCGGATCTCCGATCTCGGCGGAGATGGCGGTAGGTTGGAGGGGCTACCCGACAATCTCCTATTTTGGCAGTCAGACCGCCACAACGGCGGCAGTCCGACAGCCACCACTAGTGTAGCGGTCCCCTGACCGACACACTCATAATTAGGCCCAATATGTTTAATTGAAATAAAAATTAAGAACAAAGAGTATGTAGTTTAATTTTAATAACAATGTAATAAATATGAAAATATAAATATTGTACTTATTTTAGCAAAGAGTAACAGTTGTTTTAGTGTTTTAATAATTTTTGAGATACATCACAGTTTAATGATTTCAATATAGAATAAAAACATACGTTCTATAGTTACACAATAACGTTATATTTTTGGCATTTTCAATATAGTTGAAAATATATTGTCCAAAATTAGATTAAATGTTAAATGTATAATATCTGTAATAATATTAAATACTTTGTTTACAAATCTATTGCCCTGAAATATAGTAAATATCTCACAAAGAAAATTGTTGTCTTTCTGTGAAATACAATCATTTTGTCACAAAAGGTGACAGTGTCAGTATTCACTGTTACTCATGCCTTACAGCAACAAATACTGACTTCCATGCCCATGTGTTGCTATCACATGTAAGAGATGCCCCTATATGTTAGGAATGTCCAGCAATGACTAATCAAATGTCAGATGTGGCCAGCATACCTCAGTGGCGGCCCACAAATGGCAATAGTGGCAACCACATTGCTTATTTAATGCCAGGAATAACCCTATATATTAGGGTTGTCCGCCATTGAAGGGGTGTATCATATTATAACATAGTAGTTAATAAACACAATTTTGCAATATACCTCATGAGTTTTAGTTGGAGAAAAATTATTCTCAATGGACTACAGTGAAATGGTTAAATCTTTAAAAAATGACAAACAAATCCCTCAGGGTCATGCATATTCGTGTCCTAAAAATGGTTCAAGTACTCTAATTAGACTAATGGATACGAAATGTTGAGTGGTGAAAGATGTAAATGTCTGACCATAAATTAATTTGAAACCTGTTCACTTAGAAAGCAACCTTGACATTGAAGAATGTACATAAGATATACTGCTTGTGGTGAAAGGATAACCTTTCACTGTAGATCAACTGCTGCAAGGAAATGTTGATGGTAAAGTAAACAGAAATGGAGACAAAAGAAAAGGTAAACCACTAAAAACCATAAAACGTTTTCATGCTGCACCAACTATTATACCTGATTTATATAGGTAAACCCTTACCTTATTTTAGAAAACTTGAAAAGAGCAAAAGAGGTCTAAAGAGAGCCTTATGTTTTAAATGATTCTGCTTTTACTGAATTATAATGCAGGAGATCTTCGGTAAATAGCTTAAATTCAGTCAAAGAAGAAATCAAATTGTCTTCATTCAAGATAAAAGTATAACCACTATCTGTAACAGAAGTGCAGTAACACAAAAATCAAGAATGAACTGCCTCCCATTTCTCTGAGGTCATTACAAAGTCTGAAAGGAGGTGATAGAATAAGCATGTTGACGACCTTTAAAGTGGGACCATATTCAACAAGAACCCACACAATATATGATTTTCCCAATACTCATTTATATTTGCACTAAGAGTTTTCCAAGAGAGGGTTTTTCCATGAAACAAGTTCAGATTGGTGATTCTCACGCTAGTGAGAAAGTTGTGATTTAACACTATATTTACTAAAGCAGCATTATTGTCTGTGAATTGTGAGTAGAAGGGAAATGTTAGCGTTTAGACAACCTTGCTGCATGAGAAGACAACTAAAGTGTATGAGAAATGATGATGACATATAAATGTGTAGTCAAACATTTAGGAATAGGACCACATACATAACTCTATGAGGCCAAATATTTGCGCTGACGAAGATGGGACTGATTCACAAAATCTGGGGGTAGTATTCACAAGAGTACTCTTTTACACCCGCTTACATGTTTTTGCGAATCATCCCCAAATGCTCAACTCCCTATTAGAAAAAGTGCAAAAAGAGCACAGTCCTTTCTATTTGGAATAATTGTATAGACATATTCCCATTTTATTCCCATTGTTGTTGATTTGTGGTCAGTTCACAAAGGTATATGAAAAGTACTGCTTCACATACTCTACAACACCTTAGTAATCGCCCCCAGTTAGACTTGGCCTTCTCTGCAGGGTCACCCCCTAATGTTTTGCCTTCACCACTTTTAGCTTTTAGGACTCTGCGCTCTTTACCACTGCTAACCACTGTTAAAACATTTGTGTTCACTCTCAATGGTAACACTGGCTTACATCTGACTGGCATATTTCATTCACTTATAAGTCCCTAGTAAAGTGGTATGCCATATACCCAGGGCCGGTAAATTAAATGATACTAGTGGGTTTGTAGCACTTATTGTGCTTCGCACTTAAGTAGCCCTTCCAAACACGACTCATGTCTGCTATTGCAGCCTGTGGGCAGCTTGAAACTGCCAATTCTAATTGGCAAAATAACCCCTTAGCAAAACTTAAAACTCCCTTTTTAATATGCTAAAAAGCCCATAGGGCAGAGTGCATTATATGTAAATAGTTAGACGTGCACTTTTAAGTTTTACATCTCCTGGTATGAAAAACTCAGAAATTAGTTTTTCACTACTGTGAGGCCTACCTATTCCTCTTTGGATAACATTGGGTTACCTTATATCATTTAATAAGTGATAACTTTTCTTTGGGAGAGGGATATCATATATGGTGCCTAGGGAATTGTAATGAAAATCCTCTTTCATGGTAAGGTCAGATTTTAGGTCACAATTCTGAAATGCCATTTTTTGAAAGTTGCCTTTTTCTTGTCCTGCCCAGTTGGTACCTTCAGCCTATATCCTGGATCACATGACTAAGTGTGAGTGGCAGTTGGCCTTTGTGTATTCCTCCCAGACAGCCACACATTAGGGGGACTTGGTGTTGGCAGGATGGGGTAACTTGCAGAATTGATGTCAGAGGTGTGCACAGCCCCACTTACACTTCAAAGCATCTGCCTCAGCACAAACACAAAGAAGTTCGCAATAGCCTTTTGTGACCTCAGACCCAGTGGAGAGTGGGCAGGGAGGCAGGAAATTCCAGACACTTCTGTGGGAGCGAGTAAGTAATTAAGTGTATTGCTTGATTAATTAAAACCATTGCAATTGATAACAGTATAGCTCATAAAATTAGTCATGGATCAAATCCAGCTCAGCCTCACAGTAAGAGTTTTCAAAGAGGTAGTGAGCCCCACACATGGCGGAGAGTTTCTGCTAACAACCAGTAGGGTTATGACATCAGACATGTCTCTGGGGTAAAGTGCTGTCATCCTCTACTATCCAATATACATTAGATTAAGGAACGACTCATAAACAAGTAAAGTGCTAGTGTTGTTACTTCTTGCCATGATAATCCAAGGATTAAAGTGCCAGTGTGACTGGAAATCTACCTCCTCTGTTTAACAGATTTCTATACCTGGGGGTTAATCTTAAAGCTATTCTATGAGGTGCTTGCACCATGGTAGGTAAAATGCTTGTGCTCTTCCAGACCGGCCAGTTTCCCCTTTTAGGGGGTAACCTCCTGCTGTTCCTTCGCATTAATCTTTAGGATGCCCTGCGCTCCCCAAATCTGCTGACTAGTCTAGTGCCTATGCCTTAGTCAGTAAAGTCTAAGTGCTCCTGTCGGCGAGCCACTCTTCCCCACAAGGGAGTTAAAATTTAAAGAGCGGTTATATATGTAGCTTACTGCTTTCCCCTTCCATTTGGCTTTGGATACCCTAGACTATCCAAAGTGGTTAATATTAAGTAATTTGTGCCATAGTTAGTAGGGTGCTAATTTTTCTATTGCTCTCCCTGCCTCCCTTGACTATACACGTCTGGGTTGTATCTGTTTGATAACCTTATCAACTCTTTGACTAGCACTCTTCTTTCTACCCTCTGGAGGAATTTCATCACCAGTCAGTTCAGTTGAGGATCTGCTGGGTCGCAGCAGGCTACCACTGCCTCTCTGCATGTTCTTATGCCTCTCGCAATCAGTTCCCTTTACAAAAGTGCACAGTGGTCTTCCAGAGTGGCTTTACACAAGCATAGTGGATGAAGAATATTCTCTGCCCCTTGGCCACTTAGCCTGCAGGCTCCTTGGCCTTCCAGGCTGATTAATGGATGATAATCCTTTAGAACAGGCAGTACCCCTAGCCTTTATTGTAGGAACTTTTCCTTAATCTGGATATTGTAGGACTCTCCAAGGTAGCTTTGGAGTTTAACTTTGGAGTAATTACCAAGATTCATCTAGCTATGACTAAACGTTGCCAGACTATCTGTATCCTCCAAGATTGATATTGCTTGGTAAGTAGATTTTGTTAGGCTTTTAAATTCAAAAGGGCACAATGGTGAGACCCAATTAGAGGAGAGGCCAAGTGTAGTTAGGGCCAGATGAAAGTAGGCATTTGCTGGAGAACATGCCAGGCCTTGCATTTTCAGCCAAAGGTAATGCCCCGGAGTGCCTCTGGTGCAAGTTTTAAGCCACAGCAGCAATTTGCAAATGTCGCTATCTGACTGAAGGATTGCTTCACTAATCCAAGCAGATTTGTGAGTGTGACATATAAGCTGGGAGATAAGAGTTGGACCTTTAGATTTTAGTTCTTGCATTTTCCAAGGAGGCACTGTCCTTGCCCCTGGGAGGATCGTGGCTTGAGTCACTTATATTACAGGAGTTAGTGTAGCCCCATTCAATTTCCTGTATAAGGTCCCTAGACCAACTGCCAATGCGTTTCCTCTTTTTTAAATTTCCTACAGTTGGTCAGTGAGTCTTCCATGGGCACTGAAAAGCAATCCAAGGTACTTGTAAACATTCACAGGCTCTATCTCTTCTCTACCCAGAATCAAGAAATGCCTTTTCAATCATTTTCTTTGGACTGTTAGTGTTTTTGTCTTTTTCATGTTGGTAGTCAGCCCATTGGTCATAGACTAGTCCTGCTGACTAGCACTAAATCATCAGTATAGGGTATATTTGAAAACTGGCGGGCCCCCAATTTTGATGCATAGCAGTTGACTTTATTTAGAACCTTTGGGAAATCCGCTATAAACAGGTTAAAGAAGTTTGGGGCAGCACACAGCCCTGCTTTAAGCCTTGCATTGTTGGGAAACCCCTGGACAAATGAAAACAGTCCCCTAACTTAATGCCGACCCATGTGTTAGTGTGTACCAATTGAATGGCCCTTAGTAAGCCTGCAGGGATGTTCCATTCTGCCAATTTTTTCCAAAGTTTCCACCTGTTGACCCTGTTGAAGGCAGATTTGTAATCTATGAAACATAAGTGGACCAGGTGGTTGTTCATGATTGCAAGACCGTTCAGCAGGGAGAGAGCCATGATCTTTATTGTTGTTCCTAAATGTTATGTGAAGTCAGTTTGATTTGGCTGTTATATAGTCTTTTGTGTGGCCACACCCTGTAGTTTTTTGATACAGCTCCCTGCATAATATTTGGCCTCGTTATCTATTAACGTCACCACCCAATAGTTCTCTGGGTTCCCTTTGTGTCCCACTTTAAAGATTGGAGAGTTGAATGAGCCATTCAATGAGGTGGGAGCATGGTTCCAATTTATGCAGTAGTTAAATAAATGGGATAATTGTACTGCCCAGTAAGAAGGGTCTTCTTTATCACCAGAGGGAACCCATTCGGGCCTGGTGCCCCTTCTAACTGCCTCAGAGGTTTGTGTCTGAATGGCCCATATACTGTTAAAAGGATATGGTTACTAGAACTATTCAGACCGCAGGTTGATGCTGGTTTGGCGCTATTTTGTTGCGGCCTGGGTAGATTGGCAGAGGTGACGCCTTCATGGCTATTGGCTGCAGTGTGTGGGGAGATCTCCCATCTAGTCATTGCTGAATCCAAAGTAGTTAGTTGTGCGTCAAGCGTGTGTCTGGATTGAAAAGGGGTGCCGGAGTAGAAATGTCCTGATAAGAAATGCAACCAGACAGACTCTGAGATGTTTGAATTAGGCACTCAGGGGGGGATCAATTTATGTCATTCACCATCCCCCAGAACCTAGCAGATTTATTTTTCCTTATGTACAACAGTCATGTGCAAAAGGAGTCCTTATGAGCCCTCAGGAGATCCCACTTTTTAGAGCTTTCTTTGCTTCTTTCAGGTCTTGATGTAGCTCTAAGCTATTTGGTGCCCTCCGATGGCCCTCCAGTGCTAGTTTATGTGCCTTTTTGTCACCTTAATGGAACTGTTCCCTTACCAGTCGTGCTGGTGGAGACCTCTGAGATCGAAGTTCTTTCTTCAGACAAAAACTGGTTTGGCATGTCAGCCTGAAAACTCTATAGTAAAGATTGTCTTTACCTCTTTCAATGTTTGCTAGGCGCCCTCGATGAGGTATTCCAGGGAGGTGGCCGTACATTTAATACACTTGTTGTTAATTGTGTAGCACAACATTTCCTGGTCAGCTGGGGTCGCATTATCACCAAAGAGAATTGACAGAGCTATCTCCTTTGGGAGATCATCACTTTCTGCTCACTCACCGTCTGGAGCAAAGCGCCCATTCAGAGCTAATACTCCAATGTGTTCTAAGTTACCAAGCTGCAGTTGACCTCTTTTATATTTTTTATGCCACTCTGATTTTGCTTGGTGAGGTATGCTCCAGTTTGATTCTTGTGTCTCCAGGATTTCATTCGAGAAGCGTGAACCCATGAGCCACATATTAAAGTCACCTGAACTATAAGTTTGATATCATCTCTCTCTCTTCTTAGCCTCATGATCAGCTTGGTCAGCTTGGCCGCAAGCTCCGTCCTCGTCTTTACGTTTGGGTGGATGTAAACATTTACTATCATTATGGTTTTAGTAATACCTTCAGGGGAGTTCAGAACCATTTCCACTGGTTGGAAGCCATCAGGGAATCCTCCCAAGTCTCTTCCTTCTCTGTCATTAGCTGCTGTTATGTACATTGCAAGCCCACCCTTCCAATGTTTGAGAGCTTTAGTCACAGAAGTGAAGAAATTGGTAAGGCCTTGAAGCATGTATCCCGTTAGAATTAGCGAGACCTCCTGAATGGCTGCTAAGTTAGCCAATTCCATACTGGCGCTGAGCATCACAGCTGTCAGACCTCGTAACATCCAATCAGAGGCCGACAGGAGTTATGAGGAGAGGAAAATCGGGGAGGCACAGGGGATACAAGTAGAAAAGGATTACGCAGAGGAAAGAAACTGGGGATAAAGTTAAGTGGTAGCTGACCCAGGAGCAGAGTGGCAGCGACAGTTGAAACCGCCAATAGCCAGTGATGACGAAAAGGACTCCGAAGAGGAGGGCATCATTGGAGAAGCCACGGAGACAGCAGCAGTGCAACCAGAGAGAGAGAAGCTTTTGTTCTTACCGCCACGGTTCCAGTGGAGCACTGCGGCCTAAGGAAAATAAAACGGGTCGTAAGTGGAAGGGGCTCCCTCAGGCTTGGCCAGTCACAACAGCCTAATGTGAGAGAGCACGGGAAATGATACAGGTGCATATTGAGAAAGGATTAAGTTTATACACCAGATAACAGCCTTCCTATTTTTGGTTGACTGCACGGGTGACGGTAATGAGTGGATAATAGTCTGAAACCAAGATATTCAGGACCGTATTTTTTTTTTTCATTTTGAGGGCCATCTGTAACCTTGAGAAAATTCTGTTTGGGAGAAATTCAAAGGGGAAGCTTGCACCCAGAGTAAACGAGATACCTGATTCTGCCTGGAAGAAGTTACCATCTTTTTTCTCATGGTTCCTGTTTGAGAAAAAAACAGAAACTGTACCCTTTAAGTAATAAAATGCCTGTTTGAGAAAAGATAATGCAAGTGTTAGTGTCGTCTCTGACTCTACGGTTACAGTGGTGTCAGAAGTAGGATTATAGAGCCAGAGATGACCCAACAAATAACCATGGAGGACATGATTAAACAATTGGCAGAGGGGCCGAGACATCTGCTGCTGGTTGTGGAACAACAGACGCAAAAAGCATAACAAGACCGAGAATCAATACAATCTGATCTAAAGACCCAGGCTGCTTTGCTATTTGATACACAGCAAGCCCACAACTCTGCTATTATGAAACTGATGGAAACTATTGCTAGTACAAAGGTCCAACCGAATGTCCCAAGCTCATTTTTACAAAAAAACAAGCGGGTGAAGATCCTGGCTATTTTTGCACTCATTTTGAGCGGGTAGCCACCTCAGCAGCATGGCTGAGGGAAAGGTGGGGTCAGTATGTTGCCCCCTTCTGTTTGGTGAGCTACAAACTGTGAATCTAGCCACTAATCCACTAGTAACCAACCCATAAGATATAAAGAAAAGCATTTTGGTGAGATTAGGATATGATGATGAATACTACTGCTCTAAAATCCGAAGAGAAAAGTGGGGCTGCAACAACAATCCTTGAACCCTGTATTATAGGGTCCAGGATTTGGGTAATCAGCAGCTAAAACCCTCCAGTTCCATGACAGCAGAAATGATAGAAAAATATATTTTTGGAGCAATACTTAGATACCCTTCCCACTTTTACTTGGACTTGGATCAAACAACACCCTAATATGAGAGCTGCAAAGGCAGTTGATCTTGACTGTGCTTACCATAGGTCCCCTGAGTTTCAAACCACCACACCAGAGGGCAGGGATAGCTGAACTCCTGTTGGATGGCTCAGAAAGCACTACTATATTGACTCATGTCCGACCCCAAACTAATTCCCACAACCACTGGAAAAAAAGTTAACCGAGGCTCACAATGCTATCAGTGTACTTTATCAGGTCACATAGCAAGGAAGTGCCCTGAAAGAGTTATACAACCAGAACCCTTGGAAATAGGATTTTTGAAGGAACGGGTCTTACACATAGGTGGGGGACATCCACAGTATAAAACAGCTCCCCCAGTTCTGGACACCCATAGTCCTTAATGGCACAGTTCTTGGTGCTCTACTTGGCTTGTCATCACTCAGTAATAAGACAGTTACACATACCACCTAATCAAGTCCTGATGGATGAAATTGTAGTTATGACATGTATGCACTGGGATGAAAAGACATATCCAGTAGCAGTAGTTCAAATCCAGTGGCAAGGAGTCATCATCCCTTTATGTGTAGGACTTATACCTAATTTAGCTGAGGACTTAACAATAGGGACCAACTATCCCCAGTTCGAACAACTCCTAAACTCTGCAGAGAAAATGGAGAGAGGATCCAACTAGTTGAAGAGAGCACTTTTTGCCTAAGAAGATTTGGGTGGGCACATGCCCAAACAAAACAAAAGCTGAAAAGAGTAGAGAAAAAAATTGTTTGCCCTCAGTAGACCAGACAATAATTCTGTATTTGTCTCCACAGACAAGGAATGGGAATGGTTGACTAGCTTCAGAGCAGCACAACGAGAGGACCTGAACTTGGCTTATGCATGGGCACGGGCCTTTACAGAGGAACAAAACCAGGTAGGACCCTATTTCCTAATAAGAAAAGGACTTTATATAAAGTATCTTCTCCAGGGCAGGGAAAGACACACTAAACTCTTTTCTTTCACCAAAAAACTCTTTTGTCTGGCTCATAGTCAAGTGCGTTGAGGTCACTACAGCAGAGAAAAAAATGAGGCAATATTTATTGAGGAGGTTCTTACACCCAGGGGTCTACTCCGACATTAGGAAGTATTGTGCTTTGTGTGAAAGATGTCAGAGAGTCAATCCTGCACAGCTACCCAAGGTACCTTTCAAACCTGTTCGCATGATAGACATGCCATTCCTGAGGGTGGGTATGGATCTAGTGGGACAACTCATTGCTTCCTCCAGGGGTTATGAATATATGCTAGTTTTGGACAATTATGCTACTTGTTATCACGCAGCCATACCCTTAACTACCATGAAAACTCCAATTGTTGCTAGAGCAATGATTGATTTATTTTCCAGAGTTGGGTTCCGAAAATAAAGTCCTGGCCGACCAGGGCATCCCGTTTATGTCCAAACTTATGACACAAGTGTGCTCCGTCTTAGTTATCAGACAGATGAAGACATCAGTCTTCCATCCCCAAACAGATGGTTTGGTGGCGCGCTAGAACAAAATAATAAAGACTATGTTGAAAAAATTTGTGCCAGATACTGGCCAGGACTGGGACAATAAACTAAACTTTGGTACTATTTGCTATTTGTAATCATATCCAGAGATCTACAGGGTTTTCCGCTTTTGAATTAATTTTTAGCTGACAACGACAGAACCTGCTTGATATGGTAGTAGAACTATGTAACAAGAAGAAGATGAAGGGCAAGAAATACACGGTTATGCAATCCGGTTAAAGATAAACCTGACTAAATTGTGGGTGGAATTATGTGTAAACATGTAGCGAGCTCAACAAAAGCAAAAACAAGAGAATGACAAATGGGCTGAACCGCATACCCTTCAAGTAGGTGATAAAGTATTGATATTGTTACTTTCCTCCGATAACAAACTGTTGGCAAAATGGCAAGGTCCCTTTGAAGTCCTAAGACAAATCCCTCCTGTAACATATACAGCAGCAGTCCCACACAAGCAAAAGGAGGGTCAAACATATATCAATCTGTTAACAAAATGGGAAGACCCCGTAACAAGTCTTCAATGTTGGCTGTCACTGACTTCCGCCCTCTTGCAATAGTCTTTCCTCCTGACAGGGAACCCAAAGAAGAAAAGATTATAAAGGAAGGAACTAGTCTGAATACTAACCAGTTTCTGATAAACAAGGAAAAACCACACTAATACAACATGAGTTAACCACAGAACAAGGAAAGGTAATTCACCTGTGCTCCTATCATATCCCAGAAGCAATGTGACAGGCTGTGAGGGAAGAAATAAAAAACATGTCAGCCAATGGGATAACAGAACCAATGAACAGTAATTGGTTGTAACCTATTGTTTTTGTGTCAAAACCCGATGGTTCTATCAGATTCTGTATTGATTTTTATCAGGTAAATAACATCTCCAAATTTGATAACTATCCAACACCATGAGTTGATGAACTGTTCCACACTGGCGGTGAACGCCCAATCTGTCAGACCACGTCACAACTAATCAGAGGCCGACAGGATTTATGAGGAGAGGAACATCGGGGAGGAGCGGGCATAACCATAGAAGAGGAAGACCCTGAGGAAGGAAACCGGGGAGAAAGTGAAGCGGTAGCAGACCCAGGAGCAGAGTGTCAGCCACGGTTGAAACCGCCAATGGCCAGTGACGGCGAAAAGGACCCCAGAGAGGAGGGCATCGCAGGAGAAGCCACTGAGACAGCAGCAGTGTGACCGAAGAGAGACGCTTTTGTCTCACAGCCGCAGTTCCAGTGGAGGATTGGGACCAAAGGCAAGTAAATGGAATCCTAAGTACAAAAGAGTTTTACGGGTTGAAGGGGTTCCCTCAGGTGTGGCCCTCCACAACAGCCTAATGTGAGAGAGCTCTGGAAACTATACTGCTGAATGTTGAGAAGGGATGAAGATTATACACCAGATCACTGCCTTCCTATTTTTAGTTGTCTGTATGGGTGACGCGTAGATAATATTCCGAAACCACGATATTGAGGATCATATTTTTTTTCATTTTGAGGGCCATCTGTAACTTGAGAAGATTCTTTTGGGAGAAATTGAAAAGGGAAGCTTGCACCCAGAGAAAACGAAAGACCTGATTCTGCCTGGAGGAAGTTACCATCTTTTCTTTTCATTGTTCCTGTTTGAGAAAAAAACATGACTCTGACTCCATGGTTACAGGCCTTCCAATGGCACTGAGCTCTTCAAACATGTTTCATGTAGTAGCACCACTTGGATGACGCGCAACTAATCAAGGACCTTTGGATCTCCCAGCTTGCTGGCCAGGCCGTTGATATTCCAGGAGCAGATCCTCAGTGGTTTTTTTTTATCTGGGGGACTTTGATTACTTCAAGACACTTCTGTGGGGGGAAAACTGTTGAAGTTTCTTCACTTCAAAGCTGGCACCAGGTAAAAAAATAGTACCCTCAGACTCACTCTTCCCTTCACATCCTGCTGCCTTTGTGACCTGCAGTGTACTTCAGAGGGTTGTCCTGCTGCACCAAGAGGACAGCCTTGTTGCCTGAATCCTCCATAGTGCCTTTAGAGGACTGTCCTGCTGCTTGAGACCTTCTTTTCTGCTTGAATCCAACATTACCAGATTGACTCCATGGGATAATTGGCTGGCTTCTGATCAGAGCCTCATGGACATCAAAGGCTCCAACCTATTTTAACCCACAGTTGAATCCAGCCTGAGTGAGTCCTGACACTCCAAGTGGTGCCCCTCCAGTTCTGGACCCTTGGAAGTGGTGTTAAAGGTGCTGAAATAGTCCAAAGCCAAATTCTGGGACCTACCTGCCCACCGATCTGCCTAAGGTGTGTCGCCCTGACTTTGCGTAGCTCCCTCTACGTTCTTCACTGCAGCAGAAAATCCTGTTCAACGGCTCTTCTTAAGAAGGGTATCTGGCCTTCTGAAGCCCTCGCTGGGTACAGCCTGAAGTTTTGTTCCACTGGAGACTTTTGAGTTCCATACAATAGTTTGTCTGAATATCAAAATCTTTCCTGTGACACATTCCAGCGGTTCCCTGATGACGATGCCTCCTCCATGGACACTGCCAGCTGCCTGTCCCAACTGAAATTTACCTTCACAAGACATTTGTCCTCAAAATTTCTTCTAAGTCCAAAGTAAAGCTGAGACCAAGTGCAATCCACCTGTGTATCCGAACCACGCTCCATCGCTGCAGGCCATATGTTTCAACTTCCCCAGTCTCATGTGACTAGATGTCCACAGTAAGTTATTTCATCATTTAGGTGTTAGATTTTCCTAACATTTTAACAACTCATAACTCCGATCTAGGGACTGGATTTTTGTTGCATTGGTGTCAATTAACTTATTAAATTTAACTCTATTGTTCTAAATTGGTGTAGAGGTTTCCTTGTGTTGTGTTTTCGACTTATTACTGTTTGAGTGCTGCTTAATTACTTAACACATTACCTCTAAGTTAAGCTTCACAGTTATTGTGCCAAGCTACCAGAGGGTGAAACAGAGGTTAATTTAGTCACCCTGACAAGAACTCTGGTAGTTGCTTGAGCAGGGTGTCACATAAGACAAACAGGCAAACCTAAATGAAAAGTAACAGAGACATTCAGATCATAACCATCAGCTTTCTGTTCTGAGTAGGAAGTACTCACATCAAAATTCTTACCCAAATCCACACAGAAGGAAAGATGTGATTGATCAAACCCAAATACCTGGTGAAATTGTTCATGTCACAAATCTCACAATTATGGACACATAAGACAAACAGGCAACTGAAATTCACTGAATCTGTCCACACTCCCTTGTTGAAGTACTCAGGCAAGAAATGAGAGGCCCCGCTAAATTAAATACGTTTGCAGCCCCCCTCAATTTATTAAACTACATAAGGGAAACATTAGCTCTCACTGCTAGGAGAACTTGTAGACCTACTCATATCTTTACAATAAATGTGCTTCTCTGTAAATTTTGAATTTTCAGTTCCCTACTTTTTATTATGGCAATTATTTTATTGATTGATTTTGTCTTTCCTTTTTGTGATAATAAATAATTAAAATTCAGTCAAAAAAGACTTGACGTCATGCCTTTTATATCTGGAGTTCACAAAGAAAAGGACAACTCCCATTGTAAATCACAGATGTCAATCACTGAGTCTAAATGTGATTAGTATCAAATAAACAAAAGAAACAAATGATTTTTTGTCTGTTTAGAGTTAAAGGAGAATTCTCCCAATCTGTCACTGCAAGTGCTAGGTAGCTAATTCCTGCCGGACTTTCATAAGACCAAAGTGAGGGTTTAGACAGGAAATCTGCATCTCATGAGTACCTAAATAAATGGTAGAAGGCTCCACTCCTCAAAGGAACGCTAGAGTAAATTTACTAAAAACTCACACAACTCAATTCAGCAACGGAAGTTGCTGTGATATGTTGCCTGAGAGAGCAGAACAGCACCAAGGCCCAGATTTATACTTTTTGGCGCAAAACTGTGCAAACGCAGTTTCGCGGCAAAAAGTATAGCGCCAGCTTGCACCATTCCACAGTGCCAGCCAGGCACCATAGTAAAGGAATGGTGCAAGACGATGCTAAAAAAAGATGCTAGCTGGGTGAGGGTGGTGGTAGAGAAGGAGGGGGTTGTGCCTCAGAAAATGACGCTAGCCTGCTTAGAGGCAAAAAAAAATGCCTCTAACCAGAATATAGCGCCATTTCCTGGTGCACAACCAGCAAAAACATGACTCCTGTGACAACTGTCCCCTGGGCATGGGCATTGCACCCTGTGCCATGTGGTGGGTCCCAAGTTAGGGCCCCCAATGCTCCTTTAAAAAAATAAAAAAAACTTACCAATACTTACTCTACTTACCTGGGATGGGGTCCCCCATCCTCTGGTGTCCCTCTGGTGGCGTTGGGGGTGTTCCTGGTGCTTGGGGAGAGCATCTGTGAACCCGTTCCATGGTTTTTAACCATGGAAATTAGCCCACAGGTCCCCTAACGCTTGGTCTGACCCAGGCGTTAAATAATGGTGCAAAGCTATTTAGCCCTCTCTCCCACCCGTGCATCATTTTAACACAGGAGGATAAATATGGGGCAATGAGGATAGCACCATTTTTTAGATGGGAACGTCTACCTTTCATCTCATTTACGGAAGGTAGGTGCATGTATCCAAAAAATGGTGCAGACTCCTATGTTTTTACGTTAGAGGTGTCTAACGTCAAAATACAGATATAGAGTTCAGTTTGCCCCGAATTTGCGTAAAAAAAATTGACAAATATATTTGAGTTTAAATATGCCCCCAAATCTACAATGGCACGGGACTGGTGTGCTTTCACCCTAGCCGTGACACTCTTCAGGCAGTACTTAGGGGCATATTTATACTCTGTTTGCACCGAAATTGCATCATTTGTTTACGCAAATTCAGTGTAAACTGAACTCCATACTTATATTTTGATGTTAGACATGTTTAATGTCAAAATTTGATGCTAAGGTGGCCTTTTTGCCACGCCATATTTACAAAGTGGCGCAATGCATGCATTGCGCTACTTTGTAACCCTTAGTGCCACATTGTTCATGCGCCTTGCATCATGTATGCAAAAGGGGCATTCTGGCGCAAGGAGGCCCGCAAAAGTGGTGCAATGAAATTGACAAGATTTCATTGCATCATTTTTGGCATCATTTTTAACGCCTGTTGAAAGCAGGCATTAAAAGGACGCACCCATTGTAAACAACGGGCCTCCTTTCACTTTGCTTCACTAGCGTCAATATTTTTGATGCTAGTGGAGCAAATCACCACAACAGCGTAAAAAATGTTGACGCTATTGTTCTTAATACTGTCATTATGCACAATATCATAAATATGATGCACACATGGTGGCGTTCAAAGGGGTTTTGGAGGGGAGCAAGAAAAGTGGCGCTTCATTGGATGCAGCTGCACTTTTCTTAGATTCGGCCCTATGTTTTTTGTATCAAATTCTGACATGCAGTGAATCTCAAACAGGGAAGTGATATTACATTTTGTTTTAAGTTTTGCTGTGATTTTGTTTAGTTCCTGCAATGCCAACCTGATAGCAGCTTGAAGACCATTAGGTAGGGCCACTGGAATTATGTGATTCTGCAACATTTAAATATTGGTTTGCCACATAATCAATCATCTGCTGTATAATCTGCAGATTTCAAAGACAAAAAATGTTTCTAGCTCAAAAGGTTCAAAAATTACTAATAACACAGCAACATGTGCATAGCATAAGGTCCATCTCAAAGGTGGACTAGCCACCTTTCAGTTGCTTATTGTTGTTAATTTGTGTAAAGAAGACAAAAAATTGAAGCAATATTGTTACCAAAGTGCTTCTTAATGCCACATAATTTGCATTTTCTTGCCACATTATTTAGTCAACACTGCCTTGTACTTTGGTCCGCCCCTCCCACATAGTTCCAGCTCACTTGTCCTTAGGTAAGAAGCTCAGAGCTGAAAATCCAAGGAGCTCAACATCCATTCTATCCAATTACTGGGATGAGTTTATCTTCATTGCAACACGCGAAGGGGGTTAAAAGACACGTTTCTGACCAGAAAATAACCAGCAAATGATTCTGAGCGCTGAAGTTTGTGGAGCTGACTTCCCTTAGCAGAATTCACAAAGAGACAAGGCTAAGGGCCAAATTAAAGGCAGCTTCCCAGGATAAAGAAAACTAAAGTAGCCATGTCCCTCGACCCCGGAGACTTGGATGCATTCAAGCTTCTTGAAAACTAAGGAGAGTCCAACTTAGAAATCAGCTCGCTGCCTTCTTTATTAGAAAGGAAGGATGACAAGTCTGTACTGCTTAAGTATCAATGAAGAGTGGAACATAAGGATCGTGGTTCTTTTTATTTCACTGGGCAACCACTAACACCACAAAGAGCTCAGCCACACTGGTGTAGAATGCCCACCTTATCTGTTTTCCCTTCTGGGAACTAGTTATATTTGCTCTGTGCCCTGTCCAAGCTATTATTTCCTAAGCACTGCTGCGGTGCTGTTCCTGAGTCCATGCTTTGCAAGTCATCACATAGGTTTGCTGAGTAATTCTCGATTTTCCCTCCCTGTTGGTAGATATTATCCTGTTTTTCTACCTCTTTAGCTTCTCTCTTAAATCGTACCTCTCCTCGTTTTTTTGGTTTATTCATTCATGCACTTTGGAAACTGTTCTCTTGATCAAAGTGCAAGGGAGGACTTGTTTATAACGGCGTTTGAATATGGCCATTAACTATAGCTCACTCCAACATTAATTAGTCTAGTTGTAGAAAACACAAAAGATTGCAACCATAGCCAAGCACGCCAACAGTTGTTATGATAATTCTAGTGAACACCTAGATAGCATGAAGCCTGGTGTAACTCCTCTTTACAGAGGACTCTTTCGATATCTCCTCTAGTGATAATTCTGCTACGAACCAATAAGGACACCTCAGGACAAGAGAGTTCACCTACATTTCCTCACTTTGCGTGTATTTGAGAAGGGTAGAGCAGTTCAGCATGCCATAGATCTTCTCAGGTTCTTCCGGCTTACTGTAGATGCCAGCTTCCACTCAACACTGGATGAGAGCAGATGCTTATGCACCCGCAGGGTCTTCCCATCTACCTGAGTGATAGTGTGGTCTGTATTGCATGAAGTTTCATCATTGTGGTGCTGAATGGAGTGAGTTGAGTTGTGTTGTTCAGATTCAGTGCCAGGATCAGTGGCAGACTACCCACATACAGGAAGCATCCCAGGAAGCCTTACCTACAGTGCACTAAAGGAGAAAATTCAATCACTTATTAGGCTTTTTTATCTGTCATCTGCCTTGCAGGTCCTTGCATCACCAATGTTGAAACATCTCTTTTTCAGGTACTCTGTCATCATACAACAGTCAAGAGTGATCATAGGAGATTATGGATGAAGGGCTGTGCTTGGTGCCAAGTCCAGTACGTCACACCAGGAACTTCCCCACCAATCCCAATACGCCAATCCTGAAAGAACCTTGTCAAGACAGGATAAATCAGCAAGAGTGAAGCAAAAGAGTTGATGTGTACTGTGAACCTCTTTCTGTTGTGGTTGGGCAATAAATGAGGACCATTCATTTGCATTACTTTCATAGAATATCCAATCTCTGTAAATTCAGAAAAATCTCAAGACTGAACTCATCTTTCCAAAAATCTATTTTGGGGTTGACATCCCTAGGTATCTCTAGACCTATCCTTTCATCTCTGTTACTGACTCAATTAGTGCCCATTCATCTATTGTTACACAGGGCAGACTTCTCAAACAAAGTACTGGCTAAAGGAGAGACGATGTTTCAAGTTTGGGATTGCTCTACAGTTGTTCCATTTGGAAGAACATATACAAGTGTATCATAAAGGTGGTGCTACACAGCAGCACTGCACACCTTTGGGCTTCATCAATACTTGTTTTTCAAGGTTTATTGTAAGACTTTATTGTGGGGAGCTACCAGGCCCTCACCAATATAAAATCAAGAATATTTTTTAGGGCTCAAAAACCATTCATTGCCGTAGTAGTTCCTGGAACTGAAGGGACTACTTTTTGTGTAGATGTGGTCGTATTTAAAGAACTGAATGGTGTCAATAACTGAAGTTAGCCAATGATTTATGTGGGGGACTCATTACACCGTGCTATCTGGAGGAATGGACGGAAGAAACATGTTAATGACCCAAACAACAGACCAATGGTTGAAGAGTGCCGACTAAAGCGGGCGTAAGTAGGTATAATACATGCATAATTTTAGCAATATTAAAAAGTATAGCCTAGTTTCAAACCAAAAAACGTAACTTTCTCAGTATCTTTGTATGTTGTTCCAGCGGAATCTGCAAAAGCACTTCCAGTGAGGTACCTTAACACAGAGGGCAGCATCTGCAGGGTTTCCAACAGGAACTGGAAGCCTGCCTTGTTTCCATGGTTACAGGCGGAACATTTGGACTGGAAGAAACTTCAATTCCCTGCTCAGTAGTTAACTTTTTGTTTAATGTCAAGATGTACGTGTATTGGGTCGTTCATTTCTGCACAACAGATGCATCACAGAGACGACAGTGCTCACCCCCACCTCCCTTCGGAAAGGCATTTGCAGATTGCAGTCTCTCGAGGACACCTCTCAGTCTCGGTCGGGCGAAACCTGCATAGACACAAATTGCTGCATGAGATAACTTCTCTGCTCCAAAATAGCTGACTGGATGTGGTAATGTGGAGGAAATAATTGCAGGCAGCTGCTTTGGATCACGAGGTATTTCGAACCCATTACTGCTGCTTTTATTTGTATTTACGTTTAGCAGCCCCTTAAAATAAAGTGCGTCAGCAAAACGATTAAAATACACCCGCCGCTGACGGCGTGTAAAGTTATAACTCCATATATAATATCTTTAAATTAAGTTCCATGGAGCAAGCATCTTTTGGAGTATGGTTCTTATTAATACCACTCGTCTACCCCCCCCCCCCCCCCCCCCCCCAAAATCCACCAGTAACAGGCACTCCTAACTTTGGTGGAAGTTCACAATGCTCAGTGGATTAAGTGTGGATTAGGCCCGCCATGACCTATTCTGGAGGATATGCATAATTTGTGACACTTAGATAATTCACAAACTTTTATGGGAGACCCCTTTAAACACTGACATTTTACTAATGAATATTCATGTATTCTGGGTGTTAAAAATGAATAGAAAATGAGTTAACATAGAAAAATAATGCACACGTTTGAAAATGTGCTTACCTGAGTGACCATCAATAATCACCAGGTGTACTTATTAACATCTTATTAATGTAAAATGTTGAGCTCATGTTTGGATTACCATGACACAGGCAAATACAGCTGAAGACTTTGCTGTAGACGAATTCAAAACCCACTGACACAAATATAAGGACGTCATCTGATCAATATTGCTGACAAGATTAAATATGGCAGGAACAGTTCTGTATGGAGCCTCGACAATCCTATTCATAAATGACTAAAACCGATTGCCTAAACTGCTATGTTTAGCGGACATTTTTGCTCGAAGGATTCAATGAGTGATTTAAAGACCATGGTTTGTGTCTCGTCACTCTTTCAACTTTATAGGGACAGGCTGTAATTATGTCGATCTCAAAAAATAGTTGAAGTAAAAAAACAGCCCAATAAATCTGTAAGAAAAACTGTTTTCCAGTGCTAAGCTGTCAACAGAGGTATCAGCCATTTATTGATAACATTTTTCGCATTTGTTTGGTAATCCCTGGAATGTCTGGAATGCTCAGCGGAAGAGGTCGGAACTTAACCTGCTGAGAATGTCAGTAGAAACGGTTCCCACAAGAGGAAATACTTATTATCACAACACATGGACCATTAGCGTTCCAGTGATATTCTGGACATGGCGGTGGCTTTTGAATCTTCTTCAGTGCCCTGTTCCATCATTACTACAACACATGTGGACAATGTGAAACATTCCTCTTCCTGGGGGAATGTAAATAAAGCGCAAAGTTTTCTAGACAATGCCAGATTAACCTTTTCCTGCACTCCCTTGAGTTGTTTAATGTTGCAGATATTGTATTGTTCGAAACAGACATGCAAAATATGAAGGCAGAATAAAAACACACATTCATGCATGTGCACTGATGGGCACACACATATGTAAGCAAGCGCGCGAGCAGGCAATTTAATGACCAGCCTTGAAGTCATAGTCAAGAAGTTTGTATTTACTGTTCCACCTCTACGTTATGTTTGATAAGTTACACAGAGGTCCAAAGGAAATATTGTGGTGCTTGTACTTTTTTGATACACTTGCTCCGTACTTAATTTGTAGAATAAGTGCTGAGGCCCAATGTTTTGCCCAGATATACAAACCCAGTGGCACTATTGAATGTGGGAGTGCCGAATGCCAAGACTGCGTAGTCTTGATTTCACTTCATGCTTCTTAAAGTCACCAACAGTCAAACTCTACCCCTTTATATCACTTTTTCATCCCTTCTTCCTCCCTTTGTCTCGTTTTTATCATCTTTCTCTTCCTCCTTTTCCCCCTTGTGTATTTTAATCTTTCTCTGGGTCATAGTTGATGAGAAAAAAATAAGTGCTGGTCCCCAAACATGAGTGGCGGTGAACTCCACCTTGGAGCCCGGCTCAAATTAAGCACTGCACTTGCTCAAAAGTACCTAAACATCCAATGGGGAGTGGTCCTTGCAGTATTATGATCCTCACATTGATGATGTTTGTCTGACTTTCTTACGTTTTACCAACTCTATGAAGACCAATCTAGTCTTCATAATATGAGATATACACACATGCATATGCACCTGCATACACACATGCACACAGACACACCAGGTCCAATAATAGTCTTTTATTTACCAGAGGGAAATGCCCGGACAGAGACTCAGATATTATGCAGGAAGCAGAAAAATCCACTTTATGTCCCAATTTAAGGGTCCTATTGGAATATGTGGTATCAGTTCCTCCCAGTAAATACAGGACCCCTGGTACTGGATTGGATAAATATTGCATCCCACACCGGGGCACTGGTAATCGGGGTGATTGTGTGCACATCACCTCTTTCACGAAAGCTCCGCCACTGTCACACACTTTCAAAAGGCTGAGGATGCAGTTTTACTGTTGGCTTCTAATTTCCTCACTTGGGAATGCACTAGTCCTGGGAACACATTTCTATTTGAGCATAAGTATGAAGGTATTCAAACCACGGAGAGAGTAGAACAAATCATATAATTCTTTATGGTTGGGATGGACTACCTAACTTTCAAAAGCAAATACAAACACTACGAAATCAAGAATTTAGAAGGTCTCTCAAATGCATAAATCAAGAATATATGACACTTCGTTTGGGTTATTATCATTGGTAACAGTAAGAACTCAGGATACCATTCTAAATACCCTATAAGGCATCCTGGAGCAAGTAGCACCTTTGCCCACAAAATAGCCCCATTGTACGCCATCAGATAACTATGATCCAATTAACTCTCTCAGAATTCGAGAGGCCAGGTTAGAAGGGAGATTGATCAAGGAGCACTGTCAGTACTTTGAGAAGCTCTTATTCAGATACTGACATTCAACAAAGCTATCTAGCTGTTAGACACATGCTTATAACTGTTATGTAGACAGGCATTCTGAATCTAGGAGGGTACAGATAGCAGTCCAACAGCTTCTGAAGGAATCACTTCCATCATCTATCAATATGGGAGATACAGCTGCAATCACTTCGACGACACTTCTGCTTCTTGAACGCACCAAGGTGAACTCCTACCTCTACAATTATGTCAATAATGGCAGTACGATGCTGTTAACTAAACCTGTATTTATGCATGTACAAAGGTGCTCTCAATATGGTTAGAAATAACTTGTTATTATGGCGAAGCCCTTAACCAGATTATTCTTTCTTATGACTTGCGTTTTTTGTCAGATTTTCATCATGGTGAAAAGGGCCACGGCCGTTGCCCAATCTTTGTGGGTACAGGAAAGGGCAGCAGTATTGATCTTTTACTGATGTCCTCTAACCTAATACGGAAGCTGGACGGGCATGCGGTCTACCCCGCTCCTTTTAGTGATCATAATCCAATTATTTTGGACCTCTCTATTTGTTGTCCTGCCAACTACTCGTTTTGCCAAGACCTTTGGTGCATTATAGTGCCAATGAAGAGGTCCATGTAAAATGGGCAATTGTGGATGGTAATGGGTTTCTGGTGGACCTTTTCAATTTGTTGTTTGTCATCTAACGCTGAGCCAAAGGCCATTAGGGAGAATGTTATTGTCATCTGTGATGCTGTATCAAAAACGTTAATCAAGGGAAAATCTTTGAAGCAAGGTCACCCATAGACATGGTTCAGTGTGGAGTGTACCTCTGCCCTGAAAGCTCTAAAAACAGCCACTAAAAAGAATGCAGGTGATATGGAAGAAGTCAGAGAGGCTTGTAAGAAGTATAAAGATGCCACCAAAACGTAGAAAACAAGAGTTTAGGACAAAAGCATGGGAGGATCTGGATTATGCTGCCCAATCCATAGATAACAAGTCATTTTGGGAGATCGTTAATCGTCCTTTTTTCACAGACAGAAAGAATGCAGGTGTTGATTTTCATATCCATGAGCAGGATTGGGTCGATCACTTTTTGCAAGTTTTTAATCCACTTATTGTAGATAGCAACCATGAAAATGAGGGTGACATGGGGATGTCTGGCATCAGTATCAAATGCAATAGAACGCTAGTGGGAAGGCCCCTGGCCCAGATGAGGTGCCTTTTGATTTATTAAAGCAAAACATTGAATTTAGGGCCCATTGATTATAAATGTTCCTAGATCAACAACCAGGACAGAACTAATAATTCCTAGTGTAAGTCCATAATAGTCCCTGTTTTCAAAAAGGGAGATAGGAATTTTCCCACCCGCTATCGTCTGACCTCGTTATTATATTCATCTCCAAAAATCTTGGGTATGGTGATTCTAGACAAGCTAGAGGATTGGGCTGAGGCAAATACCTTTTTTTGCATGCCCAGTATGGCTTTATGTCTGACCTTGGGACAGTGGAACTTAGTCTTAGGAAAGTATGTCCTAAAACTTAGGAAAGTATGTCGAAGCCAGGGGGGGTCATATGGCTTTTCCGGTCCTCTCCTATGTCTTCGACATGGTTGACAGGAGGAAACTCTGGAACTCATAGCCCGGGGGGTGTTGAGCTCTCTTTGATCAACTTAGTAAGGCTTCTCTACCAAGACACTACTACTAGGGTACGTTTTACCCAATATGGGGCTTGCACTAAGCCTATTAATCCTACAAGAGGTGTCAAGCAGGGGTGTATATTAGCCCTTTTCTTGTTCTTGTTTTATATGAATGCATTGGAAAGTTATTTCGGTACATATACTCCAGACGCTCCACTTGCTGGTAATTATGCCGTCCCTGTACTTCTTTATGCAGAATACATGGTTCTTTTAGCTTTAACTGCAAATGGCTTGCAGAGACTTTTAAATTGGTTTTAACTTTTTTATGTCAGGACTTGGCACTGCAGTTCCACGTGGATAATGCCCCTAGCATTAAAGTACGTTTTTTTAATTACCTAGGTCTCCTACTTGAAGCCAAATTCTCATTGGTTTCCCAACGAGTGCAGGTGATGAAAGCAGCCTGTGACACAATTTCAAGGTTTGCCAAACGGTTAGGCCATAAGCCTATCAAACATATGAGTGCATTGTATACCAGTAAATGCGGTGAACAGGGCCTTACATTGGCACCGGCTCCTAATGGAGCAGGTGCCAATGTGGTGGTGCAGCGGGTGCAGCAGCACCCATCGTGCATTCCACTGCCCGTAATTTTGCAGTGGAATGCGCAATGGGGCTGTGCATGGGAGCCCCATGCTAAGTGCAGGGGCCTAAGGGGCCCACCGAGTCTCCCACTCCACCAACCTTTGGACAGGCTGACGGATGGGGACTCCCCTGGAGGATGAAAAACCACTGGGACCACCAGGTTGCCGGCTTGCGGAAGCCTGGTGGTGTCGGTGGTCTGACCACGACGCTTCCACGATCATAATGTGGAAGCCCCACCGCTAGCCTGTTGGCGGTGGAGCCTCCACCGCGGTCATGCAACCGCCAGACTCGTATTGACCACCTTAGATTTAGGCCAGAGTTTCTTAGACGATTGAATAGCCATGGCCCCACTTTTATAATGGGTCAACATTTGGTGCACTTTAGAGGCAGTTCTCTAAAGGAAAATTTTAAATGACTGCCTAATGTTGAACAAAGCGGGTGCCATTCCTTGGGTGGCATACGTTAAAAGAACTTTTTATGCCATGGAAATGGCCCCTTTTTAAATAATCCAGCTATCATTGGTCCACAAACCAAAGGGCTAGTAATAAAGAATTTTCTATCACATAGAGTGGAGAAAAGAATAGAAAAAGCAATGGTTATGAATCTTGTTCTGAATTCTGTTTCCTTAATTACCACTTCTGGTACAGAACCTCATTTATATTGAATTAACAACTTAGAATCAAGATTTCAAATCATATAAAGAAGGTTTGAGGTATCTGCAAAGTTTAGCTTCCTTGGAATTGTGTTCTACTGTAATCAGTTATATTAAGGGAGCTGTTATAATCAGAAAGAGGAATGAGTCAATTTAGATAACTGCGGAAAGCTTTGGTCTGTAGCACTGCGTATTGACTCCTGTAATAATTTTTTTATGTGTAATATGTATATGTATTTTATTGTTTTATTGTGCTTTTGTGGTCTTTGACCAAATAAAGATAAAGAATGATTGATTGACTTCTTAGGATTCTTTCAAGCAAATAACTAAATTATAATAAATTAAACCATCTGAACTTGAAAGGTTATTCAGCATTTTAGAGCAGTCGAAAGTATTGACCCAAGAGCCAGTAGAGCTTGTTCTGCTTCAATGTGTGTCCTTTTTGGTTCCATAAGAAAACTTTTGAAGTTTCTCCTCCTTTAAGCATCATGAGAAGTGGGTATAAGTAGGGTTCCATGGTAACGGAATTTGGTCCTCAGTGACAGTAACTTGAAACCAAAGTGAAGGTTTTGTGGCATTCCTAAGTTTTGTACAAGAGACACAGAAACCCCTTTTAAATGTAGGTGATTGAGTGTCCACAACTTGGTCACAAATTCTGGTTTAGTCTCGTCTCATTCAGAGGAAATCAATATCATGATAGATTTGCTTACTAATGTGATTTTCACTTAATAATTGTATGATACCTTGTTTAATATTCCATCTATCAACAGTGTGGAGTGTTTTTATTAATTAAAAGTTATGTTTAATTAGGTATCCAGGTGAAACTAGTTTTCTGCCTTTATGAAACTTTATGAACTGACACCTGGATTTTATGCACACATCTGCATGCATACATTTATTTTTGAAAAACTGAAATTACTTATGAAAAATTGCTAAAATGTTTATTTCGAACCTTGTTTAGAGATATTGGCCTTGATTCACAAACTGCGTGTTGTAGTCTGTTTTGTTGTACTATAGTAGTACTACAAAACGTATTACAAAGTGCTATTTACAAACTTCTCTCTTGTGGTAACTTACACTTTTGCAATAACATACACAATCAATTTACACTGATGTAGTCACTTACACATTTAACTTACATGTTTGTATTAACTTACACTTTTGAAGTAAGTCTAGCAGTACTCATGGCCAGGCACTGATCCTCTCACTCTCAGCAGACCCTTCCACAACCAAGACCAACTTCCACAACTGCATGAAGAACATTGCAGCCTGGATGAAGGACAACTGCCCTAAGCTCAACATAGGCAAGACCAACGTGCTAACCTTTAGCAACCATGCCTCCCTCTGGAATGACACCTGGTACCCCGTTGAACTTGGACTCACCGCAAAAGACCACATCCACAACATTAGCATCATCCTGGACAGCAACCTCACCGTGAAACGACAGATCAAAATAGTCGCCTCGGCCTGCTTACACACTCCCCACATGCTCTATGGAATTTTCAAATAGTTCCCTATGAGCACTAGAAAAACATTCACGCATTCTCCATCGCTAGCTACCTGGTCTACGCAACACACTGTGCACAGAAACCACCGCCAAACTCTTGGGAAGGCTTCAGATGGTACAGAACTCAGCAGCCAGATTGATCCTCAACCTACATAAATGAACCCACATCACCCCACACCTGAGAATCCTCCACTGCCTCCCCATCCAGAAAAATGCCAATTCACACTACTGACATATGCCTAAAAAGCCCTCCACGAACAAGGACCAGCATACATGAACCACCACCTGAAATTCCACCAACCATCCAGAAACCTTCACCCCCCCTCTCCCTCACATGTGCACAAACACATCTACCCTGAAACCGGTCCCAGGATGCTTGTTTCTGGTCCAGGGAGAATCTGGCTTGGCAGTTCGGGCTGGACTGTTCCCATGGAGAACAGGGCCAAGACTGATTTGCATATGGCTGGTACAAACTTGGGTGGCATGGTGAGCAAAAGAACGATGGATTAAACCCAGATCTGTCATTAGGGGTGAGTATTTGCATTGTTCAGCAATCCATCCATCATCCTTTTGTGTTGCTAAAGCTGCCTAAGTGGGAAGGGTATGCCCAGACGTGGGTCCCTTGGATTCAAGCTAGCCTGGCTGATGAAGGGTGATACCCTGAAACTGGTCCCAAGATGCTTGTTTCTGGTCCAGGGAGGACCTGGCTTGGCAGTTCGGGATGGACTGTTCCCATGAGGAACAGGGTCAAGACTGATTTGCATATGGCTGGGTCCAAACTGGGGTGGCATGGTGAGCAAAAGAATGATGGACTAAACCCAGATCTGTGACTGGGGGTGAGTGTTTGCATTGTTCAGCACTCCGTCCATCATCCTTTTGTGTTGCCAAAGGTCAAAGTTGCCAGTTGTCGAGGTTCCAAAAATCTAAAAAAATTATAGGGAAAAGACATCAAAAAGATTTAGGTCCATATTTTTACTTTTTTAGCGCTGCATTTGCGCCGCTTTTTGATGCAAAAACGGCGCAAACTTACAAAATACAATTGTATTTTGCAAGTTTGCGACGCTTTTGCATAAAAAAATGACGCAAATGCAGCACTAAAAAAGTATAAATACGGGACTTAATTTCTTACAATACAGAACCCACCTGGTGAGGATGGAACCATGTCTCCAGTATACTCTAAGTTGTTTGATTATCTAAGGAAAGAAACAGACTTACCACAAGAGCAATTAGCTACTTCACATACAAAACACCTTATGCCTTGCAATCTATGTAAACTTCAGATTGATGTAGATATTGTATATGATTTTACTCTCTGTGCCAAGTTCAACTTACTTTACAAAACCTGGTTCTGGCGTACGTCCTAATTTAGAGTTTGGCGGACCGGTTATTCAGGTACAAACATGGTGGATGTGCTTTATTACAAATGCATTATATCCTATCACACTTGTAATAAGGTGGATGGGAAATCTGTCCTCCAAACCCTAAATCAGACTCTAAGGCCCATATTTATACTTTTTTTGCCCTGCTTTTGCGTCAAAAAATGATGCAAATGCTGCGCAAAAAACTATAAATAAGGGCCTAAATGCCTTGTTTAAACAAGAGATGAGAATGCTTATGTCCCCGCTTTACTATAACTACCTATCTAATGTATTGGTCCAGAATAGGCTGCGAACCTCCCAGATGGCAGCTTATGGATGATTCCTTAATTATGGTATGTTGTGGCCCAAAACGAATCCCTTCCTTGGAGTGTGAATTACTGAATTTGTGGGACAGTTTTAGGCAAAGTCATTGATTATGTCTACCCCCTGCAAGCAAAATCAAGGAGTCATTTATGAAGAGGGTGTGCATAAGAAGGCAGTTCACCATTCTACCACAATTCAAGCACACAAAAAAATCACATCTAGGCCTGCTCCCACTTTCTGTTACAAAGGCATAATTTTGCATAATTTTGGTAATTTCACATTACATTTGTTATATGCAATTCTTAAAATTATACTATCATGCATGCACATCACGCAAAGATGCTCCATGTGTGGCAAAAAATTATTGCAAGTGCACAGGATTTTTTTTTTTGACACTCCGGCGGCACAGAGTGCAGACCCATATCTACGAGGCCATGCAAAGCCACTTTGCCTGTCTTAAGGCCTCATAGATATGGATTGAGGCAAGGCAGCACAAGTCACTGCGTTGCCTTACACTGCATCTGGGACGTTCCATGGGCATTGCAGTGGGTTTTACCACACAACACCCATGGGTTTTGACGCATTCACAGATTTACAATGACGTGTAAATCTGGGTATTTGTTAAAACCATACATCTCTCCGGGGAAGGCATATCTCTCTTTGTTCTTTCCTCTTTCTGTATGTGCTGCTTTTTGCAGCACACATAGAAAGAGGAAAACGTCTCCATGGATTGTTCTTGTGCAACAAGGTGTTCCCTTCTGCACAAAAGCAATCCTGCCATCAACCCAAATACCCTTGCATCGTGGTGCAAGGGTGCCTGCATAGGCACTACGCACCAAATTGTGCCCCAGTGCTTGCTGAAAAGACAGGAATGCACTGTATCTCATAAATACGGTGTATTCCTGCCCTTTCAAGTGGCTTAGGGCAGTGCAGCAGGAAAACTTGCGGTGCTGCCCTACACCAATTTATTGTTAATATGACCCTTAGAGCATTTCTTCCTGGATGCATGAGATGTGCTACCATCTAGCTCAAAAATACCCTTGAAAACCCAAACTTTATTTGTGGACAAATTAATTCCTGAAAGAGAGGAATGCCGCTCAGAGTAGTTTCTAACCTAAGCAAGCCAGGTCCTTGAGAAAGACTGGTCCAGAGGGTCCGACTTGGCTCTCCTCATGAGCTAAGACATGGTCCACATGAACTGTTTCCTTCCTTCGACTTCACCGCAAACAGTGAAGTATTACCTACATATGGTTATGCTACAAACAGCAGCAGGGCGCTTATAGGGTACACAGCAATAGCGGAGAAATGTCTTAATCCCAGATTCACTGTCCAATACGCATCATAAACTCTCAGACTACCATATGTCTGTATAGCGTCTCCTTATTGAATCACTCATTCAAAGCACAGATTTCACTGTCAATAAAGTGATATGCACCCACTCATTTCTTTTTAAATTTTCAATATCGATTTTTTTACCATTTTTCCAAACAATACCCTTCTCCACGAAATCCACCACATTGTTGTCAGAGCATTGCGATAGCAGTGTGACCTAATAACTATGGGCCTCAATTATGAGGCCCTAGTGGCACACTGCGCTGCCACCGGAGCATCAATTTTCCGATGCTCCGATAGGGCAGTGTGCCAGCCCATATTTACAAGGCCACACAAAGCCAACTTGAGTGGCTTTTCATGGCCTTGTAACTATGGACCCCTTTCACTCATAATGCTACATGAAAGGGGCATTCCATGGGTTTTGCTTGGGGTGTTACCATTCAACACCCATGGAACCCAAAGGAATCCGACGCAGTCCCAGATTTAAAAGTCGGGGAATGCATCAGATTCCTAAGCCACCTCAGGGTAAGAATAACACAACGGGGAGAAATATCTTTATTTCTCCCCATTTTTTCCTCATTCTATGTGTTTTGCATAATGCAACACACATTGCAATGAGGAAAGCACCTCTTGTGATTGATTGTGTGCAGGAAGGTGTCCTTTCCTTCACAAAAACAATCATCCCTACAATGCAGGCATCTTTGCACCAGGGTGCACCAGCACAGGGAAGAGGACAGAACTGTGGCGTATCTTGTAGATGCAGCGCACTTCTGTCCTTTCTGTGGTGCAGGGCTGCACAGCAAGTCACTTGCTGTGCTGTCCTGAGCCATGGGCCTTGTAAATGAGGCCCTTTGTTTTTAGGAGCACAATATTGGCATACACAGTTAGCTGCTTAGGATGCAATAATAGCAGTACTATGTGAGGTACCTAACAGACGTAATTGAATGTTATTCTTAATAGTTTTATAGTAACTACAATATAGATTAGGGGTGGCGTAACTGGTGTAATTCTCTCTAATGTAATTAATTGTGAATACAGCACAATTAATTGTAATTCTGCGTAATTAAGTAAGAAGTGTAGTTCATCATTTATTTATTTTCTTAGTGCCAAATGTACCCTTGTGTCCAAAATGGGCCAAAGGATGCATTTTGAGCTAAGACAATAGCACTAAATGCTACAGGACATAAACAGCAGTAGCCGGCAGCCGCTTGTTCTTTCTTAGATTGCTGTTACTGTGCTCTTGCGGTAGGATTTTTTCTTCAAATTACCCTTATTACTCAAGCTGGCACAGTCGCATGATTTGGGTGATTTCACATCACAAGAGTAATGCGTAAAATTACTCCGATTACTCCAGCATAATTAAAATTAGTCCAGACCTAATATAGATGCCATTCATGATATCAAGGCCCTGAATACGAGTTGTATGTTGAAGTTTGATATAAGTGGTGACTTCTGTTATCACACAAATGAAAATTATGTGTAATGAGATAAATATTACATGGCTGTGACAAATTTCGGCTGGTCAAACCTGCCAATATTTATTGGTGGAAGAATACCAGGATATAGGGATTTGGGTGCGGTAAGCACTAATTTTGCTGTTAATTATCTCATCAGATAAATTCCAACCCAGCGGAGTTGGATTTTAATGCACCAATTACCAGTCAGCTCTAAAGAGGGCTTAGGGTCTGAGTATCTGTTTGTGAAACACTTGCATCATTAATTTTTCTACTCCACTCACATTTGTCGCACAACTCTCTCACATTTCACTACCTTTTTGCAGGAATTATCCATGTGTGTCAAAAAGCAGGCGTAGCCACCTTACACGTCAGTTTCTTTCTGGAAAGTTCAACATGAATATTCAATCACTACTCATTCATATGCACATACTGACGTGCTCTCTAAGCTGACATCAAGTTGAGCAGCTACATATGACAGCGCTAACACTAAATGTGATTTTAAATCTCTGGAGTCTCATTAACTTCACTCCATTGCTGTTCAATTCCATGAATAAAAACATGCCCATGTATTTAGTGCTTCATCGCATATTTTCATGAATACATCACATGTAACATGAAGAGACTCCTGTGAGCCATCAGATCACCCAAATCATGTAAAAGCATTTTGCCTTCAATGAACTTTAAGAGCTCCAAAAGTGGAATAATTGCTGCTAGACCATCCCAAGAATTACATTAAGGGAACCAAATGTATTAATTAAAGCACCTATGCCTGCAATGATCATTGCTATTAAATTATGTTTAGTGTTAGATGTCCAGGCAGCAGTATAAACAGTTAAAACTGCCTTATCTAATTCTTTACACCCAATTTTATCATACATTATCATATATAATATTATGTTGTCTACTAATTTAAAGCAGTACCTCATATAGACAGAAAGAAATTACAGTTAAACCTTGCAAATGAGTCACTCGTTAATTGGTTCGGTAACTCAGGTCCCTAGGATACTGTTACCAATCAGGACGGTTTACGTGGGGACTGGTAAAACCAACCTATTACAAGTTGGAACCTGAGGATTCTCTTATGATCAGGGAATAGTCAGTGGGATACCATTGAATACATCCTATTCCACTGGATCCTCCTCATTCTTTCCCAGATTTTCACATACAGATTTCATCTGTTTTGGGTAGCTGATGTCACAGGGGAAATTTGCATTAACTGTGGTGTTTCCACATTATTGATAATCTCTTTGGGCCTGGTAACTATAGTTACTGGGCTACTGGACAGTACGAGTAACCCATAATGTGGGTGTTTGACTTGACCCTCTCTGCAGGGTCATCCTCAAATGCTTTGCCTTAACCCTCCCCTTTCCTGAACCCTTTTTGTTCGCTTTTATGACTTTGTGCACTTTAAAGTGCTTGCACACTCACTTTTAAGCATGATAAAATTGGCTTACACCCAATCTGCACATTTATTTTACTTTAAGTACTACAATAGGTACTACATACTGCAAGGGACTGTAAATTAAATGCTACTGGTGGGCCTGCAGCACTTATTGTGCCGCTCACTTAAATAATTCTTTAGGTAATTTTCAGGCATGCCATTGCAGCTTATGTTCACAGTTTTAAACTGCTACTTCGAACTGCAAGGTTTAAACCTTCCTTTTTAATACATATAACTCATCCCTATGGTAGACCCTAAACAACCCATTAGGAAGGGTGCGCTGTATTTAAAAAGTTGGACATATACTTTTAAGATTTACATGTGTTAGTAGTGAAAAACTCAAACTCATTTTCACTGCTGCAAGATCTACCTCAGCCCTAGGATAACCTTGGGTTACCTTATTACATTTAATAAGTGGTAACTTCTGATTGGGAGTAGTTAGGAATGCTGAGTTTGGTTTCTAGAGAATTGTAATTTAAAAAAAAACCTCTTAATGGTAAAGTCAGATTTTAAACCACCATTCTGAAAATGCCACTTTTAGAAAGTTGGCCTTTTCTTGCTTTAACCCTTTGATGCGTACAGCCAATTTCCTGGGACAAATGACTAGGTGTAGCTGGCAATTGTCCTCTGTGTATTCCTCCCAGACAGTAAAACAAAGGGGGAGGGACTGGATATTACAAACTAGTTTATTGTCACACCTGATCCCCTGGAGGTAGGGTAGGGGAAGGAAAGACATTCCAGAATCAAATGTGAGGGAAGTCTAGAATGTTCTTTCACTTCAAAGTAGTCATCAGGTATATAAATGGGACCCTCTAACCTGTACTGCTCAGAACACTCATGGACCTGTGGATAATACAGAAAAGGGACTGTACTGCAGCCAGAGGGCTTCCCTGCTGCCTGAGGCATGCCCTACTGTCTGAGAAGGACCTGTTCCTTTCATCCCATACCTGATTGACTCCAAGAGGTAACTGACTGACCTCCTCTTCTGAGCTACAGAGTCACAACAAGCTCCAAAGACCTCCCTACAACTGTCCAGCTGATCTGCTGCACTGGACTTGCCTCTGTTGGAGTGAGTTTCTGATCCATAAGTAGTACCTCCTCAGGTCCTGGACCCTTAGCTGGCATCAGAGAGAGCTCCTCCTGCCCTAACTGAAGGTTACCAAATCTGGTGCAAAGAGACACGAAGCCCTGTAAAGCCTTGCTGCACAGCTGCAAGCTTCTTTGGAACTGATGGTAAGTGATGCGAAGCCCTGTAAAGCCTAGCAACACAGCTGCCAGTCTTATCACAATTGGCACTGAGCAATGTAAAGCTCTGCAAAGCCTTGCCTCACAGGTCACTGAAACTGAAGCAGAGCGACGCAAATCCCCGCAAAGCCTTGGTGCATAGCTTCATCAGAACCGACACAGACGATACAAAGCCGCACGAAGCAATGCCATACAGAGTTCGCAGCAGAGACTTAGGGTTCGATTTAGAGTTTGGTGGAGGAGTTACTCAGTCATAACAGTGACGGATAGCCTGTCATCCAAAATCTAAATCCCATTATTTCCTATGGGATATAGATTTTAGGGGACAGGATATCTATCACCATTGTGTCAGAGTAACCCCTCCGCCAATCTCTAAATCAGGCCCTTAATTTTCGATCCTCAATGGACCAATGCCCAGCATGTGCTTCCTCGCAGTTAGCCTGAATTTGTGACTTTGTCCCGGTCCTGGGTGAACAGATCCCCCCAGTGGGCACTTTGAGCTTTTTGGCGCTATTTGTATCTAAACCTTTAAAATGCATATCTCCAGTTCTACTGATTACATGTTTATTATTTTGATGCCACTTTATTTATTATATTTAACTCTATTTTTCTAAATTGGCGCAGGATTTTTCTTGTGTTGTGTTTTCACCTTATTACTGTTTGTGAGCTGCTTAAATATTTACACCTTGCCTCTAAGTTAGCCCTGACTTTTTAGTGGCAACCTAACAGAGGATTAAGCACAGGTTAATTTAGAAACTTTTTGGTGTGTTACCCTGACAAGGATTTTGGCTGTTGCTTGAGTAGGGTGTCGCCTACCTCAGCCAAAATCCCAACTTCTCACACAGGGCCTTAATGATACCGTTTAAATGATATGTTCCAAAGTGTTTTTTTTATGGATTGCCTTATAGGCGGCATACCACCCCTCCGAAAGCACAGGAGCCCTAACCAAGTTGCTTTGCAGGTTGCCATGGATGAAGACCAGTGATTGTAGTAAGCTGGCTGCAAGAATTGGGAAAAGGAAAGCAGAGGATATGTGGGGGACTGACTAGTGAGTACACAAAAGGAACCAACCATATAGGCAACTACGTAGGTAAACTCAAACTTGTGGGCAATAAGTCGACTTGACATTGGGGTGCACACAAAGCGATTGCTCTTGGACTGAGGCATACCATTTGGATATGAGGAGGTGCAAAATATATATGAATGCACAATCATCTGATTCAAGATTGTTATTCTATTGAACTACATGTGTTTAAGAATTAGCAATGGTTCGTGAGAGAACCAAAGATCTTAAGAAGTGGGTGTCGAAAATTAAACATGACATGTGTGCTTGTAATAGAAAGGCCTAAAAATTGCTACTGATTTTAATGGTAAAAGAAAAGATAAGGTAATTAGAGGATAAGTCAAGGCACAATAACTTGCAGCTCTTATATATTGTGGAAAATACAGAATGAAGTCACATGGAGAGTGTATTCCTTGAACACAATTATTGATAGACATAGAGCATATAACACTGGAACAGATACCACCATCTGGGGTGACACCCAGACCAATAATATTTAGAATATATAGCTCAGTGATAAAATGAGTCCTCTAGTAGCAACCAGGGAAGAGGGGTAGGTGCTTTAGTGATGGAATAAACTTTAACTTTGCTCTGGCTACTCCCCAGAAATGCAAAATTCTCAAATCTCGAAATATACAGTTATACAATGAAAGTGAGCGATGGGACATTACTTGAAGGTGTGTGGATGAAATCTGCTGTGAAGTGTGAATAGGTGATATTAATGGTAAGAGTAGGGTTAGTTAGTACATAACATCCATGCAGGCATTGTTTGAAGGATTTAGCAGTTCTCCATAGTACGTACACCCTTGCAATGTTGGGGACCACTACCCTTCAACAGCATGTTGGGACAGGAGAAGACTTGACAAGTTTGTGGTATTCACCAATAGGTAGCTTAGATTTCTTCATACAATAACAGAACATTGCAAGATAAAAATTCTATAGATAGACTTAAAAAAAAATATAGGACCTCATTTATAGGGATTTAGCGCCTCTGTAGACCCATTTCTTTTGACGCATCGGTGGTGCTAACTTAAAGCCATATTTACAAAGTGGCACTAGAGCTGTCTAGCGCCACTGGGTGTGCATCATTTTTCTTGAGCATTGGATCTGACTGCATCAGATACCGACAATGATATGCAAGGTAGGAGTTCCCTCTTCAAAAATGATGCTGGGCGGCTAGCACCGTATTTACCAGCCTTCCGAAGAATGACACATGGCTAGGAAAAGTTGTGCTAACTCTGACTAGCAACGCCTGGTCAAACCAGGCATTAAAATGAAGCTTAGGACCTGGTATATAAGGAGAGCACATCCAAAACACTCTGCCAACCTGGAGTACACAGTGGATCTACTGTTGCTTGATCTTGAGGCACCAGGAGACAACCGCAACCCCCACCACAACCCACACCACAGAGGCAGCACAGGAGAAAAGAGAACATCTACCAACAGCTGGCATCCCTGATTGCCCTCAGGGAGGAGGAGCTTATCACCTTCTACCGGCTGCGCAGGGAGTCCATCATACAACTGCTCCGCCTCATTGCGCCCCAACACTAGGCAACAGTTCAGCGGGACACCACCATCAGTTACCAGGCCCTTGCACCACTCTATGCCAGCAGAGCAACATATTATGGATGCTCCACTGGCACAGGTTCCCACTCCACATTTACAAGGCTATGTAAAGCCACCTTGTGTAGCTTTTCATGGCCTTGTAAAAATGGACAACTTACACACATGACACTGTGTGAAAGGGGTGCTCCACGGGTGTTGCTTGGGTATACCCATGCAATACCCAATGAAGTTGGAGGTATCTTATGTTTCAACAGTTTTACAAGGCTGCCAATGTAACACAAGTTTATGCCTTCTCAGAGGGAGCACAAGAGTGATGCAATGGGGAGAAATAGCTTCATCACTCCCCTTATCTTCCCACATTTGCTGCGTTCTGTTGTGTCACAGAACTCACATCTCACATGTGTGGAGTTTAATGCTACACACAGGTATCACTCACCGTGCCTTGGAGGCAGCGGCCTTGACTGGAAGGTGCTCCCACATACACAAATTCGAAGCTAAGTGGAACACCTACAACTCCTGGTGCAAGTGTGCATTCATTAGGTAACTTGTGTGTAAGTCTAGTTGCATGGACCCCAAATTTGCAGGAGGCCCCAAGTAATGTTTTCTAGTTCCCCTTGTTAGAGATGTAGTACAGTGCAGGAAGCTGGACTACAGAAGACCACACACAAATCTGCAGGATACATGTGTTGTGTGCACAAATTGCTCACAACTCCGTCACACATGTACACAATGTTACACCACCGTGACATCCGACCATGAATTTGGAAATGGCAGTTGTCACATCATGTCCCTCAACTGGGATGTGTGAGGGCATACTGTGTGGATAGCATCATGTCAGCTATCATGAACAATGTAGGACAATCCAAGGCATGGCCATATGTAATGTAGGGCAACACCAGCATCTGGGGAGGAGCATGGACCCATACCTGTGTTCGTGTCAGCCATGTCTGGCATGTCACCAACAACATAGCCTGGACCTACAAAAAAGATACACAACACCATTGTGTCTCACTATACGTGTAGTGGCAACACAAAACGTAGAGTGGACTAGAGTGATGGGAATCAGCCACCAGCCAAACCTGCTGCAGAAATAGGCCAGTCAGGAAGTTGAATTATGTGATGTATCTTCCCATGCATTGCTTTTGACATCACATACAGTGACTGAACAGCCCCCTGGAAATGGCACTATACTGGCATGATTGACAGATCCTGTGTTCATTTTTGGGAGAAGTGCCTAACAATTCCAATACACCTGACCCACATGGCCAGGATGTATGCAAAGGCAGTAATCCAAAGCATTGACACTTTTCTATCCTTTACTTTTCAGCTAACCAAGGTTACGACATTCATCCATGGGTGATGACACCTTTTGCAAACCCACAAACAGACTCGGAGAGTGAGACAACCAGGCACATGTTCAGAACAGGAACAACATGGAGAGGACATTTGGCTTGCTAAAAGCCAGCTTTTGCTGCCTTGATGTATCAGGTGGGTGACTGCTGTATTTCCCACCCATGGTCTGCAAGATGATCCGGGAAAAACCAAAGTACCCTGGGATGAGGAGCAGAATGCTCATCGAGAAGAGGATGAAGATGAGATCCTCAATCATCCAGACATACAGAACACTGCTGCCGGTGCACGGCGATGTGATCACACTGTGCAGCATTATTTTTCCTGAAAACATGTGCAGTAAGGCATGACAGCAAAACATGATAATGGACTAAGCTATACAATACATGTCTTTGAGTGGTTGTCACAGTCACATTTCCTAAATAAACAATATCCATGAAACCATGAGTAGGCTCCAAGAGTCGTCAATGTAGTGTGAACACTGTTGTCAGCCTCTAAATACCAGAGACAATGCACTGAGATCTGAAAAGTGTGGTGTGTAATGTTTGCATTGCCTGTCAAACAAACATCTTTATCTGAAAACACTCATATCTGCCATTGAACTGTTGTTCTAAAAGCAAAACAGATAGATAGGAATCATTATGTGATGCATCAGGTCAACACTATATGCCAAGCTCTGTAAATAGTTGTCAGGAACCACAACAGTTGATCAGTGAGAGATATGTGTGAAGTCGATGGATGAAAGAATTATAACACTGCTGAGAAGTCACGACAGCCACATCTTTTGCACTTTTGCATAACAAATAGTAAGTGTATCACAGAGGACAGTACATCTATATGTGAAGCAGTGTCTGACAAAGCAGTTATCATCTTCCATGCATGCCAATCAATGTCATTGCATATCTCATGCTGTTGGAAATATGTTTCAGTACATTAGTACACAGAATGACTCGTATATGTATGTGAGACCATTAGCTGCAAAGACCATTCCCCAAACCACCCCCACTCACTGTGCATCTGACAAAGGATATAGGCCCAGATTTAAGAAGCACTAGCGCCACATTAACGTAATCCACTGCATCATTTCTTGCGGCTACTTTTTAACACCTGCTCAGAGCAGGCGTTGAAAGAGGGCACACCATTGGTTACAATGGGCCCCTATGTACTGTTCAGGGTTTCTGCCAATATTTTGATGCTAACCCTGAACAGTACGTCAATAGCATAAAAAATGTTAATGCTATTGCACCCTACCCTGCGCTATGGTGTGCCGTATTTTAAATACAGTGCATGCATGGTGGCGATAGGGGGGCGCTAATGGGCGCAAGAAAAGTGGTGCTGCACTGGTGCAGAGCCACTTTTCTTAAATCTGCCCGGTAGTCTGTATTTGTCGGTCACAACTCCTCACAAACACCCACATGGAAGCCCACCAGAGTTAAAATCATGGCCTAAACAGAACCAGCTACAATGTGTAGGGGACTCGAAAAAACACACCAGTATCACTCCTGGAGTCAGGATAGGTTTTGGGAAGATATAACCTACTCCCCACCAATAGCAACTAAAGCAATACTACTGTACTGCACATTGCAGAACACATGTGCAGGCCATCATCTCCCATGGCCCAATGACAATTATGAGCAGGAAGGGCTGGACGATGAGTATGTGGAAGATGAGGAGCAAGCACAAAATGTAACATCAATGGCATCAACATTGCTGCGATTACAAAAACTGTGACTCACACACTGTCAAAAGAGCGTGGGAACAAGAAAAAGTGTACCTATGTAAGATAACAAATTGCATCACAACCACTGTTTATCCAAATTAACTGCCGGGCCACAGTGTGGGAAAGTCATCCAATTTGCATAATTTGAGTCACAGAAAATGGTGTTGAATGACCCTGGCTTACCCTGTGCCTGCTAACCAAGCCTAGGACCACTACTCAGAATAAAAGGCATATGCCACATTGGCACAAGCACAATTCCCAATGACAGACTCCTGTAAGTCTCTACTAGATAATAGGGCAAGGTTAAATCAAAATACCTCTAAGTCCCTACTAGATAATAGGGTAGGGCAGCATCAAACTACATATAAGTCCCTAGTGGATAATAGGGCAAGGCTAACATAAACAACCTGTAAGACCCTAGTAGATAATAGGGCACAGGAGTTTAGATGTACAGTAGGATTCCTGCACTTGACTGTGCACTGCTTTGTTGTCTGCCATTCCTGTCTGACAGCAGTCCTGCCATGCAGACTGTGTGCTAAAAGTGCCATCTGTGCCAAACTACATGGTGAGGAATTGTACATACAAAGTGTAGGTTCAAAGAACATTGTCACAGATTTCACCCTAAATATCCTCCCTAGGTGCCCCAGGGTTTGTGTGGCCTGTAACTTTGAGCAGGGACAAATACAAAGGTGCATCATAGGGACTGGTGTTTGGAAAATTCCACCTCTAAACATTTAGATACCCTAGAACTGTACCTACATAGGGTAACATGTGAATCACTTATATAAGAAAAAGCATTGCTCTGAAGGAGCACTATGAGTCATTAAAGGACTCAAAAGATTGTTGAAGTGATATGAAGTGATATCTCAAAACACGCTACTGTAGTAGGCAGAACTAATCACACATGAAGAACACATATCACACATGTTTGTCCAGAACATTCCACCACTTGCCTGCACGGGGAACTGTTACCCATGCTGCAGGACAGCCTGCTGTCTGCCCTTTGGGACACACCATAGATTGTCACACGCATGCACTGTAATAGGGATGGTGAACTGACCACGTTCCAGGCCAAGTCACCAGCATACCTGGGTGTTCACTTAGCAAGAGTATCATGTGCAAAAACATGTTTTGCACATGGGGCAGCTATCCTAAGCTGTGTGGTTGAACAAACAGAGGAAATATGCCATCTGTGTAGTGTGATCCCACTAATGCATTTACCCCACATATGTACACTCACAGAGCACACATTGTATGCATGGAAAGACAGGAAGTTGGTAAAAAACAACTGTTCACAGGCACAATTGCAATACATATGATTCCTTCCTTGCATCCCACATAACAATATACAGTAAGACACACATTTCACTCCTTGTGTCAAAAAAACCCAACACATTCAGTCATTTTCAGCCATGAGGTTGTGTGGTGCTGGTGCTGTTGTGAGGAGTGGTGTTCGCGAGTCTTTTGTGCTGTCTGCTGTCTGCGTTGTGCCCTAAGGTCTTTTTTGTTGTGTTTATTGTCATATTGGCCCTCATTCTGACCCTGGCGGTCGGTGATAAAGCGGCGGCCAACCCGCCAACAGGCCGGCGGTCCAAAATATGCAATTCTGACCCTGGCGGGAACCGCCAACACAGCCCGCCGCATTAACACTCCGACCGCCACGGCGGAACAAACAAACAGCGCGGCGGTCACCGCCAACAGCCAGGCGGCAGACAATGTACCGCCCACCCTATCACGACTCACCAATCCGCCACCTTTTCCGGGGCGGGAGCACCGCCGATAAAAACACGGCGGAAACAGACTACGAACGGGAAAACGCTCACCTCCACATACTCCACGCGAGATTCCGGCAGTATGGAACCCGAGTTACAGGTCATCCCCGCACTCCTATACCTACTCCTGTACCAGGAGCACGCCCGGCGGCGCGGAAGACATCGGTGAGTACTGCACCTACGACACAGGGGAGGGAAAAGACTACCGGCACACACCCACCCACCCACACCCACTACAACACACACATCAATGCATTCCCACAGATCACTGTCACAACCCACAAACCCCCCCCTCCGAAATAATGCAAAGACCAAAAGAAGAGATCTTAAACGGGCAGATATATTGAAAAATGGACAGCAGTAATCCAAATAAATAAATAAACTATGTACAAAATATATACATCTACTATATGTAGTCCAACCACTGTCCGTGGACCACAGGGGTCCTGAGCAAAGGGGCAAGGCCCAGTCCCACGACAAGAACTCCACGGAGAGAACACTGCAGGGGCATCAGAAAGAAAAAAGGACAGGCACCTCAGGGGGAAGGGAAGGGGGGGCACCTCAGCCACTTGAGTACACGACGCGAGATCCACGAGGGGACTCCATGACCACTGGCCCATCCTGGGGAGTGCAAAGCCACAGTCCATACAGTCCATACAGTGGGTGGCCTGCCCACTGGGCCATCCTGGGGAGTGCAAAGCCACAGTCCATACAGTCCATACAGTGGGTGGCCTGCCCACTGGGCCATCCTGGGGAGTGCAAAGCCACAGTCCATACAGTCCATACAGTGGGTGGCCTGCCCACTGGGCCATCCTGGGGAGTGCAAAGCCACAGTCCATACAGTCCATACAGTGGGTGGCCTGCCCACTGGGCCATCCTGGGGAGTGCAAAGCCACAGTCCATACAGTCCATACAGTGGGTGGCCTGCCCACTGGCCCATCCTGGGGAGTGCAAAGCCACAGTCCATCCAGTCCATACCGTGGGTGGCCTGCCCACTGGCCCATCCTGGGGAGTGCAAAGCCACAGTCCATCCAGTCCATACCGTGGGTGGCCTGCCCACTGGGCCATCCTGGGGAATGCAAAGCCACAGTCCAAACAGTCCATAACAGACTCCACTGCCACTGGAGGAGGCATGTTGGCCAGAGGACATCCTGCAGCCCTGCCCGAGACAGATCCTGCCCTGCCACGTCTGCCAAAGGGCCAGCGGTTCTTGCCTTGAAGGGCCCAGTTCAGCGGTTCTTGAGACGGCGGTCCCCAGCGGAGCGGTGCTGGAGACGGCGGGGCCCAGTTCAGCGGTTCTTGCCTTGAAGGGCCCAGTTCAGCGGTTCTTGCCTTGAAGGGCCCCGTTCAGCGGTTCTTGCCTTGAAGGGCCCAGTGCAGCGGTTCTTGCCTTGAAGGGCCCAGTTCAGCGGTTCTTGCCTTGAAGGGCCCAGTTCAGCGGTTCTTGCCTTGAAGGGCCCAGTGCAGCGGTTCTTGCCTTGAAGGGCCCAGTTCAGGGGTTCTTGCCTTGAAGGGCCCAGTTCAGCGGTTCTTGCCTTGAAGGGCCCAGTTCAGCGGTTCTTGAGACGGCGGTCCCCAGCGGAGCGGTGCTGGAGACGGCGGGGCCCAGTTCAGCGGTTCTTGCCTTGAAGGGCCCAGTTCAGCGGATCTTGAGACGGCGGTCCCCAGCGGAGCGGTGCTGGAGACGGCGGGGCCCAGTTCAGCGGTTCCTGCCTTGAAGGGCCCAGTTCAGCGGTTCTTGAGACGGCGGTCCCCAGCGGAGCGGTGCTGGAGACGGCGGGGCCCAGTTCAGCGGTTCTTGCCTTGAAGGGCCCAGTTCAGCGGTTCTTGAGACGGCGGTCCCCAGCGGAGCGGTGCTGGAGACGGCGGGCCCAGTTCAGCGGTTCTTGCCTTGAAGGGCCCAGTTCAGCGGTTCTTGAGACGGCGGTCCCCAGCGGAGCGGTGCTGGAGACGGCGGGGCCCAGTTCAGCGGTTCTTGCCTTGAAGGGCCCAGTTCAGCGGTTCTTGAGACGGCGGTCCCCAGCGGAGCGGTGCTGGAGACGGCGGGCCCAGTTCAGCGGTTCTTGCCTTGAAGGGCCCAGTTCAGCGGATCTTGAGACGGCGGTCCCCAGCGGAGCGGTGCTGGAGACGGCGGGGCCCAGTTCAGCGGTTCTTGCCTTGAAGGGCCCAGTTCAGCGGTTCTTGAGACGGCGGTCCCCAGCGGAGCGGTGCTGGAGACGGCGGGGCCCAGTTCAGCGGTTCTTGCCTTGAAGGGCCCAGTTCAGCGGATCTTGAGACGGCGGTCCCCAGCGGAGCGGTGCTGGAGACGGCGGGGCCCAGTTCAGCGGTTCTTGCCTTGAAGGGCCCAGTTCAGCGGTTCTTGAGACGGCGGTCCCCAGCGGAGCGGTGCTGGAGACGGCGGGGCCCAGTTCAGCGGTTCTTGCCTTGAAGGGCCCAGTTCAGCGGTTCTTGAGACGGCGGTCCCCTGCGGAGCGGTGCTGGAGACGGCGGGGCCCAGTTCAGCGGTTCTTGCCTTGAAGGGCCCAGTTCAGCGGATCTTGAGACGGCGGTCCCCAGCGGAGCGGTGCTGGAGACGGCGGGGCCCAGTTCAGCGGTTCTTGCCTTGAAGGGCCCAGTTCAGCGGTTCTTGAGACGGCGGTCCCCAGCGGAGCGGTGCTGGAGACGGCGGGGCCCAGTTCAGCGGTTCTTGCCTTGAAGGGCCCAGTTCAGCGGATCTTGAGACGGCGGTCCCCAGCGGAGCGGTGCTGGAGACGGCGGCCATTCTATGGCCAACTGCTCATTGCCTGGTGGTGCCCTCCTGGGCAGCGGGGATGGTGCTCCTTCAATGCCCACCTGGGCTGTGGGTGGTGGGGCCCTCCTGGCCAGCTGGGCTGGGTCCTCCCTGGGCAGCGGCTATGGGGGTGGTGGGCTCTCCCTGGGCAGCTGTGACGGTTCCTCCCTGGGCAGCGGCTATGGGGGTTGCGGGCTCCTCCTGGGCAGCTGTGACGGGTCCTCCATGGGCAGCAGGCCTGCTGCCTGACTTCTCCGCCTTGCTGCCCTTGCCCTCCTTAGTCGGGAGTCTGTGGCCCTTTCCTCCCTTTGGAGCTGTGGCTGTTGACGGTGGCTGGCTAGTGTCCTGGGGGGATATAGAACCCGGGCTCCTGCGGCGGCCCTTCCGCCTTCTGCTCCTCTTCCCAGGGGGTGGGCTGGCTGTCCCCTTGCTGCTGGGCGAAGATCCAGACCTGCGGGCTGGTGGGCTCCAATACCCCTGCACCCTTGTCAAGGGGGCTGCAGGGCTGGTGGTGGCTGAGGTGCTCTTCTTACCCCGACGAGAAGGAGGGGGGGGGCTCAGGGTCAGGAAAGAAGGTAGCAGGAGAGAGATAGATTTTCTTGGGACAATGGATAGTGGTAGGTACAGTGGGTATGGGAGTGGAGGGAGAGGATGTGGTTGTAGGCGAGACAAGTTTGCTGTCTTTGGGTGCAGGTGCAGGTGCAGGAGCGGGAGGCTGTCGTGAGGTGGATGGCTGTTGGGTGGGTGGGTGGCTGCGTTTGTGTGGTGTGGAAGAGGGGGTGACAGACACAGTGGGAGAGGACACAGGGGACGTGTAAATGGCAGTGGGGGTGGTGACTGCACGTGTGCGGACTGTACTGGAGGGTGTGCTGGTGATGGAAACACTGGCTGATGGTGAGGTGAATGAAGGTGTGAGTGTAGACGTCACAGGGAGGGAGGAGGGAGACGAGGAGGTGGGGGTCACAGAGGTGGTAGTGACTGTTGGCATGTCTGCATCGGAATGTTGCTTGTGTGAATGTCTGCGTGATCTGTGGTGCTTATGTTTGGATGAGCTGCTCTTGGGTGTTGAGGTGTGTGCAGGCTGGTCTGATGGTGTGGGTGGGACAGGCAGAGGAACAGGAGACTGGGAGGAGGGAGTTAGTAGAGGGAGGCAGGAGACAGGGACAATGGCTGCCGTCAGTGCTGAGGCCAGAGCCTGGAACGATCGCTGATGGGCAGCCTGACCCGAATGAATGCCCTCCAGGTACGCATTGCTGCGATGAACCTCCCTCTCCACCCCCTGGATGGCATTCAAAAGGGTAGTCTGCCCAACAATGAGCGTTCGGAGGAGGTCAATGACCTCCTCACTGAGGGCAGCGGGGGTAACAGGGGCAGGGCCTGAGGTGCCTGGGGCGAAGGAGATGCCCGGCTTCCTGGCAGAGCGGGCACGGGGCGAACGCTGAGGCGCTGCTGGGAGGGCGGAGATGGTGCGCTGGGTGGCGGCTGTACCTGTAATGGCGGGGGGCACGGATGGTGCCACCCCCGCAAGGGAGCTCCCTTCCGAGGACGTGTCCGTGTCGCTGCAGGGTCCAGTCGTCCCCGTTGTGGAGCTCCCCTCGCCCTCCGTCTCACTGGTCCAGTCAGACTCTGTGGCATGGCCCTCCTGGGCCATGTGAGATGCAGCTCCCTCCTGCCCCGATGCCACTTCTCCTCCGCCTGATGATGCTGATGCACACAAGCACAGAAAGACAAACAAAAAAGGGGGGGGAGAGAGAAATAAAGAGATTTTGAGTACATGGATCACTGGTACAGTTAGCGGACATGACAGACACAGATGCCCCCTGCACTAAGTTGCGCACTTGGGGTCCGCTACGCATTCCGTGGAACATGCCCTACACACCTAGAGTTGACAACTGCACCCATGGATGACACTGCCCAGGGATGGCTGTACTGGCACACTACTGAGGGTGGTGGCTGGGGACACAGGGACTTACGGGGGTGCCCAGCCTACAGATATCGCCCTGGCCTAGGGGGACCCACAGCCCTCCTCCCCCACCCAGGCACCTCCACTGCGCGACAACAGAGTAGATTATGCTTGTACTCACCCCCTTGTGTCTGCTGTGCTGCCCTCACGCGCCCATCCAAATCAGGGTAGGCCACCGCCAGGATCCGGAACATCAGGGGGGTCAGTTGACGGCAGGCACCCCGTAACCTTTGGGAGGCCATCCCCAGCAGAGACTCGGCGGTCTTCTTGGTCCCGCGGCGGATGTCCTCCCACCTCTTGCGGCAGTGGGTGCCCCGTCGATGGTGGACCCCCAGGGTCCGGACTTCCTTGGCGATGGCACGCCAAATCCCGATCTTCTCATGGGCGCGGACCTATGTGACACGTACAGGGAGGGAGAAATACCACGTTCAAGTTTGTCTGCATTTTCGTTGCCAGTGGCCCAACGCCCCCCATCCCCACCAGGCCCCCCGCCATGCCCCCCGCCAGGCCCAACATGCCCCCCATCCCCGCCAGGCCCCCCGCCAGGCCCCCCCGCCAGGCCCAACATGCCCCCCATCCCCGCCAGGCCCCCCGCCAGGCCCCCCGCCAGGCCCAACATACCCCCCATCCCCGCCAGGCCCCCCGCCAGGCCCCCCCGCCAGGCCCAACATGCCCCCCATCCCCACCAGGCCCCCCGCCAGGCCCCCCGCCAGGACCAACATGCCCCCCATCCCCGCCAGGCCCCCCGCCAGGCCCCCCGCCAGGCCCCCCGCCAGGCCCCCCGCCAGGCCCAACATGCCCCCCATCCCCGCCAGGCCCCCCGCCAGGCCCCCCCGCCAGGCCCAACATGCCCCCCATCCCCGCCAGGCCCCCCGCCAGGCCCAACATGCCCCCCATCCCCGCCAGGCCCCCCGCCAGGCCCCCAAGCCAGCCAGTGGCCCCAAATCCATATTGAATTAAACTCACTTGTTGGTCTGGAGGACCGTAGAGTAGCGCATACTGGGGGGGGACCCCATCCACAAGTTTCTCCAACTCTTCTCCAGTGAAGGCAGGGGCCCTTTCCCCAGGCGCAGCAGCCATTGTCCCTTCCAGACCGAGGTCACAGCAACACTTGCAGTATAGGTCCTCTCCTGTGAAAGTTCAAGTCGCGAGTGAATAAGTAGATAGAAAATGGCGGTCACGCCCGCGGCGGTGCGTACCGCGGCGGTGCGTACCGCCACCGCCGGCGCCCTTCGCCATTGCTTCCTGAAACCCATAGGCTTCAATGTTAACCAATGCGGCTTCGCGCCGCGGTCTTCGACCGCCGACCGCCGCGGTGTGCCACGCCAGCGCATTGACCTCACATCCCATTGTCACACTTCACAGGTCAGGCAGCCGCCATTTCGAGGGTCCACATGGCTCAATTTCAACTGCGTCACACAGGCCTAGGCCTTGCATAGCCACTCAGACACGCCATTCACTGCATAGAGAATCGTTTACTGTGCAAGCTGTGAGTACGTACCTGTGGGTTGCTTGACTGTGTGCTCCATGTTGTCCTTCCTAGGCACCGTCCGCTGGGTTTGGCGAGGAGACGGATGAATCCTCCCGTGTACAGGCCGCTGGTGGACCTGTCGACAATCGAAGCACGCCACATTATCCTGACCTACCGGCTTGACCTTGCCACTATACATGAACTGTGTGCCCAGCTGGAGCCCGACCTGATGTCCCCCATCCGCCAACCCACAGGGATTCCCCCTCTGGTGCAGGTCCTGTCAGTACTCCATTTCTTGGCAAGTGGGTCATTTCAGACAACAGTGGGAATTGCTTCTGGGATGTCTCAGCCCATGTTTTCGAAGGTGTTATCCAGAGTGTTGTCTGCCCTGATGAAATACATGAGGAGCTACATCCTTTTCCCTGAGGTGGGCGAATTGGCTACAGTGAAGGGTGATTTCTATGCCCTTGGACATATTCCCAACGTCATTGGTGCCATTGATGGGACCCATGTGGCTTTGGTTCCCCCAAGAGACAGGGAGCAGGTGTACAGGAACAGAAAAAGTTACCATTCCATGAACATCCAGGTGGTGTGTTTGGCTGACCAGTACATCTCGCATGTAAATGCCAAATTCCCTGGGTCAGTGCATGACGCCTACATCCTAAGGAATAGCAGCATCCCTTACGTGATGGAACAGCTAGAGAGACACCGTGTATGGCTATTGGGGGACTCTGGGTACCCCAACCTGTCGTGGCTACTGACCCCAGTAAGGAATTCCCGGACCAGGGCAGAGGAACGGTACAATGAGGCCCATGGGCGTACTAGGAGGGTGATCGAACGCACCTTCGGCCTCCTAAAGGCCAGGTTTCGGTGCCTGCATATGACAGGTGGATCCCTAATGTACTCACCTAAGAAGGTGTGTCACATCATCGTGGCCTGCTGCATGCTTCACAACCTGGCTTTGCGCCGCCAGGTGCCTTTCCTGCAGGAGGATGGTCGAGACGGTGGTGTTGTGGCAGCTGTGGAACCTGTGGAGAGTGAAGAGGAGGAAGACGACGGGGATGAAACAGACAACAGGGACAGAATCATTGCACAGTACTTCCAATAGGACACAGGTAACAATTCAAACATAATTTAGTAAATGTAAAATACTCTCCTGCATCTCTGCTGCCTGTCTATTTGCCCCAGTGTATGATGACTGAGTTGTGGCTTTTCCCTCCCTATTTCAGATCTGGGGTCCCCACTACGAGTCCTGTGCTTCGTTTCCCCATGGACTACAGCTTTGTGGCAGCTGTTTGTTGACTTCACTATGTACAAGGACATATTTGCACTGTCATGTCAATTACAATATTTTGAAATCACAGCCAGACTCCAGATAGTTTTGTGCAAAATAGGTGTTTATTTCAGTGCTCAAAATGGGATGGGTGGTTTCAAGTGGGTGGGGGCTATGGTGAAGGAATGTCCATGGCAGAGTCCAGAGTAACAGTCACACAGGTGCATTGTCCATAGGCCTGTGGAGAGATGGAGCATGGGCAGTTCAAGGATGGACAGGGTGACAATGTGGGACAGTGGGATGACATCAGGTGGTATCCTTTGCTGGCGGGGGTCTTGACATCCTACTCTGTCTTCTTGCGAGATCTCAGGGCCCTCTTGCGGGGTGGTTCTTCTCCTGCAGGAGGTGGGGGTCTGGTGGGCTGCTGTTGTGCGGGGGCCTCCTGTCCACTAGCGCCGGCGGAGGTGGTTGGCTGTTCTTGGTCCAGGCTAGTGGCAGGGGCCCTTTGTTGTTGTTGAGTGTCCGTCCTGGTGTTGATGAGTTCCTGCAGCAGCCCTACCATGGTAACCAGGGTGGAGGTGAGGGCTCTGATGTCCTCCCTGTACCCCCGATAGTGTTCCTCCTGCAGTACCTGGATCTCCTGGAACCTGGCCAATACCGTCGCCATCGTCTCCTGGGAGCGGTTGTATGCTCCCATGATGGTGGTGAGGGCCTCGTGGAGAGTGGGTTCCCTGGGCCCGTCCCCCCCCTGTTGCACAGCTGCCCTCCGAGTTGCCCTGTTTCCCTGGGCCTCTGCCCCCTGGCCGGTGTGCCCACTACCACTGCCCCCAGGTCCCTGTTGTTGTTGGGGTGGTGGGTTATCCTGGGTGCCCTGTAGTGGTAGACACACCGCAGATTGACGCGCCCTGGAGACAGAGGCATGGGCCCGCTGGGTGGGAGCTGTGCTGGTGTTCCCAGAGGGGTTTGGGTCTGTAGTGGCCTGTGGCTGTCTGAGGGGAACCGACTGTCCAGAGGTCCCCGATGGTCCGGGCTGGTCATCAGTGTCCAGGTCGACAGAGCTGCTGTCATCGCTGACGGCCTCTTGGGTGGGGGTGTGGAGAATTCTGGGCCCTCCGTGGCGGTGTGTTGGCGGTCGGGTCCTGCAGGGGTATAGAGGTATGGTTATAGTTTCAATGTGTGCCATATGGGTGTATCTGTGGGTTCCCGTGTCCCCAAGTGCTGGCATTCGTGTGTGGGGGCTTTGGTGAGGGTGGCTTGTGGGGGGGATGTGTATATGCATTGGGCATGCTTTGGTGATGGGTGTCCATGCTTAGTGGACGCATGCAGGCCTAGGTTTTGGGATGTGTGGGTTGTGATGGTGAGACATTGGCAGGGAATAGGTGTGCTGGGGGTGGGGGTGCGGATGGTGGTGGGGGTGAGGATGGTGGTGGGGGTGAGGGTGGGGGTGAGGATGGGGGTGGGGGTGAGGGTGGGTTTCGAGGATGGGGGTGAGGGTTGGGGTATGATTTGGCATGCAGGTGGGGGGAAAGCAGTATTGAAGCTTCAACTTACCAGAATCCATTCCTCCGCCGACTCCTGCGAGGCCGTCAGGATGCAGGATGTTCAAGACTTCCTCCTCCCATGTTGTAAATTGTGGGGGTTGAGGTGGGGGTCCTCCGCCAGTCTTCTGCACGGCGATGTTGTGCCTGGATACCATGGAACGCACCTTCCCCCGTAGGTCGTTCCATCGCTTCCTGATGTCTTCCCGATTTCTGGGGTGCTGTCCCACAGCGTTGACCCTGTCGACAATCCTCTGCCATAGCTCCGTCCTCCGGGCAATGCTGGTGTATTGGACCTGTGTGCCGAAGAGTTGGGGCTCTACCCGAACGATTTCCTCCACCATGACCCTGAGTTCCTCGTCTGAGAAGCGGGGGTGTCTTTGGGGTGCCATGGAGTGGTGTGTATGATGTGTGGGGTGGAGTATGTGTAGTTAAGTGTGTTGAGTGTGGTGGTGTGTGTTGTTTTGTGTGTGGATATTGTGTGGGTGATGGTGTAGTGTGCCTCTGTGTGATGGTGTTCTGTGATCGCTGCTGTGTCTCTCAGTGCTTCTTTTTGGATTTTGGTCGAAGGGGTTTGTGGGTGATGTGGGTGTGTGTTTTATATTGTATTGTGTGTGTGGGAGTGGTGTGTGTATGTGTATCAGGTGTGTGGAATTCAAATCGTCCAATGTGGCTGAGTTTTGTTCGTTTGTGTGTATTCTGACCGCGGCGGTGCCCTGGACAAGCTGGTCTCACCCTCGGCCACGGTCACTGTGTGCCGGGGACGAGACCAGCTCGTCCTGCACCCGGCCCATGGGGGGCATGAGACTCCCACCCACCCCACCAGGGTAGGGATGGAAGGGGAATCGCTTCTCCTTCCACCCCGACCCCCCCTCAGTGACTTCTGATGATATCAGCACGCAAATCCCACGCTGACCTCATCAGAGGTCACCTATGATCACGCTGGAAGCTGTGCTTCCAACGCGATCCCGGAAGAGAAATGCAAAAGCGTTTCTCTTCAGACCGGGAGGTGGTGCGAGAGAGGCATCAAAGGAAAGGAAAGACCTTTCCTTTCCTTTGATGTCTCTCTCAGCATTTCTGCTGCCCGATTGCAAAGTTGTTCTGCCCACTGGTGGGAAGATGGGGCAATTACCCCCGATTCACTCCCGGGGGGAGGCAAAAAACCTCAGAGATGCCAGGAAAATAAAAATAGTAGGGTGGTGGCTACAAGCCAGTATGGGCACCAACTGAAGGGGGTCACAGTCTTTCAGCTCTCCCCCACACACTAAAACATCTTATCCGATGGCAAGCAAGAGGACGTTTGATTATTTTGGGTTTTGGTTTTACATTTGGGCCATGTCTAACTGTCAAAATCGTCCCACTAGGAATGTTGAGGGGTGCACTTTTTGGACTTTGGGATGCTGCGATGTAGAAAAATCTATGAGACCTAGACACATCTGAAAACTAAACATCTGGGTGAGTCCAGGGTGGTGTGCTTCATATGCACCCTGCACCATTTTCTTACCCACAATGCCCTGCAAACCTTCAACTTTGCTGGAAATCACACATTTTTCCCACAATTTTTGTTATGGAACCTTCTGGAATCTGCCCCGGAATCCACAAAATTCCTACCACCCAGCATTGTCACACCTATACCGATAACAATTCTGCCCCACTTGTCAGCCTAAAAATGTTTTTTTTTCAAACTGCTCTTTTGGACCCGCTTTGGTTCCCCCTCATTTTCGACAAGTTTTTGGCTCTTCCCTGTCACAGGAACTTGGCCCACCTACACAAGTGAGGTATCATTTTTACCAGGAGACTCAGGGGAACATTGGGTGGCAGGAAATTTGCACCGGTGCGGTGATCCCACACAGAAATGTGGAAAATGTTTATTTTTTAGCTAAATTTGAGGTTTGCTGAGGATTCTGGGTAAGAAAACTCTTGGGGATCCATGCAAGTCACACCTCCGTGAACTCCCTTGGGTCTCTAGTTTTCATAAATGTTTGGGTTTGGCTGCTGAGCCCAGTACCAAATACGCAGGTTCCCCCACCCCTAAAAAACAGGTCGTTTTGTATTTGATAATTTTGATGTGTCCACATTTTGGCCAAATTTTGAGGTTTGCAAAATATTCTGGGTAACAGAACCTGGTGAGAGGTATGTAAAAATGTGATGTGTCCATGTTGCATTTCCTGTTGCGGGCATTAGGCCTACCCACGTACGTGAGGTACCATTTTTATCAGGAGACTTGGGGTAACACAAAATAGCAGTACAAGTGTTATTTCCCCTTGTCTTTCTCTACTTTTTTTCCTTCCAAATGTAACACACTATGTAAAAAAGACATCTACGGCTAGTATGGGCACCCCGGAATTCAGTGATGTGCATATAACCACTGCTTTTCAATACCTTATCTTGGGCCCATTTTGGAAATACAAAGGTTTCCTTGATACCTATTTCTCACTCTTTATATTTCACCAAATGAATTGCTGTATACCAGGATACAAGGAAAACCCATTTCAAGGTGCAGCTCCTTTATTGGCACTGGGAACCTAGGGTTCTTGATGAACCTACAAGCCCAATATATCCCCCTACCAGAAGAGTCCAGCAGACGTAACAGTATATTACTTTTGAAAAGCTGACATTGCAGGAAAAAGTTACAGAGTAAAATGTGGAGACTTTTCACCTCAATGTCAATATTTGTTTATTTCAGCTGTTATTTTCTGTAGGAATACCTAGTAGCATCTATACAAATGACCTCACGGTGAATTTAGAATTTCATCTAATTTTCTGAAATGTTCAGCTTTCCGGGATCCAGCATTGGTTTCACACCCATTTCTGTCACCAACTGGAAGCAGGCTAAAACACAAAAAATAGTAAAAATGGGGTATGTCCCAGTAAAATGCGAAAATTGTGTTGAAAAATGTTGTTTCCTGATTCAAGTCTGCCTGTTCCTGAAAGCTGGGAAGATGCTTATTTTAGCATCGCAAACACTATGTTGATGCCATTTTCAGGGGAAAAAACACAAGCCTTCTTCTGCAGCCCTTTTTTCCCCATTTAATATTTTTTATTTTTTATTGCTGTATTTGGCTAAAAAAAGGACGCAAATTTGACGTGGGTAGCTTATGTGGACAAAAAGTTATGAGGGCTTAAGTGTGAGCTGCCCAAATAGCCAAAATAAAAGGGCTGGCACCTAAGGGGGGAAAAGGCCTGGCAGCGAAGTTCTGACTACTGTTGCCTAGTCCTGTACACGTGATGATAAAAGTGATGCAGGAGTAAAGGGAGTCATGGCTGAGTGTGTTCTGTGAGTCATGTATGTGCAGAGTGCCATTACAATCAGCTATGCTTGAAAAATGTTTCAGTAGAAAGTCATCTGCAAAACGTTTACAACGTAGCTGAGATTTGTAGGTATGGTTCCTGCACATATGGGTACATGTCAGCCTGGCCTACCAATGTGTGTCACTGAGACATGTCTAATGGCCTTTTTGAGAATTCATTAACCTAAGGCTTCTATGTCCATTAGCAGATCATGTGAAATGTGCAATAGTTGTTCATAGTGTTCAGTGTTCAACATTCACAGTAGTATGTCTCATGTTATTTCTTGCAGGTGGACCCGAGCCATATTCCATTGGAGAAGTGGCAAGCTTTGCAGACTCCAATGCTACCAGTGAGTGTCATCCTGTATGTATAATGTGTAGTGCAAGTATTATGTGTGATGTTGTATGCTATGTGCAATGCCATGTACCTAGTGCATGTATGCTAATTCAGACGCCATATGCTATACTTGGATATGGACAGTATGGTTGATGTTGTGTCCAGGATGTGCATCACAAAACAAATGATGCACTGGTTGTAACATGTGCTGCAAGGGCCTTGTAAATGTTGGACATGATGTATGAATCCAAATGCAGTGATGACAGTAAGGACATATGCCAGAAGTATAGGGTCCTACACATGTATTCAGGATGGCAATATGTTGTTCACAAAACACGTTACTACTCTGTGTGACACACATAGCACACAGTAACTCAGGTCATGTTAGTATTAATGGCCTTGTGAAGAGGTCCTGAAGATTAGCAGGACAGTAGTCAACATACCATTCTTGAAAATGCAGTTGGTTTGCCCACCCATGTGGTGTAATGCTCCATACTCTGTTCCATATGTAACAACATTGCCAATCCATGTTATCCTCACAGATCCTGACATGTCTGTTTGACTTGAGGGATGCCGTACATTATTGTCATATGACATGCCATTACTCAAAACATATTCAGATAGTGCTGGTCCTGATAGTGTACATGATGGCATGCAAACAGCGTCACACAATGAACAGCATTAGCCAGTGCTGTTCCAAGTTCCCTTTGAAGATAAGATTTAGGGCATGCATGCACCCACATATGAAATGGCGGTGCTGAGTGCTGTTGTGCAACACGCTGACCTGAGTTTTTTGCCACATATACAGGAAATGGGGAGCATAGTGGGAGCCATCAAGTTCCTCTAGCACTATGCATGAAGTCATGGCATAGCCCACTATGTAGTGATCTGAGTGGATATGGGAGATGTTCCATGCATCTCTGTGTGACATGAGTGAGTGATCCACCCTCCATTGTCACATATGACATATGTATATTCCATGTAGCAGTGTGTCCAGACATCTCTCCTTGCCATATCAGGCACAAACTGTTGTGAGACTACATTTAACTTGCAGTCCTTGCTCAGATGAGTTTGGTACATATCAACGGATCTAAGGGCAATGGTGTATTCATCTGGTTCCTGGAGGGCCTTTCCACAAGAGGGACCACCGAAAGGCCCATCCACCTCCTGCATCCAAACATCAGGCATGTCTCGGGGTGCAGACAGGGCTGGGTCTGCAGGTGATGGGTCATCAACATCAGCTGCCACAACAAGTGCCCCATCAATGTCTTAGGCTGTACCTCCAGTCGTTCAGCATGACTTTGAGCAGGAAATGAAAACCGATATATTGGACCTGAAATTTCAAATTGCAAAACTGGAACATAAAACAGACCAGATGCTGATTTTGTTTAGAGCAAGAAGTGGCATATTTAAGAGCCCCATCGCCTTCTTGCATCACATTAGCGTAATTTTTTTTTTACACTAATGTTGCCCAACTAGGCCAAAATCCCCGTACCATACTTATAAAGTGGCACAATGCATGCATTGCGCCACTTTGTAACTTTTGGCGCTTCTTTATGCCTGTGCCAGGTATAATGTATGCAAAGGGGGCGTACCCATTAGGGGGGGCAAAAAATGGCTCAAAGAAATCTAAAATATTTCTTTGCCTCATTTTTTTCTGCACTTTTAATGCCTGCTCAGAGCATTACAATGGGCCTCAATGAGCTTTGCAGGATTAGCGTCAACATTTTTTACGCTAATCCTGCAGAGCTCTGGACTAGCGTCAAAGATTCTGACACTAGTCCCCTAAATACTGCCTCGGTGCGCCGTATATTAAATATGGCGCACACATGGTGGTGTTAGGGGGCACTAAGGGGCACTTTTATTAAATATGCCCCTAAGTCAGCAGTGACCAGGTGCTGAGGATGACAACAGGCCTGATGGACAATAACTTCCCTTCCTCTTGTATATGGTTGTAATCATAGTTGGGATATTCAGATAGATAGGGGTAGATTAGTTAGCGTAGTGTAGATTATTTATAGTACATAGTAATTTTTCTTAGGGGTGTTTTTTGGATTTCTCAATTTCTTTGGTGTTTCTAGGGGGTGGGTGATGTTTTGTGTATGTGTGTTATAAAAAATAATAATAATAATATACATTTAAAAAACATACACAAAAAATGCATATTTGTTTAGGCTATATGTTTACTTAGTTAATGTTTCACTGTAGTTACTGTTGTCCTTGTCTACAGATGTGTTTTAAGGGGGTGGGGGTTGATGTTTATTAGTTTTGTTGAATTAAATGTATAGAATAAGTTAAGATAAGCTAAGTTGGTTGTAAGTATAAGTTAGGCTGCAATAGTGTAGGTTAGGGTAGTGTAGGTGTTGAAGTAAGCCTCAGCAAGGCCTACTAGTGCAAGGGGTTCACCCTTCTCTGCACAAAGTCCTCAGACCATATAGGAGGAAGTTGGCACAGAAACTGAAATAAAAGACAGAGGGGGTCATTACAACATTGGCGGTAAAAGCTGCTTACCGCCGTGCAGAAGACCGCCAACACACCGCCGTGGCCGCGGAAATCCGCCACAGCTATTATGACACACATCCCGAAATCCGCCAAAATTCTGACACTCACACAAGTCCGCCACACCAAAGGTCAGTGATAAACTGGCAAAAACAAATCCTCCACCGTCACGCTAACAGAAATACGCCCATGCTATCACGACCCACGAATCCACGCGGCGGTCTTTCAACCGCGGTATTCCATTGGCGGTACACACCGCTGCGCTCAAAATACACACACATCTCCAAAACACCACCACATTGGACAATTCGAAATACACACACCTGATACACATACCCACACCACTCCCACACACTCAATACTATATAAAACACACACCCACATCACCCACAAACCCCTACGACCACCATTACAGGGAGAAGGCCAGAAAGAGACACCACCATCCACAAACTAGCAACCACAGGCACTCAACACCATCACCCACACTACTTCCACGCACAAAACACCACACACCACTACATATCACCACACTTATCACCACACACCCCACCCCACACATCACCTACACCACCCCATGGCACGGCAAAGACACCCCAGGTTCTCGGAGGAGGAGCTCAGGGTCATGGTGGAGGAAATCATCCGGGTAGAGCCACAGCTATTCGGATCACAGGTGCAGCACACCTCAATAGCAAGGAAGATGGAGCTATGGCGAAGAATAGTCGACAGGGTCAACGCAGTGGGACAGCACCCAAGAAATCGGGACGACATCAGGAAGAGGTGGAACGACCTACGGGGGAAGGTGTGTTCCGTGGTCTCCAGACAAAACATTGAGGTACAGCGGACTGGCGGCGGACCCCCGCCTCCTCCCCCACAACTAACAACATGGGAGGAGCAGGTCTTGACTATTATGCATCCTGAGGGCCTCGCAAGAGTCGGTGGAGGAATGGACTCTGGTAAGTCAAATCTTAACTATCATATCCCCCACCCTACCTGCATGCTATCACAGACCCCCACCCTCACCCCCTCCCCTATCACTCCAACTCCTCAAATATGTACTACTAACACAAACCACCCATCCCAACACCAAGCCCTGCATGACACAACAAAACATGGACACCCATCACTAAAGCATGCACACTGCACATACCCATAACACCCTCCTCAACCATCATCGCACAAGCCCCCACACAGGAGTGCAAGCACTGGGATAAACGGTCACCCACCCATTGCACACCATGACACACACAGATGCAATAATCATGCTTTTACACCCCTGCAGGACCACTACCCAACGTCACCAGACAGGAGGGTCCAGACATCTCCACCCCACCCACAGAAGAGGCCCACAGTGATGACAGCAGCTCTGTCCAACTGGATCTAGATGACCACCCCGGACCATCGTGGGCCTCGGGACAGTCGGTTCCCCACACCCAGTCACAGGCCACCACAGACCTTCCACCCTCTGATAACACCAGCACAGCACCCACCCAGCAGGCCCATACCTCCGTACCCAGGACACGTCAATCAGCTGTGTGTCCACCACTACAGGGTACCCAGGATAACCCACCACCCCAACAACAACAGGGACCTGGGGGCAGTGGTAGTGGGCACGCAGTCCAGGGGATGGATGCCCAGGAACACAGGGGAACTGGGAGGGCTGCTGTGCGACAGGGGGAGGACAGGCCTAGGGAACCCACTATCCACGAGGCCCTCTCCTCCATCATGGAAGCATACCACCACTCCCAGGAGACGATGGCAACGGTCCTGGCCAAGTTTCAGGAGACCCAGCGGCTGCAGGAGGAAGAGTATTTGGGTTCAGAGAGGAACTCAGAACCATCAGCACCGCCCTGGGCACCATCGTAGGGGTGCTGAAGGAGATACTTAACACCAGGAGGGACACTGTGGCACTCCAAGGGGCCCTTGACAGTAGCATGGACGAAGAACTGCCCACCACCGGCGCTAGTGGACAGGACGCCCCGCCACAGGACCACCACACCAGCACCCCACCCCCTGCAGACGGAGAACCACCCCGCAAACGGTCCCTGAGATCCCGGAACAAGACAGAGCACGATGCCAAGACCCCCGCCAAGAAATTAGACCACCCTGATTGTCATCCTACTGTCCCACTTTGTAACCATGTCCATATTGGAACTTCCCCAGCTCCACTTCCTATGCCTATATGTACAATGCACCTGTGAGACTAATAGACTGGTCTCTGCAATGGACATTCCTCCACCATCACCCCTCACCATTTTACAACCCCACTCCAATATTTAGCACTGCAATAAACACCCTTGAAGCACAAAACAATCTGGAGTCAGTCTGTGATTTTGAAAATGGGTATTAGCAATGACAGTGACAAAATGCGTTCTCAAATGTAATGTCAACATACCTATGTCACACATCTCAAGTCCATGAGGAATGTAAGCAGATGACACACATTGGTAACCACACCTGTGAAACCGTAATGGAAATGTGCAACTCAGTTACCATATACTGGTTGAAATCGACAGACAGGATAGAGGTAGAAGTGTGAAAGTACTTGTAGTAGGCAGGAATGTGTTCTCACCTGTGTGTCACTGGAAATATTGCTGGATAACTGAGTCCCTGTTGTCAATGTCTTCTTCCTCTGCTTCCTCCTCATCACTGTCCACAGGCTTCACAGCTGCCACAACACCGTCATCTGGACCATCCTCCTGCAGAAAAGGCACCTGTTGTCGCAAAGCTAGATTGTGAAGCATGCAGCAGGCCACAATGATCTGGTACAACTTCCTTGGTGAGTAGAATAGGGAACCACCGTCATATGGAGGCACCTGAACCTGGCCTTCAGGAGGCCGAAGGTGCGTTCGATCACCCTCCTAGTCCGCCCATGGGCCTCATTGTAGCATTCCTCTGCCCTGGTCCTGGGATTCCTCACTGGGGTCAGTAGCCATGACAGGTTGGGGTAACCAGATTCCCCTAATAGCCACACCCGGTGCCTCTGGAGTTGACCCATCACATAAGGGATGCTGCTATTCTGCAGGATGTAGGCATCATGCACAGAGCCAGGGAACATAGCATTTACCTGGGAGATGTACTGGTCTGCCAAACATACCATCTGTACACTCATCGAATGATAACACTTCTGGTTCCTGTACACCTGTTCACTCCTGTTGGGGGGGGGAGGGGGGCAGAGCTACATGGTTCCCATCAGTGGCACCTATGATGTTGGGGATATGTCCAAGGGCATTGAAGTCATCTTTAACTGTAGCCAAATCCTCCACCTGAGGGAAAACGATGTAGCTCCGCATGTGTTTCAGAAGGGCAGACAACACTCTGGACAACACACGTTGGAAAACATAGGCTGGGACATCCCTGATGCCATGGCCACTGTGGTTTGAAATTACCCACTTGCAAGGAAATGGAGCACTGATAGCACCTGCACTTGAGGGGGGATGCCGGTGGGATGGCGGATTGCTGACATCAGGTCTGGCTCCAACTGGGTACACAATTCCTGGATTGTGGCACGGTCAAACCTGTAGGTGATGATCAAATGTCGCTCCTCCATTGTCAACAGGTCCACCAGCGGTAGGTACACCGGAGGATTCCGCCATCTCCTCACATGTCCCAGCGGACGGTGCCTAGAAAGGACAACAGCGACCACAGAGTCAAACAACTCAGAGGTATGTACCCACAGTCTACATAGAACACCATTCATACACAGAATCTGGCCTGTATTTGTGTTGTGCGACAAGGCCTAGGTCTGTGTGACACAGTTGTGAATCAGGCCATGTGGGCCCCTGAAATGGCGGCTGCCTGACCTCTAAAGTGGGACAATGGGATGTGTTGTAACTGCGCTGGCGTTCTACACTGTCGCGGTAGGCGGTCGGAGACCGCGGCGCAATGCTGCATTGGTTAACATTGGACCCTATGGGTCCCAGGAGCCAATGACGATGTACGCCGGGCGGTGATGGTACGCACCGCCGCGGACGTGACCGCCGCGAACGTGACCGCCATTTTCTATCTGTTCAATCACTCGATACCTGATCTTCAACAGGAGAGGACCTACACTGCAAGTGCTGCTGTGACCTCGGTCTGGAAGAGACAATGGCTTGTGCGTCTGGGGAAAGGGCCCCTGCCTTCACTGCAGAGGAGTTGGAGAAGCTCGTGGACGGGGTCCTCCCCCAGTACACGCTACTCTACGGTCCTCCAGACCAACAGGTAAGTACACAGGGAGCACGTTGTATAGGCTATGCCTGTGTGGAGAGGGCTGGTTTTAAGAAGGAAGGGGGCACAGTTCTGCGTGCATGAAGGACTGTGAATGCATGTGCCACATGGCAAGGCTAGGGATGTGGGCCACTCACTTCGACGGTGCAGTTGGTAATGACTTCTCTTCTTCCCCTGTACATTTCATGTAGGTCAGCGCCCACCAGAAGAAGGATATTTGGCGTGCCATCTCCAAGGACGTCTGGACCCTGGGGGTCCACCACAGACGGAGCACCCACTGCCGGAAAAGATGGGAGGACATTCGCCGCTGGAGCAAGAAGACGGCGGAGGCTCAGCTGGGGATGGCCTCCCAACGTGGGAGGGGTGCCCATCGAACCATGACCCCCTGATGTTCCGGATCCTGGCGGTGGCCTACCCTGAGTTGGATGGGCGCTTGAGGGCATCACAGCAGACACAAGGGGGTGAGTACAACATCATTCAGCGGATCTTGCGCGCAGTGAAGGTGTCTGGGTGGGGGAGGAGGGCTGTGGGTTTCCCTAGGCCAGGGCGAGTTCCGTAGGCTAGGCCCCTCCGTAATGCAGGCCATGTGGCACCCCACACCAACTCTGTAGAGTGCCAAGTACAGGTATACATGCCCCTGTGTCATCTATGTGTGCAGATGTCGACCATAGCCATGTAGGATATATCCCAGGAATTGCATCTGTAGAGCCCAACAGCGCGGCGTAGTGCAGGGGGCTTCTGTGTCTGTATTGTCCGCCAACGGTAGGGGTAAGCCATTCACTCAACCTGTCTTTCTTCTGTCGTCCCCCCCCTTTTGTTGTCTCCCTGTTCTTGTGTGCATCAGCATCATCAGGCGGAGGTACAGTGGCACCGGAGCACGAGGGAGCTGCATCCCTAATGGCCATGGAGGGCCACACCACTGACTCGGAATACAGCAGTGGGACGGAGGGCGAGGGGAGCTTCACAACGGTCACATGATCTGCAACCAGCGACACGGACTCGTCCTCCGATGGGAGCTCCCTTGTGGTGGCAGCAAAATCTGTGCCCCCACTTCTACAGGTACAGCCGCCATCCCCCCTACCAGCACCGCCCTCCCAGCAGCCCCTCAGCCTTCGCCCCGTGCCCGCTCACCCAGGAGGGTGGGCATCACCTTTGCCCCAGGCACCTCAGCCCCTGCCCCTGTCACCTCAGGTCACTCACTGTTGGGCAGTCGAACCTTTCGAAGGCCATCCAGGGTGTAGAAAGGGAATTGCAACACACAAATGCATTCCTGGAGGGCATTCATTCTGGTCAGGCTGCCCTTCATCGAACCCTGCAAACTCTGGCCTCAGCACTGATGGCAGCCATTGTCCCTGTCCCTAGCCTCCCCCCTCCAACATCCTCCACCCAGACCCAATCCCCTGTACCCAAGCCTATCCCAAGCACACCATCAGACCAGCATGCACACACGTCAACACACAAGGGAAGCTCAGGCAAACATAAGCACCACACATCCCACAGGCACTCACGCAAGCATCACACACATACAGACACACCAACATCCACTGCCTCCACGTCTCCCTCCTCCCTCCCAGTGTCGTCTACACTCACAGCTGCATGCACTACAGCCACTACGTTCCGCACCAGCACACCCACCACCACACCACGCTCACGTGCACTCACCACCCCCACTCCCATTTACACGTCCCCTGTGTCCTCTTCCAGTGTGTCTGTGACGCACCCTCCCAAGATACACAAACGCAGGCACACACCCACCCAACAGCCATCCACCTCACGACAGCCTCCAGCGCATGCACCTTCATCCAAAGTCACTAAACTTACACCTCCTAAAACCACAACCTCTTCCTCCACTCCCAAACCCCTGCAGCTACCCGTCCCAGTGTTCCTAAGAAACTTTTCCTGACCAAGCTTGACCTCTTTCCCACACCCCCCTCCAAATAATAGGTCCCGTACTAGCACCTCAGCCAAAAAATCTCCGGGACCAGTGGTGCCTGTTGTTACAGGTATGTGGAGTGCACTGGCCACCAGGACAGCCAGTGTGACACGGAGCCACAGCACAGCCAGTCCCCCCCTGTGAAGCACCAGAAGTTGGACAGTGCCCGGCGGGAGAGGGTGAAGACTACAGCCAGCAAAGCTGCTCACAAGTGTCCCGGGGGAGTGTCGATTCAGCTGTGACTGCTCCCAAGGTGGGGAAGGAGCAGAAGAAATCTCCAAAGTCTGGGAGGAGCAGCACGGCGGAGAAGACCGCCATCATCCCCGCTGCCCAGGAGGCCCCCGCCAGCCCAATCGTCACTGGCCAGGAGGCCACCGCCAGAGTCTGTGCCCAGGAGGGCAGCCCGATCGTCACTGGCCAGGAGGCCACCGCCAGAGTAAGTGCCCAGGAGGGCAGCCCGATCGTCACTGGCCAGGAGGCCCCCGCCAGAGTCAGTGCCAAGGAGGGCAGCACGATCGTCACTAGCCAGGAGGCCCCCGCCAGAGTCTGTGCCCAGGAGGGCAGCCCGATCGTCACTGGCCAAGAGGCCACCGCAAGAGTAAGTGCCCAGGAGGCCACCGCCAGCCACAGCCCAGCTGCCCAGGAGGGCCCTGGGAGCCACAGCCCAGCTGCCCAATAAAGGACTGCCAGCCCCAGCCCAGCTGGGCAATGAAGGACCGCCAATGCAAGCTCCGCTGAACAGGGCAAGCACCGCTGAACAGGTCAGAAACTGCAAACTCAAGCACCGCTGAACAGGGCAAAGACCGCCATGGCAAGCACCGCTGAACAGGGCAAGCACCGCTGAACAAGTCAGAAACTGCAAACTCAAGCACCGCTGAACAGGGCAATGACTGCCATGGCAAGCACTGCTACCCCATGGGCGGCAGGGGCAGTGACGCAACTGGGACCGTCACGGGGTGAGTGATGCACTCTGGGCACCAGTCCCCCTCCAGAACCAGTGGAGACATGCATCCACTCCATCTGTCCTTCACAGGTTGAAGCACTCTGGGCACCAGTCCCCCTCCAGAACCTGTGGAGACTGTTATCCACTTGAGAGACTGTGGCTTTGCATTCCCCAGGATTGGACAGTGGGCAACCCACCCACTGTAGAGACTTGAGAGACTGTGGCTTTGCACTCCCCAGGATGGTACAGTGGGCAACCCACCCACTGTAGAGACTTGAGAGACTGTGGCTTTGCACTCCCCAGGATTGGACAGTGGGCAACCCACCCACTGTAGAGGCTTGAGAGACTGTGGCTTTGCACTCCCCAGGATGGTACAGTGGCCAACCCACCCACTGTAGAGACTTGAGAGACTGTGGCTTTGCACTCCCCAGGATGGTACTGTGGGCAACCCACCCACTGTAGAGACTTGAGAGACTGTGGCTTTGCACTCCCCAGGATATGGCAGTTGGAACCCACCCACTGTAGAGACTCGAGACTGTGGCTTTGCACTCCCCAGGATATGGCAGTGGGCAACCCACCCACTGTAGAGACTTGAGAGACTGTGGCTTTGCACTCCCCAGGATATGGCAGTGGGCAACCCACCCCCTGTAGAGACTTGAGGGACTGTGGCTTTGCACTCCCCAGGATGGTACTGTGGGCAAACCACCCACTGTAGAGACTTCAGAGACTGTGGCTTTGCACTCCCCAGGATACATCAATGGGCATGGAGCCCCCTCGTGGATCTGGCGTGGTGCACTCATCTGGCTGAGGTGCCCCCCCTTCCGTTCCCCCTGAGGTGCCTGTTGTATTTCTATCTGATACCCCGGCAGTGTTCTCTCTGTTTTGATCAGGTATCTGGTGTGGGCCTCGCCCATGCATTTTGGGCCCAGTGGTCCACTGACCATGAATGGTGCATTACCTGCACTAATAATCGTGATGTATTTTTAGTTTAATGTGTATATATATATATATATATATATATCTGTATATATTTGGTTACTGTATTTTGATATATTACAATGGTTCCACTCATTTCCTTTTGTCTTTGCATTCTTCCAGGGGGGTTGGGGGTTGTTACTGTAATGTTTGGATATGCATTGGTGTGTGTGTTGTTGTGGGTGAGGGTCGGGGTGGGGGTTGGGATGTTGGTTGTGTGTGTCCCTGTCTTTTGCCTCCCCCTCCCCTATGTTGTAGGTGCAGTATTCACCGTTGTCTTCGCCGCCGGCGTTGATGATCGTCGTATAGGAGCAGGAAGACTAGGGCAGGAAGAATATGGAGTTCCGGCTCCATGGCACCCTCCTTCCTCGTGGAGTGTGTAGAGGTGAGCGTTTTCCCTTTGAAATGGCTGTTTCCACCGTGTTTTTATCTGTGGGGAATCCGCCCCGGAAAAGGTGGTGGATTGGTAGGTTGTGATACTGTGGGCGGTACATTGTCTCCCACCTGTCTGTTGGCGGTGACCGCCGCGCTGTTTGTCTGTACCGCCGTGGCGGTCTGAGTGTTAAAGTGGCTGTCTTTGTTGGCGGTTTCCGCAACGGTCATAATTCCCATTTTTTTACCGCCGGCCTGTTGGCAGTCTTACCGCCGCTTTAACACCGTCCGCCAGGGTTGTAATGATCCCCAAAGTTTAGTAAACCTCATGAGGTGGTACTACAGTTCAAACAGCACCCTTCGGTAATGTTTGAAGTAGCACACTGAACTGAGAGAGCATGGTCCTTTTATACCCACGCAGGGGCTAAAAGGAGGTGGTACAATTGTAGAAGCAAGACTTCTATACATATAAGGTCATGTGGAAATGCACAGTCGACAGGTAGGAGGGGCTAACAGTTTTCAAGGACTAACAGCTGCAGACCTTACTGGGCATGTGCGAAAGTGGGAGATGCTAAATATAACTTGTCACTAGGCAGATTTTCAAGAGTAGTTAACAGAAAGGTAGGACAGAGCACATGGTGAGCACATGGCAGCATGTGGCAGAGAAAATGGCTGCCATGAATACAAAATGGATTCCGCCAAATGTTCACAATAGTTGCTAAATACAAGATGTCTTCTGCTAATGCTTAATCTAATCGCTGCTAAACTACAACATAGGTAGCTTAGTTAGTTTAGGGAATCTTTGGCTGATATTTATAATTTTATTAAATCTTGTTTCCTACTGTATGGTCTGCATTATGATTTATTGACTAATTGGTAGCATGTCTGCACAGGTCATGTTAGGCACATTCCTTTGGCTTTGCAAGCAGTACTTTGAAATGTGTGATTATGTGTATCCTCTATGGTCAAGTACCTGTCAGGCTGGCAATGGTGTCACATCAGCTATCTCCAGACATCTTTCAGCAATGTATGTGACAATCTGGATGTGCATGGATACACATCCCAAAAGTTGCTCTTTGTTGGTAAGTCATGGGACGTGCATTGTTGGAACCACATTCAACACAAAAATTAGTAGTAAGTGATGTACTGATGTACATTTTCACACAACAATGACACCATTAGAAATATCAAGCCATTGGATGTCCAGACAGAGTTCAGGTGGGGGAAGATGTCATGGGACATGTGGGGGAGAGAAGTGCATTAGTGAGTAGGCAACCATATTGCCATTAGAGAACATAGGCCACAATGACAGTCCACATATGTGAGAGGTCAACAGTGGGAGGTTCCAATTGAGGATGGTGCCAGGTGTTTTTACACTGGCATGATCTTTGGCACAGAGAAAAGGAGAAAGGGGCCATGTCCCACAGGGAAAAGCTACCAGGCAGTTTTCCTGGTAAAAGAAGTTCCTTCCATATCTTCATCCTCTGATGTAAATGGTGCCTCTCGTGACTGGGGTGTTGTAGTTACTGAAGGACAGGGAGTCACACACACCTCAGGAGCTGAAGATGTGGATGATGAGTCCATGGCAGCTCTCATCTGTGAGAACACATGAGGCAGCATAGCAGCAAGGAGGATCTGCATGGTCTGCAACACTGCAGCAACATCACGAGAAGGGAGTCCTGCTTCCTGCTTCCACTCCATTGAATCCAAGACATTTTGAATTATCCCCAGCCTGTTGGCAAGTTCACTGGTGGCACATGGGCTGGGCATTTGCTTGTGCCTCATCCGCAAGATACCAACGATGTCAGCCAGGGTCTGCTGGAGGCCAGGGAGTGGAAATTCTGTGCCTAGTATGGAAGACGAGTTGTCCTCGATTGTACTGAGGTATCTCAGGACTGCCTCTAGGGAACCTCCAAAGTCTATATCCCCACTTGCAACATACCAGCCAACTCACGCTGGACTCCTACTGCAGTTTTTAGGTCGAGCGTAAGCATTTGACAGTGTGTATACTTTTAGTATACTTCTTATAAGCGATTTCATTAGTTGGTTGAGGTGTCCTTTAAAAACCTTTTGCGTGCTAATTGTCAGGTCTCCCCTTTCTCCCTCCTTTTTCTGTTTCAGAGCATGAGCAACTACTGTATGATACCACTTTGGTGGTGCTGTGACAGACTTTTTTGTTATTTCTTTGTTGCTGCCTTGTCACTGTGGGTATTTTAGGCTGTTTTATTGCAGCATTCCGTTCCTCTCACCTCCTCCCATGTCTCTGACATTTGTTTTGGCTTAATTCCAGTGCTGTCCTTGTTTACCTCTGGCTCCTAAAATAAGCTTATTTTACAAAAGAAACACACAGTCTGCCCTTTCTGGTAGAATGTAGCTATACCTAGAAACAATGATGTGAAACTTGCTTTGCCTCACAGTGTCTCTTTCTCTCCAGGGTCCCTCCCTGCCAGCACTCAGGACATCACACACTGGTCATTGCTTATCTCCTTTATTGGGGCCATACATTTTCTCAGGCTGCTCTGCTATTGTTAACTTCATTAGGCCTTTGTTGAAATGTGAGGCAAGAACTCTTGCAAGACTTTTCATTCTGTTAAAATAAAAATAAAAAACTTTTCCAGCCTTCTATTCCAATTTCTGTTCAGACATTTCTGATGTCAGTAGCTGTCAGTGACCATCAAAACATGGCATGAAAAGACAAAATTATGAGACAGGGTTGACCAGTTTATGTGGCAAGAAAAGTCCAGTTCTGAATTTACAATGCCAATAGCTCCAGCTCAAGAAAATGCGAGACCTATTGCATTGTAAATGCTTGTTTGGAATGTGGGTTGTGGGTCATGGGAGTCCAGGACTGTGGTTGAGCTGGCAAGTGCTGCATTTTGGCTTTTGGGTGGATCATCTGGAGACCCCGCAATGCTGTCTGTCCTCCGAGTGACCTGAGATAGTGTCTGTATGCACTCAGGGTTTCCTGGAGGGTATCCAAATGTACGGTTTGCAGTTGGGCATCCACATCATCGGAAAAGTCTAGGACAGACCTCTGGCCAGGAAGTATGGGATCATCCTCTGCAATGAGATGGAGATATGTTAATGTTGATCTGTGCTAGCTGTTGACATGAGTCATCAGGTGGACAATCATGGTGCCTGATTTATATGTAGCATTGTGCAGAGCTTCTCATCAGGGCCCTCATTTATGAGCCCCTAGCTGCAAATTGCGCCACCGGGGTGTCATTTCTTGGAACACTCCAGTGGCACAGTATGCTAGGCCACACTTACAAGTCCATGCAAAGCCAGCCTGTGTGGCTTTTCATGAGCTTATCAAAATGGCCCCCTTTCACACATTCCACTGCATGCCTTTAGCATTCCATGGGTGTTGCTTGGGGTGTTCACACGCAACACCCATGGAAGCATACGGAATCCGGTTCATTGCCGGATTTTCAATTTTAGGAATGTGTCTGATCCCTATGCCACCCCACTTGTGATGTGAATGTGATGCAAGGAGAAGAACCGTCCACATTTCTCCTCCTTGTGCACTCTTTCTATGTGAGGCGTATCATGCAGCACACATAGATAGATGGGAATACATTTTGTGTTTGTGTATGTGCATGAAGGTGTCATCCCCGCATCACAGGCATCCTTGCATCATGGGTGCAAGAAGCCTGCATTGCAGAGCTGAGTGATTTTGTGCAGAAAGGGTCACCTCTTCATTGTCCAACGGACAGGGTACTTTCCTCGTATGGCTGGAATGAACCCAGTTAGGAGTTCCAGCGCACTTCACAGCTGTAGTAGTAACCAGTACTACTTGGTAGGAACCTTTCCACCGAGGCTCCAAGCAAGTCTTCCACATGTGTTTTCTTATCACTACCCAATCTCCCACTCTCAGGTTGTGGCTTTGATCTTGAGATGGTTGCAGTGTGGTGGCTTCCACCTGATGAGACAAAACGTGAACCACATCAGCCAAACCTTTGCAGTAATCCAACACCATATTATCTGTAATGTTCACAAGAGCATTGGCAGGAACCGCTGGCAAACTCATTGCAATGCCCATGAGGATTTCATGCAGCGACAGTCCAGTTTTCCTGTCGGGTGTATTTCTCATAGTCATCAGAACTAATGGCAGTGCGCCAGGCCATTTCAGGTTCGTAGACGCACACATCTTTGCAATTCCTGACTTCAAGGTACCATTCATCTGTTCAACAAGTTCTGAGGCTTCAGAGCAGTAGCTACAATGCAACTTCTGCTCAATGTTTAAAGCGAACATACTAATTTAATTGCCTTATTGTGGAAGTGACTTTCTCTATCTGACTCTAAAAAAAACAGAAACCCAAAACGCGGTTTCAGTTCCCCAAGCAGTAACTTCGCTACTGTGAGGCTGCTGCTTCTATGTGTGGGGTAAGCTTCAATCCAATGACTAAACATACAAACAATCACCAACACATATCTCAATCCTCCACACACAGTCATCTCAATGAAATCCATCTGCATTCTGCTAAGTGGACCTCACGCTCCAATGTGGCTCATGTTTACCACAGTCCCTTTACGCATGTTCATCTGCTGACAGATGACACATCAATAGCAAATTGCTTCAGGCAACCTGTCTAAACTTTGGATTGAACCAGAACTGTTTAAAGGTTCGAATCATTGCATTCCTTCCAACATGTGCTTGACCATGATAATACCTAGCCATTTGAGTCAACAAGCTATTTGGTAGTACCACTTGTCCCTCTCCAGATACCCATACGTCATCCTCACGTTGAACACAATTTAATTTTAACCAATGTTTTTTCTCATCCTTGTAAACATTATCTTGAATTGTTCTCAGTTGCTCCCAAGTGTCAATTACATGCAAGGCATAGCTGGTACAATCTTCTTCATCCAGTGACAATTCCCATATGTCTTTAAACGATATACAGTTCATTGCGCAAAATCTTGCGGCTTGATCTGCATATCCATTTCCGATTGACACAAAATCTTGTGTTCACTGCATTTCACCAATGCAATCTTGTCAGGCATTTGAATAGCTTGTAACAAGTCGAGGATTCTTTCACCATTTCTAACTGGTGAACCCGAAGAGGTCAGGAAACCTCTCTGCGACCATAGCTGGCCAATGTCATGGACTATTGCAAATCCATACTGGCTGTCTGTATAAATAGTGACTTTAAGCTGTGTGGAAACATGGCATGTGTGGTAGAATGTTAACAATAGAGTGTGAGGGACTTTATCTCTAGGGCTGATGTCATGTTTGACATCAGAATAGAGTGTTGGAGGCAGAGGTTCTGAGGGAGCTGTTGATGAGCTGACTGTGTTGTGTCCTCTCCTTTGCTGTGGCTAAGATACTCCTATTAAAAGAACCTGCTTCCAGGACCATCAGGATTTGCATCTTTATTACACGTGGCGATGAGGGTGGGAGTATCTTAACACTGAACTTTTGGAATTTACACCATTCGGTGAATTTTGGACATTTACAGTATTTCAACTTCTTATTCTTCAACTCTACTCAAGACGGTGAGCGCTACATCGTATATTATTATACTTCTTTATATTTGGCAGCACTCAGAATTTAAACGCTTGATTTTGCTTTCATCTTTTCTTCAACTGAGACAAGTGTTTTCCGTGAGTGCGCGCGTGCTGGTTGTCAATACATCCAGTTATATTTGCACGCGCGTCTCTGTTTTGATCTTTACGTGCTGATCATTCAAACGGAAAGCTTCTGCGTGTGTTGGCTGTCAACACAATCAGTGATCTTGGCCATGCTCGTCATTCAGACGGAAGGCTTCCCGACCGCGCACGCCGTATTCTATATTTAAATAATAATCTTGCAGTATCTGTGTCTATAAACTGCTGAGCCCATGCTCTCTTAAGGGCTACCAATTCTGCTACTTGTGCAGAATACACTCCTTGGAGCCAAGACGCTTCGAGTATGCCAGAAATTGTGCACAATGCATATTCTGCATTGAATGTTCCAATGTTATTTCATATACAGGAATCATCAACAAAAATAATTTGGTTGTTTTCTTCCAATCGGGTATCTCGAATATCAAGTCTCTGTTTTGTGCACAAATCAGAAACCTCCAGACAGTCATTCTCAACTTCTTTCAATTTGTCAACCTCAATGTTCTCTTTTGGAAGTAAAGTTGCTGGTTTAAGCACTGTACACCTTTTCAATGACACATTCGGTGAACCCTGGATGACAGTCTCATAACACATCAGTCTGGCATTAGTAAAATTCTGAGTCTTGGCTCTGGTAAGTAAAACTTCAATGGAGTGAGGGACCATAACAGTTAAAGGATGTCCCATCACAATGCTCTCACTCTGTGTGAGTTACGTGAACAGCCATGTAAAGCTGCTGCAACTCAGTCCAAAGTAGCTGACAAATATGCTACTGGGTGGTTTACACCTTCGTGGACTTGAATCAGGGCAGACAATGAACATGCATCACACTCATAACAAAACAACATGAATGGTTTTGTGTAGTCAGGCATTCCCAAAGCCGGGGCTTTGCACAGACTCTCTTTCAACTCAGTAAAGGCTTTCATACAAGCTTGATCTAACATTAATGGATTGGCAACTTCTTTGTGCGTCAGCTTCTGCAATGGCTTTGAAAAGACTGTAAAGTTTGGAATCCATGGACGACAATAGCTCACCATTCCCGGAAACAATCTGACATCTCTCTGTGTAGCTGGGGGACTCATCTGCAATATGGCTGTGGCTCTTTCTTTAGAAACTTTCCTAATTCCCTTCTTAATAAGGTGTCGCAAATATTTCACTTCTTTCGGACAGTACTGTAATTTAGGTGGACACACTTTGGGCCTGATTCTAACTTTGGAGGACGCTGTTAAACCGTCCCAAAAGTGGCGGATATACCACCTACCGTATTACGAGTCCATTATATCCTATGGAACTCGTAATACGGTAGGTGGTATATCCGCCACTTTTGGGACGGTTTAACACCGTCCTCCAAAGTTAGAATCAGGCCCTTTATGTCTATTCTTCCCTAAGGGATTCAACAAGGCAATAGTATCATACTTGCATGCCTCTTTTGTCTTTGATGCAATTAACAAATCGTCAATGTATTGAACTAACATCGATTGGAAAGGCATTTCCAATTACTCCAGGTTCTTTTTCAGGATCTGGTTTAAAATGGAAGGTGACTCTGAAAACCCTCGAGGAATTCTACACCAACAATAGACTTGAATTTAAAGCAGAAAATAAATTTTTGAAAGACCGCCGATGGACCACCGTGCGGAAGACCGCCAGTGGTGGCGGTTTGCCGCTCTACCTATTATGACCGTTGGCAGCTCTCTGTCCTTTTACAGATGGAGAGCCGCCAACAGCCATACTGGCGGGAGGCGGGGAAGTGGAGGTTGCTCCACCTCCACCACAACGCCAACAGAACATGGTGTTCTGTTGGCGGTGTGGTGTCGGCGGAGCTGCCCCCATGGCTCCCGTCCCCTCCCGGAGGATCGTCGGACCAGGTAAGTCGATCGTCGGGGAGGGGGCTGGGGGGTGTTGTGTGTTGTGTGGGTGCATGGGGGTGTGCGTGTGTGTATGTAGAGGGGGTGTGTGAGTGCGTGTATGCTTGCGGGGGTGTTGTGTGTATGGGAATGAGTGCGTGTATGTCTGTGGGTATGTCTGTATGGATGTGTGCGTGTATGTTTGAATGTGGGTGTGCGTGTCTGACTGTGTGTATGGATGTAGGCATGTATGTCGGCGTGTGTGCGTGTAACTGTGTAGGTGGTGCCTGCGTGTGTGTCGTGTGGGTATGCGTGATGTGATGTTGGGGGTCGGGGTGGGGAGGGGGGCCCTGCCATCTTTGGGGGGTGGCAGGGGTGGTGGGAGGGTAGGGGAGGGAGTCGGGTGGGAGAGTCGGGGTTGGAGACCCCTATCAGTGCCAGGGAAGGAATTCCCTGGCACTGATAGTGCTTACCGCCATGGATTTCATGGCGGTTCAAACCGCTGGAAATCCACGGCGGTAAGCCGGGTCTGAATACCGGCGGCAGTCTAGTGACGGACGCCGGGCTGGAGACCCAGGTCTCCAGCCCAGCGGTCGTCTCCGCCCTGGCGGGCGGAACGGAGAACCGGCGGATGACCATGGCAGTAACCGCCATGGTCATAATTCCACAAAGTAAGACCGCCAGCCTGTTGGCGGTCTTACCGCCGGTTCTCCGCCTTCCGCCAGGGTTGTAATGACCCCCTTTGACTTTTCTCATGAAAAAGTATGGAAAAGAACGCTTATGGCAGGTCTACTATGGTGAACCATTCAACACCGCATGGGATCTGAAACAATATCACTGCTGGATTTGGCACTACGGGACAACATTTAATCACAACATCATTTCCAGCATGGCTTTTGCAATCTCATTATCGGTGAATTGTATGGGCTGCTCAGCACTTCTTTGAAAATACCTTGGTTTACAAATTCTGCATTTATGGGTGCAATCCCTTCTATTGTATCCTTTGTCATGTGGTACTCGGAAATCTGGGGAAAAATCGCATTTGGCTTAACTGACACCTTAACTGGATCAACTTCTTTAATTAGGCCAATGTATTTTCCTGTAAAATCCCTCACTTTAATTTTAACTGTTCCCTGTAATTCAGAAGGAAGATGTCTCACTGTGAAAACTGCAAAGAAACTGATCAAAGGATACTCCTCATTTACTGTGCCACAATCTATTTCTGTGGACAAGTCATCATCATCATCGCTGTTTGTCTGAATGGCAATTCCATCATTTGAGCAAGTAATCGAACATCTTGTTTTGCATAGCAAGTCCCTTCCTAGTAAGGATATGGGACTCGAGTCACAAACGACCAGATTGTGTAATCCTTTGAAATTGCCAATCTTAACCTGAACTGGTTCTGTAATTGGGTTTGTCAAGTATTGATTTGCAAGTCTTACAATCTGAACTGCTTTCCCTGAAAGGGGCAGGTTTGGAACTTCTGCTGTCCTTACTGTAAAGCGCACAGCTCCTGTGTCAACTAAGAATGAAACCTTGTGACTCATCATTTTTCTCTTCACATATGGACCTTTCTGATCTAGTTCTAATGAAGCTGCTAACACACATTCTCCTTCATCCGAACTCTCACTCACCGGATCATCGTTTATTCAATACTCTCTGTGTAGTGGGAATTGGTCTACTGCTTTGTTACTCTGATTAAACCTTTGACCTGTGTCCTGCTGAGGAAGCGTCACCTGCTGCTGCTCCATTGGGGCTTGGGGTATTTGAATTTGCTGTCTCAGTACCATTTGCACTTGAGGTTGCCTCTGCTGCGACTGGGGCATCTGCAAACGTGGCATCTGCATCTGTTGCATGGGCTGAAAACCTTGTACCTAATTCACATTGCTTTGGAAATTTGGATTTTGACCTCTCACTCTCGGTTCTCTCCTATTTGGGAAAGAATTGCTTTAGTTTATTTGCTGAAAAACACCTTCCTGGCCTAAAATTAGACACTCCAGCTTCCAATGTCCGAGGCCTCCGCAAGCATGACATGATAACAATCTCTTCATTCCTTGCACATCACCCTGAACAACGATTGTATTCAAATCGGGGCCATGGTTCACATTTCCAGTTCCACCTTTTGCTTAGTTCTGAAACAACACATTCCCCTGCTGCTGTTGACGAAAACTTCCCTGCATCCTGATTGTGCTGCTTTAATCCGCGTCACCATTACCTTTTCTTTCAACTTTCTCTGCTTCAACTCAATTTCGTCACTACAGTACTTTGCCTACTGCAATACTTCAGCAATAGACTTTGCTTACCAACAAATCAAATGACTCTTAATCATCTGGCTAATTTCAGGTCTCAATCCTTCAACAAATTTGAACACAAAATTAATCATGTCTTTCGGCGCAATTGTTTCTGTACCACTATAATGCTTGAACGCCTGTAACAATCTCTCGTAGTACGTATGTATTGACTCCTTCGCTTCCTGGGCTGTCCTGTCTATTCTCTGCCAGTCAATATTCTTGGGCGAAATTCTAGTTTTCAAAAATTAATTAACTGGCTCCACTTGCAGGCACAGGACTCCAGCCTGCCTTGCAGCCAATCCTAACGCGGCTCTCCTGCTGCTGGCAGCATGAAAGCAGTGTTAGGATTGGCTGGAGTTCCCTACCTAGGCGCTCCGAGGCAGACTGGGAGCCTCTGCCTGCTGTCTCCAACCCATCAACACAGTGCCGTGTTGGAAAGAGCTCAGTGCGCATGTGTGTTTGGTCGGCCCAAGTCGGCCGGCCAAACACATATGCACACTGAGGGGAGTGCTGTGCACTCCCCCTTCCTCTCTGTCATGCCCCATGGCCCCACTCCTTTAACAATAAGACGACAATAAACATGGTTTATCATTGTCTTATTGTTAAAGGTTTGCAGCTGCTGCTGCTGGCGGTGGGGCAATGCTCTTCCGCGATAGTGAAGGAGCTGCCATTGGTGAGGATGAAGGTATGGAAGCAGTAAAGATGATTCAAATGTCAGTAGTGTAGCAAGGATGGTATAGGCTAGGAACAAGCAAGGAAAATGGGCCTTTGACGGCTGTTGGGGTAGTCAAATACAGCACTATCAGGGTTCAATCGGCCCCACTGCTGCACCAATGGTACTTACCCCCCTAGTGAAAGACGTTAAAACCGTAGTATATATGGTATGTGTGTCCTATGAATAGTTGTACATTCTCAATAAGTGGCCAAATGGGGACAAAGCTTTATCCAACGGAAGTTTACTGTGGTTTATGCTTATCTGCTTAATAAAACACTTAGGGACAGATTTAGAACATTGTCACACAATGCAGCACAGCACCCAATGTTGCTGTGCTTTGTTGCTTGAGAGGAAGAGCAAGAAAGTTCCATATCTACTAAGTTATGGCATTATCCTGTTCTCTACCTAGTGCTGGTATACAATCAGGCTGCTGTATGCTATGCACACACCACTGCATCTTCGTGCAAAGGCGTCTGCATGAGTTGAGCATAGAGTTTGTACTGGAAGGGTAACCTTTCAGTGCAAAAGAGTATACCTAAATAAACTTTAAAACAAACTTTAAAACATTTCCCACTTTGGATTTGTTCTCTACAGTGCAGCACACATGAAAAGTGTGAAAAGTTACGAGAAATAAAAGGCGTTATTTTTTGTGTGCAAAACGCTGTCTACTATTCTTTAACGGTAGGGGTTTGCATCAAAACCATGGATGGCTGCATGGGAACACTGATGTACATACCCTGGTACATCCCCATGAAGCAGAGTAATGCAAAAGCAGCACTTTATGCTGCTTTGTGTTACTTTGAGGCAACTTTCCAATGCAAAACAAGTTTTTGCCTATGGCTGAACTTTAGTGGTACTAACATCACTTTTGTGATGCAAACCCAATGCAAAATGTTGGGAAATCCAGGCCCTGGTTTCTGGGTGTCCCTGAATGCCAAAAAAGGAACAAATGTGTATCAATTTACAGACTGCCCCTTTCCTGCATTATTTTCAGTTATTCTTCCAGCGCGCATGTTTCTTATTCCCACCTGTTCTGCTGGGAGGAGAGGAATGTTTGAATATGACTGAGCTGTGACCCAGGTTAAACTCCGCATTTCAAAGATTAATTTTTCTCTGGTGCCATGTAGCTTCCTTGTTACCTATCATCTTTTGCCTAAATTGAATGTCACATTTAATCCTTGCATTGCTTAGGAAATTCAGTGCTGTACTATGGATTAAAGCTATTTTTCGCAAAAGGCGCAGGCTTAAAGTCAAGCATTTTTCTGTCACAATAGCAGTGTGTTGAAAATTACCATGTTTTGTGTGGTACCATCTAAAATTTTTGCCTTGTCCGTTTTTGCTGGTTTTAGAACTCCCTGTTAACCTGAGGCAAAGTGCCTGTGTTCCCCCTTTCAACATGATGAAATTGGTAAACCACTATGTGACATACTTAAGTTACCTAGGAATCCCTTGTGTATGCCACCTAAAGTGTAACCACAGCCTGTAAGTTAAATGTCACCAGTGGGCTGCAGCACACATTGTGAAACCCAATGCAGTGACAGGACAGGCATGACTTCAGGCTGCCATGTGCAGCACAGTGGTGCCGATTTTAACTGCACATTTGAGTCAACATAACCCCTTTTGACAGGCCAAGCTCCCCTTTTAAACATTAAGAAGTCACCCCTAAGAAGATTTAACTGCTCATTAAGGCAGTGTGCATGATATGTAACATGTGGAAATTTAATGCTAAACATCTCCTTACAGTGAAAAGGGCCATAAGGCTATTTTCGCTGGAGCAGGGGTAGCTGATCCTTAAAAAAATATTGCATTTAATATTGCTATTTCCGCTTATGAAACAGCTACAGAGTTCATTCCTATCTTATCTTAACATATTTATTACAAACCTAATGTATTGGGGAAGTTGGATTTGTAATAAATATTTTAGAAAATATATCTTGAAATAGTTGCCTGTCACCTGCCTAAAGCCTCTAAGAGCCCATTTGTGTGAGCTTCAAACTGTCACGAGGTTTTCAGCTTGCATCCAGAGCTGAGAGAAATGCCTTGGGTGTGGGGAGGTGTTCTTTTTCTCTGCCAGGTCGACCTTCTGGACTGTGCCCAGGGGCTTAATTAAGTTCAAAGAGATAAACCCCGTTACAGGCAGACGTAACTAACTCCTTTCCTTTGTCCCCTTAGTCAGTCAGGTACCAGGCCCAGTGAGAAAGGAGCTGTCCCCAGAACCACTTTTGTGTGACTACAGAGGAGGGGCTACTCATTTCCCTGGCTACACCTCTAGTGCGTGCACAGGAGCTCAGCACAGGGGAATAAAGGTTCTTTCATGTTCATTCTGGGCAGAGAGGGGCACTGTGGGATTGTGTACATTAAAAAACATAGGAAGTGCTGCAAAGGTGGGTAGGGTCAGCCCTGGGAACTTTTAGCCCCATTGGTTATGGAGGGGGCAGGAGTTTCCACCACCCACAGGTTGGTACTGGGCATAAATGTGGGTCCTCAGATCACTTCTGGTCGAATGGGGTCAAAGTGCATATAAAGACTGACCTCCTGTTTGTTCTATTGGGATAAAAAGTTTCATGAGGCCTTTTCCTGCATTCTCACCTGACAAGCTCCAACCGGACCTGCTGCAGGCCTCTGCTGGATGAGCCTTGGCCAACAAGGTCCTGGACCCCTGGCTGGTGTCAAAGTGTACTTCTCCTAAAGTTTCCTGAAACCGGTCACATAGAAATCTTCTGCCAACTTTTTGCGCTGAGAGCAAACGTGGGACGTGGACCAACCTGCCAGGTCGATCCACAGAGAGTGCATCACCACTGAGATTGAGTTTGCTGCAGTTCCCGCTAAGTTCTTCTCTGCAGCAGCAAATCCGATTTGTGGGGTGGCTGACAACTGCAACCAACAACATTGTGCTCTCTTCGGCCACAGACTGCAGCCTTGCTCTATTGAAGAAATCAAGCTCCAGAAAAGTTTCCAAATCCGATTGTAGAAAGATTCACGGGACCAAGCCGCCACCTGTACCCGATCAATAACAAGGGGTGTTTGGGAACAAAATCTGAACTTTTCCCATTCTGAGCTTTTCCGCATTTATTGTCTTCACCAAGATCTCAGACTTCAGCTCTCTGTCACGGTCTAGCCCAGCTTCTGCCACAGCCAGCTGCCTTGCCCTGCTGAAAAGTTTTAGCCCCAGAATAGTTTCTAGATGTGAAGGTAACTTTATGACTGAGACATACCTGGTCCTTGTATCCAACCCTTGCTGCATAACGATCATCCTTAACACTTACCCTTGTCCCAGTCATGCGCAATCAGATAACCCCTTGGAGCTTGACACTTTTTGCAGCTATTTTTAAATTCAAACACTGTAAATGTATAACTCTGTCATTTTATTTCTTGAAATGTACTCTCTTCTTTAAATTGATTTGTGATTTTTATTGTTTTGTGTTTTGACTTTATTTCTATTTGACTACTGCATGATAACTATACACATTGCCTCTAAATGAGGCCTGCCTCCTCTGTGCCATAGCTACCACAGAGTTTATCACAGGTTAGTTTAGTGACTTTAACGGCTCACCCTGACGAACGATTGTGATTATTATTTGAAGTGGGTACTCACCACCCTCAACTAATATCCCAATTTTTATGCAGCTTATATGGATAAACCTATCAACCAGTTTTCCGAGATCTATCAGCCCAGATTGTTTTATACTTTTTTAAGGCTGAACTCCCCATTCTTATCTTCTTATGTTGTTATGTTTTTTCTAAGATCTAAGGTTGCAGGGCCTATCCAGGCCATGTTGCAGCACTGCTTCCCAAACTTCCTGAGTGATTGCAGTTGTGCGCTTTGGTCTACAGTGAGATGCAGAGCTATTTGATGCAAGATGTGCTTACTTGGGGGCAACTTGGGAATAAAAACATTCATTAGAGGTCCTAAAACCTTGATATCAAGTGACCTAGTAAGTGCATGCAGTCTCTATCCCTCTAGTGACCCCAAGCAAACCTTTCCACCCTGTCATACAAAATTAACCTCCATAATCTCTTAAAATTACCATTTCACTGAAAGTCCTCTACATATGTGAAACAAGAGTTTCACCAAGGATTACCTGAAAAAAGCAGTATTTTTACTCCTTTACTGCCTGGTATAGAAGACGCCTGTCCAGAAGTGACTCTTACATGTAGGCGACATTCCTGGTTGTGCTTTGTTTGGGCTGAGCCAAGGCCTCCCTTCTCCATGGTACCACACCCTCCACCAAGCACAACTTATGGCGTCCCTCTCAGATGTTCGATATTCCCACACTATAAGTGAGTGATTTCCGTGGCTCTAAAAGAAGATACTGGAGATGCAGTTAGGCATTACTGAACAGCATTATACAAGGTTTAATTTTAGAAGCTATTTGAAGAACAAGTAGTGTAATATTGGGCTTGGAAACTGGGCAGGTAGCAGTTAGGTTGAGCACTAAATAGCTGACCTGGGAAAATGAACAGCAGGGCACCTTCTCTATTGAATGTATTTGAGGAGGTCTCCGCCATATGTTATATTGCCAGAATCTGCTACTGTAGGTGTTTAAAGGTTCCTCCATACATCTTAGTAGAATTGATATCGCACTTAAGTGGCTGATCCAACACAAATCATTAACTACAAACTAAATTCCTCCAAGAAACTCACTTAAGTTGAATGGGACAGTTGAAATGGGACGAAATTGGAAGACAGGGTGGAACAACATATTATAATTCTTACATATCCTGTGCATGACTAGTATGTGTTCTAATTTCTAAAAGAGGCACGCTTCTTGACACTCTGCACAAGCATCCTATAATTAGTTATCATTTGTTTTATTAAATAGCATGACTACAAAAGGTGGTAATATGTTGCTTGATGGTAAAACACATGACTGAGTCTGGAGCTGTCTTAAGGATTTGGGAGGGGGTGGGTGACATATTTAGGTAAATGTAATCCTTTGAATTTCTATATTCTCAAGGTGTGAGAACTCCAGACAGGTCAAAACATGTCTATCTTTATTTGACATCTTTAAGAGATTTCTGAAAAAGTCAAGTTAAAACAAAAACTGTCTTTAAAATGTAGATTCATTGTGAACTTTTATTTGGTGCCCTGTTGACTACACACTGGTTGTTCCTGGTGCTGATATGGCCATCCTCACAACCCGTGCATGCACCTTGATTTCTGAGCAAGGGGTTGATAGGTGTGCATGGTGTGCAGGTTGTCATGGGTACAGTATTCAACGTAATGCACATTTCAATAAGTGTGTGTCTTATTTCTTCACCTGCCACCATATTGAGATTCCTATATGTATGATTATCAGATGACTCCATGACACCAGAATGCACCCTTTCAATGCCAACCCCTTTACAAATCATCGCGGTTAAGTGTGTCCATCCTATTGGATTCCATTGATCTTGACTACAACACCCAGAATGCCCTGATTTGCTGACTGAAAGCAAAGAAAGTGATAAGGAGTCAATTGGAAACACTAACTCAGTAGGACATATTACACCAAGATACACAATGCATTATGCAAATTAATTTTGCTAGGTAATTGCATACAATCCATTACATCAACTTCCCATTTTGAATATTATTTAAGTTCCTCAAGCAAACACTAACCCTGAACTATAGGCTTTTTCTCTTTATATCAGGGATATTCAAGGAAAGTTTTCATATGTGGTTTGCTCATAACAATTGTAAGTATAACAATAAATTATGGGGTCTAGAAAACTCATTCCAAAGGAATATAGTGAGCTAACTTTAGGGGCATATTTACAAACATTTCACCCAATGCAGCAAGTTGCCTCAAACGGAGACATCAGAAATGCAACACATTTATAAAGATATGGCACATTTCTGCTGCTTCCTTACGGTGTCACACTGTGTGCTGCCTAGCGCTCATGCAGACATGTGGTCCTTTTTCAATGTGTAATGTGGAATGCATCACACATAGAAAAATGAAGTAACGAGAAGAAATAAAGATATTTTTCCTTGTTATGCCTGAGTGTGGGAGGCATACCAATTTGATGCATTACCAGGTTTATTGTTCTTTGTAAATCTGGGAACCAAATACATGACTGGATATGTTGGAATTATGTCCACACTCCGCCCAGGGAATGCCTCCCTGATACAAAGTAACGCAGGGCAGTGAAATGCACTGTCTTGCATTACCTAGGATTTACTAAAGCAAGCAGAGCCATGCCTGTTGACTTAGCTTGGCTTAGTAAATCCCAGTTAAGGACTAGCGTTGCTATGCGTTGCTTTGCTTGACGCAAGGACAACACAAGCCCTTTGTAAATCTGCCCTGACGTGTTTTTCTGTCAATACTGGATTCTTGAAGGCTGGAACATTATAACTTGTACATAACTCACTTCATATCATCAAGGAAGGCTGAAACATAGTTGATTGAATTTTACAACCTACCATATAACCACTGCAAAAGGTTTACCAACATGTAAGCCATATTGGACCAGAGAAATAACCACAGTATTTCATTTTGACAGCACTGTGTTTTATTGTAAAGAAAATAATTTTAGCAGCAGTCATAAAAATAATTAAATATAAGTCACCAGAAAGTCACTTGATATAAAGCAGACATATTTTCAGTAATTGAGTTTGACCGTTTATTATATTGTCAGTGCTTAGAAATAGCGGAATTATGATATGAATCGCTATATCAAAAACAGGTTATTATTTTTTCTTGTGGCAAGAGCATTTGCAAACTCTCATACACCAATATAGAGCATGGCTTCAATGTAATTGACAAGGGTGATTCTACTTCTTCTTGGAGTTATTTCAGTCCATCACAAAGAAGGTGGGCGAAGCAATCTTATTTCATATCTGACAGTCAGATGGTTTCAAGTCTGATACATTTGAACCTAGTAAAGCATTGTTCAAATGTTCAGTTTGTTCCAGTTGAACAAGTATAAAATGATTGGTATTTACAGCATAGTAGAAAATACTTTACTGCTGCTGCAGCAACCATTGAACCTCAGCGTTGTTATATGTTCTCAAGATCATGTATGAGACCTTGACATGGAGACTTTTAAGTTAAGAGTGTGCCTGCTCCGGTTCCTTAAGTTCCACTGAATACAAAATGTTACCATGGGCTTCCAGGAGACTGGCTAGCTGACTGTCAGAGAAGGAATCTTGCAGACAAATGGGAAGGCCCGGTTGCAACTGTTATCGTTCCAAGATCGTAATGCTAGTAGGGAAAAAAAGGAAAAAAATGTCATTCATCAGAATATATGCACTCAATGAACAACCTAGCATGTCAAATGCATTGTCAGAATTGCGTCTACTTCCGTCACATCATATAGCCTGATAGCTCACTGCTGAGGTCGATACAGGCTGTTAAAGGCCCTGAACCCCAGTTATAAGCCCGAGCCACATGCCTTTAACAACACAGCACCGCCTGAGGACAAAGAACTGTAAGGCTTTTAGAACATTCCACTCACTGGGGGCAGAATGTTCTAAATTAAAAAGGGAGAAACAGAAAGACAAACTTTGGAATGTTGGAGCAGACGTCTTATACCAGCCATTACTAGCCCTGAGCCACTTCATTGTCTTCAACGGAGGTGCCAACATTCAAATGTTCTAGTTTGCATTCGATTTGGTGTCTAAGACAGTTGATATGAGGGATGGACTGGGAACCAACAGCAGATCTAGGCAATAGGGGCCACATGTATCAAGCCTTTTTGCATTCGCAAACAGTGCAAATGCCCGTTTGCGAATGCAAAAGTGCCTTTCAGTATGTGTGAAAGGCATTGGAAATGCAATTTTAAGGAATCGCTAAAATAGTGATTCCTTAAAATTGCGAGCCCATTTAAAGAATTGCAAATTGCGATTCTCTAAATAAGAAATCACAAATAAGGAATCCTTATTTGTGATTTCTTAAGCACATGTATGAAGCTTTTTCTTAATGCGAATTGGGCATTAAGGAATCGCAATTACCACCAAGTAAAACCTGGTGGTAACCATGTGCAAATTTAAAAAATGCATTAAAAATGCATTTTTAAAATTCACATGTAACGCACAAATGCCTCTTTGGCATGTGTGCGGCTTTCATGTCCTAAATTTTTTTTTGGGGTGCAGCAGAGGGGGCCTTAAGCCCCCAGCACCCCGGGGTTTTGCATTTCCTAAACTGCGAATTCCAGTTAGGAATTCGCAATTTGGGAAATGCAAAAAAATCACAAATATGGGTCTACAGGCCCATAGGTGCGAATGGGGTCTGTAACGCAATTTGCGATTCAGTAATAGCATTTGCGATTTTTAGGAAATCGCTATTACGGAATCGCAAATATGATACACACCACTCACTTTGCGAATCAGAAATAGCGATTTCTTAAAAATCGCTATTACCGATTCGCAAAAGGGTGAGATGATACATCTGGCCCTAAGTTCAAACTAGTCTCTGTTCCCTTGCTGTCTCATTCCTGTCCTTTTCTTTTCAATCTCTCTCTTTGCCTACTGCCATAAACTCTGGGGAGCTGGAGATGGAGCCAGTATCCCTCGAACTTTAAAATCAGTCCCCAATAGCTCCAGCCCCCTGAAGGAACAACAGGCAAATCAGTCCCTTTCTCTATATGACCCTGACTCAATACATTAAGATCTTTATACTGAGTCATTTCCACCTATTTATAGACATGATTAATCATACAATACTATTTTCAGACATCTAGGGGCTTGAATATGAGTGCCCTTTTATACTGCAATCTTTTGCTTAGGAATGGCATTTATAAGTATTGTGATGTTTATCAAACCCAGTAATTACTGGATGTGGTAAAGGCCATACCACCTATTACATTTTGGTAAATCAAACCTGCTGTTTGACTAAAACAATGTCTGTCAATTACCAGGGCATGTCCATTTTGGAGCAGTAAGGGGCATATTAATACTCTGTTTGCGCCGAATTTGCGTCGTTTTTTTCGACGCAAATTCGGCGCAAAACTAACGCCATATTTATACTTTGGCGTTAGATGCGTCTAGCGCCAAAGTATGAGGAAAGAGCGTCATTTTTTTGCGTGAACGCCTTCCTTGCGTTAATGAGATGCAAGGTAGGCGTTCCCGTCTAAAAAAATGACTGCGACGCAAATGCGTCGTATTTATACTCCCGGGCAAAAATCACGCCCGGGAGTGGGCGGGCCAAAAAACCCCGCATTTGCGCCGGATTTTAGCGCCTGGGTCAGGGCAGGCGTTAAGGGAACTGTGGGCTCAAAATGAGCCCACAGCTGCCCTCCATGCCCCCAGGGACCCCCCCTGCCACCCTTGCCCACCCCAGGAGGACACCCAAGGATGGAGGGACCCATCCCAGGGACATTCAGGTAAGTTCAGGTAAGTATAAATATTTTTTTTTTTTTTTTTTTTTGGGGCATAGGGGGGCCTGATTTGTGCCCCCCTACATGCCTCAATGCCCAATGACCATGCCCAGGGGACATAAGTCCCCTGGGCATGGCCATTGGGCAAGGGGGCATGACTCCTGTCTTTACTAAGACAGGAGTCATGTAAATGGCGTCTGGGCGTGGTAAAAAATGGCGCAAATCGGGTGGAGGCGATTTTTTGGCGTCAACCTGACTTGCACCATTTTTAAGACGCCCTAACGCCATTTTTCCCTACGCCGGCGCTGCCTGGTGTACGTGGTTTTTTTCCACGCACACCAGGCAGCGCCGGTCTGCTAGCGCCGGCTAACGCCATTCAATAAATACGGCGCCTGCATGGCGCTTCAGAATGGCGTTAGCCGGCGCAAAACTTTTTGACGCTAAACTGCGTTAGCGCAGTTTAGCGTCAAAAAGTATAAATACGGGCCTAAGTACCAGAATCCTCAGGTTATGCCTCATTTTAAGGGCAAACCTCGGAACAGGCAAAAAGTATTGCACCTCAATGTCCGCCTTTATCAGTTGAAATTATTTTTAATGTGTCTAGGGAACACTTGTAATTAGGCCCTTAGTGATAAATCAGCATTCAGGGAACCCTGTCAACTAGTTGGGGGTCTCTAACTTACCTCCTAAATTTTATAAAGAAATAGATTGCATTTTCTGCAGATCTCAGCAACAATATTTAGATTATTCATCTGAAAAAGAACGTACACCTAACTTTGGACTGATAGACTCTTTTGGTGTCTAGTTATCTTTTCTCTATGTGCCCAAGCACTACATTTCTAAATGACGTACATTAATGTTTTAAAAATGTTTTTTATATTATTCACTACAAAATTTCAAACTGATGCAGTACATTGGGTGCACATTATTTATTAAGTGTGTAACTATTTATTAACAAAGGTTCTTGGGGGAAGTGAGAAAAACCTGGATTTCTGGGGTGTCTGGTAAAGATAAGTGTTATTCCTTTTTTGACATTTCATGGCAACTTATAACAGTTTGCATTCTCCCATTTCCTTAATGTTGTACATAGGTAGTAGTAATGTTCTGGATGGTATGCGTATAATGTTCATATTCTGTATCAACACTCTAGTGCGTGTATTCAAAGGTCCGTTACTGCCCGGTTACTGTCCTGGTGCCTGGGTGTGAGTGTGGTACCAAACTCACTGATCCACCCTGGTTCCGATCGACGTTGTATGGCATGTTGTGTCGTGTCTCCGTGCGTGATATGATTTTCCAAGTTGGACTAGGAGGGTATGTATGATTAGTCTGTGTGCCACTCATGGCTGAGTGTGTTCCTGTCGTGTGTTGCATGGGTGTCAGGTGTTCTTGGTTTTAACGGCATGCATTGTAATTCAGGGGGGGTGTAAGTCATTTTCGGCTTCGGTCCGAACCAGGTAAGTGTTCCAGTGTCCTCGCCCAATTATTATCATGCCTCTGTTGTTGAGTGATCGAAGCACCTGTGCCTCAGCTCCAGCCCACTGCAATACATCTCTCAACCATTTTTTGACATCTGGAGTGGCTGGTGCTTTCCATTGCATTGCTGTCAGACGTTTGAAGAGGACGAAAGCCAGGTCTATGAATCTATATAATTGTTTATCACCCTTCTTTTTGGTGCGAATGTCTAATAGGCAGGATTCCGGAGTAGGATGCAGCTGGTGACTCGTAAGTTCCTCTTAAGTGTATCTATTTCGTGCCAGGCCCTTTGTATGGGCGGGCACCTCCATACCATATGATAGAAGGTGGCTTCCTGTTCCCCGCAGTGTGGGCATGTGTGGGTCCAGTGTGGGAACATGCGGTTGAGTCAATGAGGGGATAAACAAGCCTGATGTAAATAACTGAATTGTGTGAAGTGGAATCTGGGGTTGCAGGATAAACTTTTTACTTGTTGGAGTGCTTTGGTCAAATCGGACTGTGACAGTGAATGTGGTACGGCTCCCTCCCATCTGGTTCTGGCTCCCATCTGGCCTGTGTCGCTGTTTCCCAGGAGGATATTGAACAGCAGGGATACCAGTGCTCTCGTGTCCTGTGTTAGACAATAGTAAGTGTAGTACAGGTGATGTTGGAGGCTCCGTGTCGGCATTTTGCCATGTGTTGTGTATCATCCTTCTTATACCGCAGTATGTTAGAAATTGACCTGGGCCTATATTGTGAGTGTTTTCTATCCCCCCATATAGCTTAAGTGTGCCTTCTTTAAAGAAGTCCCCGATCGTGTTAAGACCGGCTACATACCATGGCCCCAGTGTGTATTCAAAGCCCTAGAGCCCTGCACGCCCAGCAATGAGATCCCTGGGGCATAGGGTGATATTGGAGTTTCTGGATGTGTAACTCTGCTCCAGCACACTTGGGCTGTGTCCATTAGGTTAGTGCTGTGTAGGGGATTGCATGTGTAGTCTATCAGCCATGCAGCCACGTCAGTGTGACCTTGTCTGCCCAGCACCATTATTTTCTCTGCTGTTGGGGTTGCATGAAGCCAGAGCAACGGCCATTGTAATCGCGTTGCTGCATAGTATAACTCAAAATTAGGCATGCCTAGTCCCCTCTCTTCGAGTGGTCTATGCGTAATAGTGCTCCTGTGCATCTTGTGTTCCCCCATATTAATTCCAGCATCAGGCAGTTGAGAAGTCAGAAGAAAGAGAGGGGTAGTACCAGTGGGAGCACCGTGAAGTACTATAAAAGTCTGGGGAGTATTATCATCTTTGCAATCGCCACTCGCCCTAAGGGTGATAATGGTAGTGATCTCCAGAAAGGCAGTGATCCCCAAATCCATCGTATCGCCTGTCTCAGGTTGCCTTCCCTGAGATCCTCTGTGGCATGGTATATTTGAATGCCTAGGTATTAGAAGGTAACATGACACCATGGCAATCAGTACACCGGGAGATCAGGCCGCAGTTGCTCTGGAATGGGGACCAATGGAAACAAACATGACTTCACCCAGTTCAACTTTAGGCCAGATAGATCCCCTAACATGTCCAATATTTTCATGACTTCTGGTAATGTGAAAGTGCACCTACGTATGTATATTAATGTGTCATCAGCATAGAGGGAGATAATGTGTGGGATACCTAGGTCCAGGATCCTCCACTGCTGTGCATGCAGTCAGAGATGGGCTGCTAGGGTGTCGATTGCCATCGCGAATAAGAGTGGCAATAGTGGACATACCTGCCGTGTACCATGGCAGATTGGGAAACTCTCAGAAATTACTCATCCCATTTTCACGTGGGCTGTGGTATTGATCCAGTCCATAAAGTTGTCATCAAAACCCATGTGTGGCAGTGTCTCCTTCAAGAAAGGCTAGCCTAAGGTGTCGAAGGCCTTTTCGACATCCAGTGACACCGCTACTCTGTCGTACTCCCTATGAGGGGCTCCATTCAGTAGGCACAATAGCAGTAAGGTGTTTTGAAGCCTGACTGGTCTTCATGGACCAAATGGCCAATCATGGGGAGCAAGTGATTGGCCAGCACTGTACCGAGTGATAAGGGTCCATCTGATCAAATGTCTTGTGGGTCCCGGCCTGGTTTAGGCAGGACCATTACGAGCGCCTCACGTTATGAGTCTGTAAGACTACCCCACTGTTTCACTTCTTGTAACACTTCCAAGAGTGGGCCGGCTAGGTGACCATTGACAGTGGAATAGTTCTCAGCTGGCAGTCCATCAGTTCCAGACGTTTTATTGTGGGATAGTTGACGCGATGTGTAGTCCGGATCTCATCTATGTCGAGGGGCTCACCAAGCTCCATCTTTTGAAGAGGAGTAAGCTGGGTCAAAGGGAGATTAGTAAAAAGGCATTCTAATTGAGCTGAGGTGGGCGCAGGTCCGTCTGTGTATAATGTACGGTAGTAGTCTCTAAAGGCATCATTTATAGATGCCTGGTTATTGACCGTTATTCCTGTCTCTAGTCTTAGTCCTACTGTTGGGGTATGATTTTGGTCACCGTGAGTTAGCCATGCTAACAGCCTACTAGACCGATCTCCCTCCGTGTGTACTCTGGTGATATAGCGACGGTTGTCATTCCGCCTTAACCGCGAGTCCACGTCTTTGTGTTGTGCTCGTAATTCACGAAGTGTGTTGGGGTCTGCGGTGCCTCGTGCCAACTCACGTTCTAGGGCACGCAGGTTCGTCTCTAATGTGTTCATTTCCAGTGTCAAGACGCGCTGGACTCCCCCTGCGGCTGAGAGGCAGTGTCCTCGTACCACCACCTTGTGCGCATCCCATTCCACTGCTCGCGATGAAGCTGTTCCCTTTTCATGCTCAAAGTATCTTACGATACAGTCAGCTAGCTCTTGGCGGAATGGTGGGTCTGTAAGTACGGCAGGTTGCATTTGCCACATTGTAGATCCACCCTTAATGGACAGTGATCAGATAGTCTCTTCACTAAATATTCTGCTGGACCTAAAATTAAGTCTCTCCTAGTAGGCAGTCTGTGCACTGGGGAATAAAAGGAGTATTCCTGCTCCTGTGGGTGTTGTAGTCGCCATATGTCATTTAGTCCTCTGTCTGACATCCAAGAGATAAGTCCCTGTGCCAGGGTTCTGCTGGGTGAGCCAGACGGGAGGGGAGGTGGGATCTGTCCATCTCCCCTTCCTGGATGCAGTTAAAATCACCACCCCATATGCAAGGAACAGTGGGGTCCTGGAAAAGTGTGGGTGTAATGGACGTAAGGAATTCTTTATGTTTCGTGTTGGAGGCATATACACCAGCTAGTGCAAGAGGCGCTCCATCTGGTAAGACTTCCACCAATACATATCTGCCCTCTCTATCCATGGTGAGGCAGTCCACGATGTAAGGGACCTTAGGAGCCACCCAGATCAGTACCCCCCTTGCAAACGATGACACTATCATGCCATAGGCCTGACCTCCCCATTTAGTTTTGAGGTTGTGTAGTTCCGCAGCTGTGAGGTGTGTTTTTTGGATTATTGCTACATGTATTTTGTGTCTTTTTAGGAAGGTGAGTGCCCGCTGTAGCCTATTAGGTGCTGCCATACCCCTCACATTCCACATTAGTATACTGTATCGTGTAGCTCCCATGAGTTTGTGAGTGTGTTTGCTGAATTATGTGCCTGAGGTTTATGTCTGGTGCCCAGTTCCGCATGACCATTTAGTGCCTCCGGTATCTCCCTTCTCTTGTCCCTGTGTCCCCTTCTCTTCCCGATGTGAACTTGCAATTCCCCAACAACATTGATTCCTCTGGGCTGGTGGCCAACGGGCCTGCAGCCATTCCCCCCCATGAACATAACAAAAGATGGAACTGTTGTGGGGTGGTTTGTTGTTCATTAGGAAAGTCATGATGGGGGCACGGGTATCTGGATGTTGTTTGTGGCTTTGCTCCCATTATTGGTCGAGTCACCACGCTCACGTCCCCGTCAAGCTGTGGGTGCTATGTGCGTCCGCCGAACGCTGGTACCCATCACCTTGATGTTGTTAGCGGTCTACAAGCGTGGCTTTATGCCACTGACGTGAGCCAGTGTTTTCTGGTACAAGTGTTTTTGGGTTCTTTACGTCGATAAGGACGGTAGACTGTTCTTGCAGTGTGGTTAGTCAGTAATGCTTGTGGCGTACCTGAACCTAGTCCCCATGTCTACGGAGTGGATTCTCCAATCGAGATACAATTGGTGCCAGCCATAGTAGTGTGATTACAAATTGTGCGTGGGGTAATATCTGGTCTCTGTTTAGAGCTGGTCGTCGTGACATTTGAGTGACACTCTGAAGAATCAGAAATGGATGTGCGACCCTCCTGCAGGGTTGTGAAGCAGTTGGGCATGAGCTGCATGGCTTCTAGTAGTGCTTGGGCTTGACTTTCTGCTGCTTGAGCTTTCGTCCGCCGTACCTTGGCACCTGGTCTCCTTTTGCGTCGGGCCGGAAGGTCAGCCATCCCTCAGATTTAGGTCCCTCTTGTGTCAAGTGTACCAGGCCTTTAGCATGCAGCCACGCCCAGGCATCTTCTGGGGTTGGAAAGATGTGATTTTTCTCTCCATCTGTCACTCTTAGCCTTGCTGGAAAGAGCAGAGCATATTTGATGCCATGTTCGTGCAGGAGTTGTTTGACTTTTGTGTATGAGCTTCTCCTGCACTGTACCTCGAGCGTGTAATCAGGATAGGCTGTGATGGTGGCGTTTTCGAATCTCCATGGGCCCTTCATCTGGAAGCTCTGCAGGATGAGGTCTCCATCTCTGTAGTTGAGGAGGCGGGTGGGGCACCGGGTGGCAGTGGTCTGCCAGGGATCCTGTGTGCTAGTTCGAAGGAAAAGAAAGCTGGAACCTTGTTCTCCAGTACTGTGGAGATCAACCACTGCTCCATGAAGAGTTGAGCATTGGGTTCCTCTGCTAGTTCCAGGAACCCCAGGAACTGGATGTTGTTCCTCCATGATCTCCCTTCTGTGCCTTCGGCCCTGTGCTGCAGGGAAGACACTTACATCTGTAATTGCATTACCATCCTGCAGAGTACCTGTACTTAGGCTGCAAGGTCGCCAGAGATGACTCAGTGTCATCTACTCTATTGGCCAATTTGCATTGGCCCACTTGAAGTAAATTAACTTCCTGTGGCACGGATTCAATCTTACTTTCTAAGGCAGCTTTAGTGTCAAGTACTGCTTGCAAGAATTCCTCAAATTGTGCGGAATGAGTTTGGAGCGTGGTGTTCATCTGCCGAGCATGGTGCTGTCTTCCCCCATAGCTAGGATTGTCGCCAGCATGGTCTTCCCTGAGGGTAGGGGGAGCTTTGCTGTTTTGGGCTGCTCCATATTTCGCTCCGGTAACTCTGCACACACAGTTCCCAGCCCTCTCAATATTATGGTGTATGGATTTAATATGCTGTGGATTTCCCATATGCTCCGTAGCTATCTCTGGGGCCCGACCCTTATACGCTGCGCCCTGCTTTTCCAGCGCCTCCAGCAGAAGGCCTCACCATTCCACCTGTCTTCTGGTCTCTGGCTTGTTGTCCATGGGGTAAGCCATAAACTGCAGGTGTTTTTTCAGTGAAGTTGATGCTCTCAGTTGGGGTCAATGGGGCCGGTATTTTTGGTGTGGGGCCTAGTCGGTCAGCTCATCCACTCCCAATAGTGGCCCCATGCCACGGGGTATCAGGGCAGGGCAGTCTTGTTGTGTGGTCCTTTTTTCCAGGCGATGGTCATCTCAGGAGTATCCCCTTCCTCCTGCAGTGAATGCTACTCGGTGTGTGGGATGCAGGGTGCACCCAGCTCAGGGGCAACGCCGCCATTGCCAGCCTGATTAGGATGTCTCAGCTCCCTCGACTCTCTGCTTTGGCTCGTGCTGCCCCACCTAGTGTCTTTGGACCTCCGTCGCAGCCGCGGTGGCACTCGGTGGCACGCCACTGGTCTCCGCGTCACCTGCACCATCACACACTGCAATCTCCGAGGTTTGCGGCAGCCTCACCTTCAGTGCCTGTGTCAGCAGCACCCTGCCGTCAGTGGTTGTGTCTTGGTTCCTGTATTCCCCTTTTCGCAGCGACCGTCGGGAGGCGGCCGTCGGGCATGCTCCAGCAAAGGCCTCGTCTAGGCGCTTTCACTCCGTCTCATGTAGCGGCCTCCAGGGGATGGCCGCACACTGTGCTCTTGTCATGGTTGTGCACTCTCTTCTCATGGCATGCCTAAACTCAGTCCGATGACGTCCCTGGTCTGGCCAGCGCTCGCCAGACTCAGTCAGTTTTAATTCAGGACGACTGGGGGCCCAGGCTGGGTTGATTTTGTTGAATATTAATCGGGCCTGGAGCAGAGCTCCGTATTAAGCGTCCGCTCCGGTCGTTATCTTGGCCACACGTACATTAGTGTTTGTTTGCAAGCGTTCAGCACTCTGACTCTTAATAATGCTTGGAACACTCTAAAAAGAATTAATAAAGACTTCTAGAAGCCCAGCCACAAGACTGACAAAAGATTGGCAATGTGGCTGCTTATGTGTCAGTCAGAAATGTTGGGCTGGATTCAAGTGCACCTTGAGTGGGCTGTGTTGACACAACAGGCGAATTGGTTTCAGGGGCAGCCGTACACAGTGAGGCCTGACTCACAGGGGGTTTTGGGAACAGGTGCAGTCAAATTTGACTGCCCTTCCCTGTTCTTTGAGCTGGGGTCCAATGGATACCACTGTAGCCCAATTTATCTATATTACGGTTATTGTTGGGCTACGAATTCACCATTATAGGTATGGTGACCTGTTGGCAGGCATAGAGGCAATTTTGTTTTCGCTAGTGCAGAGTATTTGTGATTGCAGTGAGCTGATGGTGTCCTTGTGTCAGTCCTCCAATTGGGAGACAGTGGCCATGGCCGCGTGCTCACCCCCCTGGATAATGTGGCAGAAGCTTCCCAGGTAAGGCGAGGCCACTATGCCCATAATGGCAGCCTCGCTCAGTGCACAGGAAACACCTATTGGGAGATGCACCTGGTGCTCCAGCGGGCCGCACTGAAGCTGCGTAGGGGGCGTGTGGGAAAACCAGACCATAAGTGGTATGGGAGGCATCCACGCCAACATCGACAGAGCCTCTCATGGAGGAGTACTCAGCATCCAGAGGGGAGGTATCCTCAGTGTATGCAGCAGCTGTTCCCCCCACAGGGGGGCAAAACTTCCTGTGCACACCCTCACCATGTGTACGGGCATATCCCCGGGCAGCAATCTGATGGGAGGGATGCTGCAGCAGTGCCTACCCCCGCCCAGGAACATCCATAAAGAAAGGGGCGGTTAGGGATATGAGGACTGGCAGAAACCTTTGGAATGAGTGGGGGCCACTGCAGCACCTCCCATGAACATATTATTACCAGACAGAAGCAATAGTGGGGTGGAGGGAACAGCAACTCTTGGGCAATTTTTATAGGGCATCCAACAGTATAATGGCCCAACAAGCAGACAAGGAAGGAGAGGGTCAAAAGGAAACATCTAAGCTGGGTGAAGACCCCTGGTTGGTGCGCTGGGATTGGCTCAAGAGGACCCCACAGAGCCTGCAAAAACGATGGGTAGACAGGGCCCAGGGAGGGCCTGGGGAGAAAATCACAGTTAGTGGCAGGCAAAGATTAGGGAGGGGGGAGACAAGTGGGGCCATGGAGGGTGGAAAGGACAGACAGGGCCACAGTGGGCTGCTTCTGCCATCATCGAGGCCACGCTCGAGTGGAGCTGGGAGGGGGAGGAGAGAGACGACCAAGGGATAGCAGGGAAAACTATCACGGGCGGAGGACAGGGTGGGGAGAAGTATTTTGGGATGGAATACAATCAAGACACGCAATGTCAGAGCAATATGACAGGGAGAGCCTGGCATGGGCCAGCCCGGAGGACACCACAGAGGGACCGATGTTGGACTACAGGGAAGACAACCTCAAAGAACGCAAGGTGTGAAATGAAGAGGGTACAGGGGAAGCGTGGGTGGGGACGCGGGTGGGGAGGTACTGCTAGCACCTTGTTGTCTAGCTCGTTACAGACATGGCACAGGGTTGCCCTGGAAACAAGGTGGCACAGCAATCACCACTACAGGCACCAACCTTGGAGTCAGGTAAGGGCATTGAGATGTCAACGTCCCAGCATTGACATCCACGGGTGTGGATGTTGGATGTGGCATGGAGGGGTCGCGGAGTGGCTGCAAGAAGGTAAGTATATGGCTGAAATTGGCTGAAATACTGTTGAGGTTGCCACTCAAGAGGCAGAAAAGGGAGAGGTAACAAAAAAGGATAACAGGGCAAAAAACACAGAGAGTGCAGGGTAGAAGAATGCATAGGGCACAGAGGGAGAAGGGGACACGAAGTATGGGCCAGAAAGTTAGGAGCTGAAAATAAAGCGACTTCCTTACATGGGAATAACAAAGTCCTTTGGGGCACACCTAATGTTGACAACGAAAGAAAAAAATTCAAAAGGGGGCTATATGGAGATTCTTAAAATTTTCCATAGGAAATGTGTTGGAAGGAGGAGGAATGCAAGCTGGCCAAGAGGCTGAAAGTTCCTCTGACAATGGAGAACTGGACAGCGGCGTTTCTGGTATACGCTGGTATATATTACGAGAAATGTCCTGAATGTGGCGTAGCATTGTTCAAGTATACGGATGTCATATGCAAAGCCCAGTTGACATTTGGGGGGTGGTAAGCCTGGGCACAATACGACTAGAAATTCAGGGTGAGAATGGCTTTAGATCCCAAGGCTAAGTGTGGCGAGTTAGATACAGATTTATGGCAGCACACTATGGGCCCAGCCAAGTTCAGAAAACAATATTCAGAGGCGCCCCACCTGTGAAGGGGGTGGGGCAGGCAAGCAGAGGACTGGAAGGGCAAAAGGATGCATCCTGGGACTACAACAAGGAGCTGTGTACTTGTGAATACTGCAAATTTTGGCACAGGTGCTCCAAGCGTGCAGGCAAACACGCGCTCATACACTGCTTTGGGAACACAGGGGGTTACATAGGACAGCCTGTGGGCCAATGGCAGCCTTACGCAGGCGGGCAGGGATCACACCAGTCTCAACAACAACTGTCAAATAAAGGGGAGTAGAGGGACAAAAGGACCTGGGTCAAAAGGCTCAAACTAGAATGGTTGGAATACTGGCTGGACTTCTATGATCAGCCTGTAGAAGCGGGGATTTTGAGGGAAGGTTTCAGGAGGGGTTTTCACTTGTGGTATGGGGGTCCCCAGGTTCAAATGTGCAAAATAGCATAAATATGCGATATGGGGAAAAACTTGATAAGTAAATTGCAGAATGAAGAATGGCCGGCCTCTTCAAGGATTGGCCAATAGAGAACTTGAAAGTCTATAGGTATGACACTAAAAAAAGGAAAGGGGGCAGTTTTGCCTAATTCTGCACTTGTTGTGGCCGGTAAGTGAATGATTTCATTCCTAAAGAAATGGTCTCCGTATTATATTCTGTAGCGGATGTGGCCATGTCATTGTTGGTGGCAGAAAGACAAGGAGTATTAATGGCAAAGACTGATGTGAAGTCAGCTTTTCGGCTGCTTCCAGTGCACACGGCTGATTTTCAACTTTTAGGCATGCACTTTGAAGGAAATTGGTATGTGGGCAGGGCACTACCAATGGAATGTTCTATATCACGTCCGCTATTTGAATGCTTCAACTCCATTCTACAGTGGCTTTTCACATGGCACCCGGGCCATAAGCTGGTGACATTATCTGGATGACTTCTTTTTTGTAGGGGCACTCGGCATGATGGACTGCCAGCTCATGTTAGTAAGATTGCAGGAGCTCTTGGGTGACTTGGGGGTTCTGCTCGCACCTGAGAAAACAAAGGGCCCGAGTACAGTTTTGTCCTTTTGAGGAATAGAATTGAACAGAGTACACATGGAGGCAAGGCTCCCACAGGACAAAAAGGATGCAATGTTAGTGTTGGTGACAGCTATGCTGGCCAAGAAAAAGGTAAAAGTGAGGGACGTGCAGGTCCTGCTGGGTCACATCACCTTTGTTTGCAGAGTAGTCAGGGCAGGTAGGACTTTCTGTAGGAGGCTAGGTATGGCTCTTGCAGGGGGTACACTGCCACACCAGCATGTACCATTGTCAGCTGGTGTCAAGGGGGATCTCAGAATGAGGGTATTTCTTCTTGACGACATTCAATGGAATTCCGTTGGCCCAAAAGGACTAGGTTGAGTGAGATGTACAGATATTTTATGGCACAGCTTGACACATGGGATTCGGCTTGTTTTGGCAGGGTCGGTGGTTTGCAGAGGAATGACCGTCACAGTGGAAAGCAGAAGGTAGAAGCATCACTTTCCTGAATCATCTTTTTCCATTGGTGGTGGCAATTACACTGTGGGGCATGGAGAACCAAATTGTTCCAGGTGAACAATTTGGCCATAGTACAAGTGGTGAACAGGCAGTCGGCCAGGGATGCACAGGTGCTGAAGTTGTTGCGAGTTTTTGTGCTGGGTTGCCTGCGGCACAATATCTCTTTCAGGGCGCAGCATGTACCCAAGGGTGAAGAATGACACTGCAGATGCTTTATCTTATTTTCAGTGAGTTGATTTTGTGGGCCGGCCAAGGAAGCAGATAAAATCAAGACACCCATTTCAGAGGAGATGTGGTCAGTAGGCAACAAATGGTGATGTAATTGGTGGTATGGTCCCTCATGGAGTCAACAAGGAGAACTTATGGTCAGGCTTAGTCAGAGTTCTTGGAATCTGAGGTGCAGCACAGACTGCAGAATTGGCAAAGGACCAAGGATGTGGTTCAATTTATATTGGATTTGACAAGGAGGGTGCTTTCTCGGGTGACCATTTCAGGAAAGCTGACAGGTATTGCCTTTTTGGGGAAACTGCTGTGGGGCTACGTCCTGTCAACTGGAGCAAAGGATGCTTGAGGGTTGGGCAAGGGAGTAAGGTCACTCAGGGAGACTGCGGAGACCAATATCCTTGGATTTCTTCAGGCGGGTGCTACAGCAATTGCCATTAATATGCAGGGGGACGAGGAGGGATGCATATTTTCTGGGCTAATGGCCTGGATGTTTTTTGGTGCCTTTCGAGTGTCTGAATTGCTGGGTTGCCTGGGCAAAAGAGGAGAGCTGTGAGAGGATGTGTCTCTGAGCATAGGCTGATAGGCTGATTGGTGTGCAGCTCAAAAAATGGATCTGAGCGTACAAGGGAAGAACTTAGTGTTACAAGCGCTTACAGAGTCAGAGCTTTGCCGAGTGGCATGGGGTGGTAAATTGGCTGCGCTGTGCAGTAGGTACTGATGAAGCAGAAAATGAAGGTTTTGATTTATTAACGCTTAAACGTAATGCTGAAATAATCATGTGTGATATTAACCGAACTAATAAAGATTGTACGGGGACAAAATGTGCCCTCAGAGTAGTTTGCCATCATTTATACGCGTGCTTTATATAACGTGGTGAATTAGAATTGCACTAATCCGACATAATCATAAACGTGTGCTACGATTTGCTTGTTTGAAATGTTTAGCTTAGCATTACTTTAGCGGAGGCTTTGGCCTAGTTGCCTGGTCTCACGGTTTAGATGCTCGTATTTTTCCACTGTGCTAATAAACGTGTATTTTAGCTTGAAGCTGTACTTTTCCACAGAAACTGTTCACATGCTTATCTTAAAGTTAGTGCCAGCCTGGCATATTTTCTCTTTAATTCAAGGTCGACTTGCAGGTGCGGACAATGGAGGCTCTGAAAGTAAGCTAATTGGGAGACAATGTTGCAACTTGCGTACCCATCTCCAAGGATAATGTATGCTTAAGTAAAAGCTTGAGAACTGTCGTTTTTGATTGGTCAATTTGAAGCTAACCTATGAACCCTCCAATGGAGACCCTACAGGACTTGAACTGTTGTCTATAAAAACCAGGTGCACGAGAAGAAGGGGGCTTTTGGGAGTATTACTCTCTATCATCGGACACTACGCCATTTTGACTTCGTAGCTATTATGGCCCACTTTGCTGCGACGCCATTTTGAGAGACTTTGATTCTTTCTCTAATCGAGAGAAAGAGACTTTAAATGATTCTTGCCCTAGAGACTGTAACTTTGATTTGATCCCTTTGCATGAAGTAATAGTTTTACCTTGCCGCCGTGAGGCAATTGCCCCGTTCACCCCTGCCCCTTTGTCCCGTCCCATGCTGATCGAGAAACGGTACCCATGATGACCGAAGAACGGTACCTGTGAGACGAAGACTTCCTTGTATGCTGATCGTAATTGGTAAATATGAAAGGAAATTGTAAAATTGCATTGTGTTTCTTTTAGGTAACCAACTGCTGATTTTGGTAAGAGCCCTAGCTAGGAGTTTTCTAAATTAATGTTGCTAAATTGTTTTTGCATGAAGTCCCACATGCTGATGCTAATTTGAGGTTAGACGAGGATTCCATATGTCGCACGATGCAATTTGAGATCTTGTTATGCTGACTAAATGTATGCAATTAGTTCATTACAGATTATCGTATTAGTGATTTGCATTGCTATTATCGAATGCCTTGTGATTCAAATGCTTCATAGATTGCACTTGTTTCGACGCTATGGACAGCTATTAATGTTCATATATGTTTATCATTTGGTGTTGAGACACATTTATATTGTGCTAGCTTTGTTAATATAGGGAAATAAATTCACTAACTTTGCAATAAACTGGTGTGGTTATTCCTGACTGAAAGGTCAGGGTTCGCCGAAATGTATTCTGGATTAATTGTAAAGTGTTATGTTGTTCAAGGTGTTGCTTATGTTCGTTATTGATTATTGATTTTGATGAGACTGATCGATATAAGAGTACAGAGAGTTCCCACTAAGTCAAAAGATTCATCGGCCTAAAGAGCGTCCAAACGCAGGTAAATTATTACTACGGACCACTCTATCAGTAGATGGTAGCAGAGGACGGTTTCGTCTTTTGGGACCCTGTACTATTAAAGTACATGGTGTCGAATTAACGGTTACGCATTTTGAGACCCCATTCGAAAAGTTGAATTAGATTTTCTTGGGTAGAACGGATTGACAAGATGATGATGGGCTAGGTCCACCGCGACTTTCCCGGGATCCCGGAGCTTGCGAATGGAGAGAACGGAGGTGTGGAATCAGCGCTGGCGGTACTAGTGATGGTATGAGTGAAGTTAGGGTTTTGCGCTTGCACAGCTTATTGCCGCAGGGTGTGTGAAAAGGTTGCGAGGATTTTCTTTTAAGGATAGCGGAGGTGCGACTCCGAGTGTAGAAGTAGAGAAGTCGTCGAACTTCATAGAGTTAGCGGAGGTGCGGCTCCGAGTGTGAGAGTAGGGAAGTCGTCGAACTTCATGTGCGTGTGGCGCTTCGTGCATAAAAAGGTCCACGTGGTTGTTGTTTTTGAGACGGGCCCTGCGAGGTCAAGAGACTCCGGAGTATGTTATCCATGTTGTGGTCTGGGCGGTTTAGTAGGTTGATCGGGCGTGGTCAACAAGTCGGTACGTGTGTTAGGGAGTGAAAGAAACTTCGACTTCGGGCTTTGGCAAGATTCTAAGTGCACTAGAACAGATCATTGACAAGTTGAGAGTAGGTCTGCGGGTCAGATTTGCTTGCGAATGTGGGGACTGAGAAAGACAGAATAGCGGCCAGAGGCTAGTGAAAAGTCCCGAGGCTAGTGAAAGGTCCCTAAGGTCCTGAAGTGACTGTGTTACCCTTCCTGTAGTAAACCGACAGATCTGTTTTATTTTTGGTAGCTCGCAATATATGCAAAAGTTGTTACGAGAGGAGGTGAGTGAAGGAAGACTAGCCGCGAGACTTTGTCAGCCGCAGTGTGTGTGAGTGTGACGTCACTAAGAGCCGCGCTGGGATAGGTTGGTTGCAGAGAAGGGTCGCGCACGGATTGGACGCAGTCCGTGGGACTCGATTGGAAGGGGAAAGGCAGGTGAAGAGTATTCCGGGAATTAAAGTCACCTATTGATTACGAATTTTGTGGAATAAAAGTCACATATTGATTACAAACTTTGTGAAATAAAAGACGAGAAAATGAAATTCTTTAAAGCATTCAGAAGCGCGATGAAGGGGGAGTCTTACATTAAAGCGAGCGTAGGAGAGGAGACGCCGCCCGAGGGTACACCAGCTTACATTGTAATGGAAGAAAAGGGGGTAGCTCCGTGTCTTTGGCTAAAGCAATGGCACAAACTGACAGAGAAACATGGGAGCGTAGCGTTCCCGATACATGGGACATTCAATATAAGGATTCTAGAGAATTTGAGATTCACGATGTATGACATGAAGGTGCCTCCAAGGCCAGCACAGTTTGAGGCTCTAGCAATTTGGGAACTAATGGCCAGACAGCAACAGCAAAAGAAGTTCGAGACCAGAATGAGGAAGGTAGAAAAGACACTAGCGGATGCTAGGTGGGATAATGCACAGAAGGTGTGGAGGTCAGATGTATTGCAGGGGATAAAATTGTTCCCCGCAATTACTAAGGAAGGAGAAGAGACAGGTAAGAAAGCAACCTGTAAGACAGACAGGAAGTGTTCCAAGGATAGAGAGGACGAGGAAAAGTTGAGAAGAGAAGAGGAGTTAGAGGATGAGGAGTTGATAATGCAATTGCTGAACGACCGTCCACCGCCTTATGCAGAGAATGGACAAGGTCCAAGTTCCAGTTCTGCCCCTCCGGCACCGGTACAGAACAGTGAAACCCAGAGTTCAGGAGCGTCATCGGGATCTAAGGACCCGAGTCTGCTGTTCACCCCGCAGATACCGCAGGTTAGGAGAATATATCCAGATGTGCCCGTGTTGAAACCAGCAGAAAATTATCAGCCGCAGATGCCAGGGTACTACAGTAGTGATAACGGTGCAGGAATGATTCTAGATCCAACCGTGAGGGGAGTACAGAATGGTTACAACCCAACAATGGCACAAGCTGAATCAACTCAGTTTTTGATGCCTCAAAAGCAGATGCAGGGAGGAAACGCACATGCTCAAATGACGGGGAGTCAGATGGGCATGCCGGCAATGATGACCCATGGTGTGGGAATGAACATGCCACAGAACATGGGAAATGGACAAAACCCAGATGCGATATCCTTACCCATTACTGTAGGTCCAGCGGTACCTCTATATAGTCAGCCTAACTTGGGTCTGAACAGTCAGGGATCAATGCTGCAGAATGGGACAGAAAGAAGGTGCATAGAAAACACTCCAGGGATAACTCCGATAGCGGCTCAGCCAACTGGGTCTGGGTCCTTGATGGAGTTTAGTCCCATATGTGCTCAGTCAACACTGGTGAGGTCGAGCCCCCCACTGGTAATACCTCTCACATCGAACACTGAAAAGCTGCCGCAGCCATCGATGGCAGTCGATGTGAACGCTACCCTGATGGGGGTGAATGCGCAACAGCTGACACAGTGGTTCAACAGTCTGAATTCCACACAAAATTCAGCTAGTGGGAAAGGAGAAGACTATATGAATAGGGTCAGGTTGAACATGGAAGCACAAGAATTGGTGGAAGGGACTATGGGTGTGAACAGGTTAGAGTCCTACACAGAAGAAGAGCTGAGGTATCTATGTCCCAGGATTACGAAGGAAGTGAACAAGATACATAAGAGCTTGCAGGAAGCAGCTGACAGAAACGGAGTTGACATAGACAAGACGAAGCACTTGAGCAGGAGCTACAGGCTAGATTTTGGGACCACAGATTTTGAACACATGAGGTCAGCAGGCATGAAGACACACCTTAGAGATTTGCTGCAGAGTGCACAAGTGTGGAGGTGCTTAGACAAATGGGAAAGCAGGTGGGTAAAGAGGAAGGAAAAGAGGAGGGACAGTGCTACAGAACACAATGAGAAAAGACCGCAGAGTAGTGATACAGTAACAATGTTACCAATGAGGGAGACAGCAGGGGGAAAATTAGTACATGTACCATGGCACCGAAGCGACATTCAGTCCTTTACGGACGATTTTCCCAAACTAAGAGAGAAGCCGATTGAATGGTATCAGCAGACTGATAGGTTTGTGAAGCTTGCAAAATGTCTCTGGGAAGACCTGAACACTCTCTTTGAGATTGTGGTTCCGGCAGATTTGTGGGAGGATTGCAAAAGAGCTGTAGGTTGGCCGACAAGTGAACCTGAGAGGGACAGGGAGACAGGTGCACCATCACCTTTGGTGATGAGCTTGTACTATAAGGTGATTGAGCATTTGAAAACGAAGGTACACGCGAAGAACGTGGATTGGCAGAAGATTGACCGAACTGCCCAAGAGACTAAAGAATCGATTCATAGTTACTATGAGAGGTTGTTGAAGGCGTTCAAGAATTACAGTGGCACGGAAACAATAGAGGCGAAGGACATGCTCCATTTTGTTTTCAGATTTGTGGAAGGGCTGAGGCCAGAAATAAGCCAAATGATAAAGTCGCATTTGATTTGTTGGCAGTCTAAACCGATTGACGAAGTCTTGACTTATGCGAAATACTGTAGCGACGAAATTGAAGTAAAACAGAAAAAGCTGAAAGAGAAGGTGATGATGATGCAGCTTAAGGCAGCTCAAACAGGTTTGCAAGGTCTGCAAGGTTTGCAAGGTTTGCAAGGGATGCAAGGGTTCCCACAGCAGATACCGCAACAGCAGTTGCAGGGAAACATGGCGTTTCAGCCACAGGCCAGAGGCAGAGGCAGAGGAGGTTTTGTGAATAATGGTCTGGATTTGAACACTGTTGTGACGGGTGTACAGGCGATGAAGAAGGTGATGCCGTGTCACGTGAGCGGAATCGTAGGTCATTGGAAACGCGAGTGCCCGATGGTGGTGCAGGAAGGTGCAGGTGCAGGTGCAGGTGTTGGTCAGCAAAACAATGATGTCAATGCATTTCAGACAATGAGGGGACCGAAATTGAGAGGTCCAAGCCCAAATTTTCAGACTGTAAATCAATTGCAGGGATTACAACCTATGCAGCCGCAGCAGATGCAGATGCCTCGTATGCAGATGACGCAAATGCAGCCGATGCAACAGCAGTTACCTATGGTACCTAATCAGCAAATGCAAATACCCTTGGCACCAATGAGTCAGCAGCAAGTGATGGTTCCTCCACAGGTAACGGGTCAGGTAATGAGTACAAATGGCACCGTACAACAGTTCCCATTACACAGTGAGAGTGGAATAAACAATGTATGGGAGAGTGAAAGTTCAGGAGAAGAAGGAGATTGTGTGCTTGCGGCATCCTTGGAAGTTGATCAAAGGGGTCCGTACGTAGAGGGAAGAGTAATGGGTCATCGTGTCTCATTCCTGGTTGACACGGGAGCCACGCGTTCAACAGTTAAGAGCAGTGAAGTTCCAAATTTGCCACTCTCAGGGAGGACAGTTCAAGTGGTGGGAGTAGCAAACAGACATCTGACGAACCCAATTACAGATCCGGTACCAGTCAGCATCGGTAACTATCAAGGGGTGCATCAGTTTGTGGTATGTGACTCAAGCCCGATAGCACTGTTAGGGAGAGACCTGTTGTGCAAATTGGGTTGTTCGATCATGTGTTCAAACGAAGGGATAACAATACAGACGAGCAGTGACGGGGAAGAAGAGGACAGTGTAGAGGGGGAGGAGATGGAAACTGTCGATGAAGAGTATCCTCTGATTTGTCTTTTCCCGATGATAACTGAAGAAGATATCCCAGCTGAATTACGAGAAACAGTCGGAAAGGAAGTGTGGGACATGACAGGGAAAGAGGTGGGATTGATGAAAGGAGTGGAACCAGTGAAAGTGACTGTAAAGCCCAATGCAATCTTTCCCCAGACCCCACAATACCACATGCCACAAGACACCCTCATGAAAGTTGCTCAACTCATTGACGAATTTGTAAAGCAGGGGGTACTGAAAGAAGTGTTAAGCAGTCCATGTAATTCACCAATAATGGGACTAATAAAGCTGAGTGGAAAGGTCCGACTCGTGCAGGATTTGAGGAAAATAAATGACATCATAATCAAGTGCTGCCCTGTCGTACCGAATCCAGCTGTGATAATGTTTCAAGTTCCTTGCGATGCTGAATGGTTTTCAGTCATCGATTTGTCACAGGCATTCTTTTCTGTGCCTCTTCATGAGGACAGCCAATTCCTCTTTTGTTTCAAATTCCTAGACAGAGTATACAGTTGGTGTCGAATTCCTCAAGGGTTTTCTGAATCACCGTCAATATTCAATCAGATTCTAAAGAAAGACCTGGAAACATTAGAATTGCCATTCGAGTCAATTCTAGTACAGTACATTGATGACTTACTGGTTGCATCAAAGACAGAAAGTGGCTGCACAGCCGATACCATTGCTCTGTTGAACCATTTGGGAAGGAATGGACATAAGGTGTCTCCTTCCAAATTGCAGTTTTGTCAGAATAAAGTGAAATACTTGGGTCACCAAATAGAGAAAGGGTCACGGAGAATAATGAAGGAAAGAATTACAAGTATACTCCAAATGAGTCCACCAAAGACAAGGAAGGAGGTGAGGAAGTTTTTGGGAATGGTGGGATATTGTCGCCAGTGGATTCCCAACTTCTCGTCTCTAGCAAAGCCCCTACTGAAACTGACCCAGAAGGATGCTTTGGATGAAATTGAGCTGAAAGGAGATGAGATGGATGCTTTTGTTGAACTGAAGGAATGCATGTGCAGGGCTCCAGCTTTAGGTATGCCTGATTACACGAAGCCTTTCACATTGTTTTGTCATGAACGTGATGCATGTTCTTTGTCTGTCTTGACCCAAGCCCATGGTGGCGTAAACAGACCAGTAGCGTATTTTTCAGCTACTTTGGATCCGGTTGCAGCAGCACTCCCAGGGTGTTTGCGCGCCGTAGCAGCAGTTGGTATCAGCCTCACTCAGAGTGAAGGAATAGTGATGGGACACCCAGTAACAGTCATGGTCCCTCACTCAGTTGAGATACTTTTGACCCGCTCCCGAACGCAACACATGACTGGAGCAAGACTCACAAGGTATGAAACGATAATTCTGGGCTCACCGAATGTGCAGCTGAAAAGGTGCACTACGTTGAATCCAGCAACCTTGCTTCCTGGAGAAAATGCTGAAATTGAGAACGCTGAAGACGTCGAGCATGACTGCCTTCAGGTGACTGAATTTTGCACAAAACCTCGACCGGACATCAAGGATACCAAGCTTGATGAAAACGACCAAATTCTTTTTGTTGATGGTTCATGTCTAAGAGATGGGATGGGGATTTTGAAAGCAGGATATGCTGTATGTACTGTAACAGGTGTCTTGGAAGCGGGATGGCTTCAAGGAGTCTATTCTGCACAAGTAGCAGAACTTGTAGCCCTTACCTGAGCATGTCAACTGTCTGCATTGATGAAAGTCACCATTTACACTGATAGTCAATACAGGTTTGGGATTGTGCATGACTTTGGACAACTATGGTCACAGAGAGGGTTCCTGACTTCTTCAGGATCCCCAGTGAAGAACGGGGAGAGGATAAGGGAATTGTTACATGCCATTCAAGTGCCAGCTGAAGTTGCAGTGGTAAAGTGTAGTGCTCATACGAAAGGACAGGACTATGTGTCTCTGGGAAATGCATATGCGGATCAAGTCGCAAGATTTTGTGCCTTGAACTGTATATTACTGAGAGATGATTGGAATACGATAAATGAGCCAGAACTCTAACCAGCTGAAGCATTTGCCTTGAAGGTCGTAGATACAATAGATGAACTAAAAGCATTGCAAAATAATGTCAAGGAGGATGAAAGAGATTCCTGGATTAAATCACAATGTATAAAGAGACAAGACGAGTTATGGGTTTCACATGAGGGAAAATATGTTTTGCCAAATAGTCTCTTATCACAGCTTGCGCGGTTCTATCATGGGCAGGCTCACCTAGGGAGAGATGCCATGATAAGATTGTTCAAAACTGATTGGTTTAACCCCAGATTTCGTCAAGCTGCAGAAGCAGTTTGCCATCGATGTGTCACTTGCCAGCAGATGAACCCAGGAAAGGGAACAGTTGTGAGCGCGAGTCACATTGGTAGGGCAAGCGGTCCTTTTAGTCGAATGCAGATGGACTTCATTGAGATGCCTGTGCATGGGGGTCTGAAATATGTGTTGGTGATTGTATGCATTTTTAGTCACTGGATTGAGGCATACCCCACACGTAGAAACGACAGCCTTACAGTTGCCAAGCTATTGTTGAGAGAGTTGATACCACGTTTCGGATTCCCGATCTCTTTAGAATCAGATAGGGGAAGTCACTTCAATAACGAGGTGATAAAGTTACTTTGCGAAGCGCTGAACATTGAGCAAAAGCTGCACTGTAGCTATCGCCCTGAAGCCTCAGGACTGGTGGAGCAGATGAATGGTACGCTGAAATCGAGAATGGCGAAAATATGTGCATCGACAAATTTGAAATGGCCTGACGCATTGCCCTTAGTGCTAATGTCAATGAGAAACACTCCTGATAGAAAGACTGGATTGTCTCCGCATGAAATTCTCATGGGCAGAGCTATGAGACTTCCTGCAGTTCCCGCAAACATGCTTTTGAATATTACAGATGATATGGTGTTAGACTACTGCAAAGGACTGGCTGACGTGGTTCGCTCTTTCTCTCACCAGGTGGAAGCGACCACCTTGCCACCGATCCAAGGTCCAGGACACGCACTGAAAGCAGGTGACTGGGTCATGGTAAAGAAGCACGTGAGAAAGTCGTGTCTGGAACCCCGTTGGAAAGGCCCTTTCCAAGTGATCCTGACGACAACTACCGCTGTGAAGTGTGCGGGGGTTCCCAACTGGATTCACGCCAGTCACACAAAGAAGGTGTTGTGTCCCACAGATGAGGAAGTTGAAGCGCTGAAAGTACCAGTGCCTGATAAAGCAGTGCTGAGTGCTGAGACAGAACAAAAGCGAACTGAAAGCGAACAGGCAGAAACGGGAGAGAAAGAGATATTCTCTGACGACGAAGACACCAACTCACTTGGGGGAGACCAAGGAGAAAGTTCAGACAGCGACGAAGAAGCTGCAGGTGACAAAGAACCTGAAGCAGCTGAGGGTAGCAAAAAGCCTGAAGCAGCTGAAGGTGACAAGGAGCCTGAAGCAGCTGAAAGTGATAAAGAGCCTGAAGAAAATAACGGTGACGAAGGGCTCGAAAAAGGTGAAGAGGCAGGAGAGCCTGATCAGAGGAGGGCTTTCCCAGAAGCAGACGATACAGAAAAAGAAAAAGAGAACGTGATTGATTCCCCAGAAGGAGGGAACGAGGCAGAACAGAACGAAAAGGTTCAAGCTTCCACAGAAAAGACAGCAGGTCCATCAAATGGACATGGTGCAAAGAGAAGACTAAGTATCTCACCAATAAAAGAAAAGGGTAAAGAAAGTTTGAACGACGGAGGAAGGCCAAAAGTGAAAGAGAAAAGAAAGGAAGTGACTGTTGTGGAACAATCGTCAAGTGAGGAAAAAGACTTGACAAAAGAGGAAAGTACCAGCGAAGCAGAGTCGAAAAGGGAAGCAAAATTGAAAAGAAAAAGGATACCAAACAGGAGGTATTCCGGTCCTGAATGGGCATATGCAGTCAATGATGATTGGACTGACGAGTTTGTATCTCTAAGCATCGAGAACGAAGAAGAAGAAGAGATACCAATAGAAAAGAAAAGTTTCATAGACTCTGTCGATTGAAAGAGTAAATGATATTGCTTGCTACAATATAACGTGAAGGAAACAACCAGCTGAGACATTGTTAAACCGGATGAGACATTTGCTAAACTGATAAAGACTGAGTTATTGCCGAATTGAGACAAATGCTGCTAACAGATAAGTGACTGGCCTTTTGAAGAAGACGGTGTGAACATTGCGCTTGTTCAGCTTTGTAACTGAATTGCTAAATAGTTTCTTTTATAAGTGCTTCTAGCTCTCTGATTCTATACAGATCATGACTAGGTACGCTACGCAAAATAATAGAAAGAGATATTGTAAATATGTGTGTATAGGCTTGGTAATTACATGTGTAATAATAATAATGGCAATTGTGATTGGAATACATGGAAAGGGTGAAAGTGAGAATATCGAGGCTTCTACTATTGCTCCTGTTACTGTCACTGAACTAACACCATTGAAAAGACTAGCATTGGATGAGAGGCTCTTGCACGATAAGAAAGAGCTTTTGTATAACGTTTTCTATCGCTTACTAACAGAGTATGTTGAAACTATGGATGCGAAAGATTGTTATGTGTGTACACAGATACCGACATCAGTAAAGGAAGGGGTAACTTATCACCACATGCCTCTTACATATGGGATTACATGTAGTATAGTAATGTCTAGGTTTTATGGTCAAACTAACATACAGTATTTTTACTCGAATTATGATGTTACCTTTGCTTATGTTCCTATAATAGCGCAGCTTAGCCAGACTGCTAAAGATTGGGATGCTAAAATAATGAGGGAATTTTTCGAGCCAATGCAACCTTTTGAAACGGCTCATGCTCATAGGGAGAACCTTACTTGCTCAGTCTCTGCTGTAGAAATAAGCTTTTTAGATCGCACAGATGATAGAAGGGCACAAATGAATGCGAAATTAGAAAAGGAGTTAAGTAAGAGGACTTCAGTAGATAATTATGATTTTGATGCTATAAAGACACAAGGGAAAATAGCTTTAGATGCTTGGCACGTAGGGAAATTTTGTATATATCGAGGTGAATCTTATTATGACAATATTTTTGTAGGAGCGAGTGAATGTAAACATACGTTTATTTTTAAGGCCAAATGGACATTCATGATGAACGGACTTGACCCTGTCATTCCAGGTGTATATTACATTTGTGGGCATAATGCCTATTATCGTCTTCCAAAGGGATGGTGGGGGAGATGTCATTTGGGTATAGTGTTCCCAAAGGTTTATCAACTGGATGACGTATCGATGATTCAAAAGACATCTGGATCTCATCGTATCCAGAAAAGAGAGACCGCAGCTGCTGTGGTAGGTGATATATTTGGAGCCATGATTCCTTCATTGGGAGTTGTGTTGAATTCCATCAAGATACGAAAGTTGTCTACTATAGTGGATAACATGTTGACAAAGTTTTCAGGTGCTATAATCCTGATAGATGCTGAGCTTGCAGCGGAAAGAGCTATGACTCTTCAAAATAGGCTTGCTTTAGACATTCTTTTAGCAAAGGATGGAGGCGTTTGCAAAATGATTGGTGCACGTCACTGTTGTACCTACATACCTGATAATAGTGTGAAGATTAAAACTATGCTTGCTAATCTAACAAAAGAAAGTGCAGATTTGAAGGAATTGAAAGAACCAGGAGTGTGGGAGAAGGTTGGAAAAGGACTTGCTTCAGTGGGACATTGGATTGGGGGAATTTGGAATGGAATATTATTGAAAATAATAGAAGGAATATTAATAGTAATAATTTGTGTATTTGGAATTTGGGGAATAAAAAGGGGAATAATAATGATTATGGAAAGAATTAAAAGAAGAAGAGAAGAGAAAATTATGAAAAGAATGGCAGAAGAATACAAAGCGCAAACTAGGGGTACTAAAAGGAAAAGGGAACTGACAGAATTTTAATGGAATAAAATTTGTGGGCGTGGTTTGGTGTGATGACAAGTAGTCATCAGAGGAGGGATTGATGAAGCAGAAAATGAAGGTTTTGATTTATTAACGCTTAAACGTAATGCTGAAATAATCATGTGTGATATTAACCGAACTAATAAAGATTGTACGGGGACAAAATGTGCCCTCAGAGTAGTTTGCCATCATTTATACGCGTGCTTTATATAACGTGGTGAATTAGAATTGCACTAATCCGACATAATCATAAACGTATGCTACGATTTGCTTGTTTGAAATGTTTAGCTTAGCATTACTTTAGCGGAGGCTTTGGCCTAGTTGCCTGGTCTCACGGTTTAGATGCTCGTATTTTTCCACTGTGCTAATAAACGTGTATTTTAGCTTGAAGCTGTACTTTTCCACAGAAACTGTTCACATGCTTATCTTAAAGTTAGTGCCAGCCTGGCATATTTTCTCTTTAATTCAAGGTCGACTTGCAGGTGCGGACAATGGAGGCTCTGAAAGTAAGCTAATTGGGAGACAATGTTGCAACTTGCGTACCCATCTCCAAGGATAATGTATGCTTAAGTAAAAGCTTGAGAACTGTCGTTTTTGATTGGTCAATTTGAAGCTAACCTATGAACCCTCCAATGGAGACCCTACAGGACTTGAACTGTTGTCTATAAAAACCAGGTGCACGAGAAGAAGGGGGCTTTTGGGAGTATTACTCTCTATCATCGGACACTACGCCATTTTGACTTCGTAGCTATTATGGCCCACTTTGCTGCGACGCCATTTTGAGAGACTTTGATTCTTTCTCTAATCGAGAGAAAGAGACTTTAAATGATTCTTGCCCTAGAGACTGTAACTTTGATTTGATCCCTTTGCATGAAGTAATAGTTTTACCTTGCCGCCGTGAGGCAATTGCCCCGTTCACCCCTGCCCCTTTGTCCCGTCCCATGCTGATCGAGAAACGGTACCCATGATGACCGAAGAACGGTACCTGTGAGACGAAGACTTCCTTGTATGCTGATCGTAATTGGTAAATATGAAAGGAAATTGTAAAATTGCATTGTGTTTCTTTTAGGTAACCAACTGCTGATTTTGGTAAGAGCCCTAGCTAGGAGTTTTCTAAATTAATGTTGCTAAATTGTTTTTGCATGAAGTCCCACATGCTGATGCTAATTTGAGGTTAGACGAGGATTCCATATGTCGCACGATGCAATTTGAGATCTTGTTATGCTGACTAAATGTATGCAATTAGTTCATTACAGATTATCGTATTAGTGATTTGCATTGCTATTATCGAATGCCTTGTGATTCAAATGCTTCATAGATTGCACTTGTTTCGACGCTATGGACAGCTATTAATGTTCATATATGTTTATCATTTGGTGTTGAGACACATTTATATTGTGCTAGCTTTGTTAATATAGGGAAATAAATTCACTAACTTTGCAATAAACTGGTGTGGTTATTCCTGACTGAAAGGTCAGGGTTCGCCAAAATGTATTCTGGATTAATTGTAAAGTGTTATGTTGTTCAAGGTGTTGCTTATGTTCGTTATTGATTATTGATTTTGATGAGACTGATCGATATAAGAGTACAGAGAGTTCCCACTAAGTCAAAAGATTCATCGGCCTAAAGAGCGTCCAAACGCAGGTAAATTATTACTACGGACCGCTCTATCAGTACGAAGAGGTGGTTGTCCAGCTGCGGTCTGGGCCCAGGGTCACTGTGTTCCAGCTCCTCTCTGTTTTGCAAAAGGTGCTTGCAAATTTGGCATTCTCCCCAGCTGAGTTTGGGACCTATTCATTCAGAATCAGTGCAGCAACAGAGGCGGGAAATCGTGGCTGTGAGCACGAGGACATCATGAGGCTGGGTCTCTGATCTTTAGATTGCATTTGGAGATATGTGCACACTTCTGGGGAGGAAGACTGCACGTTAAACTCTTCTGTGTGAATATTTACCCCCTTTTCTGTTGCAGGTTCGGTTGCGGGGCAGGAGGTGGAGGAGACTTCCATTTGGGTGGTAGGACATTCCTTCTTCAGGTGGGTGAAGCGGCAAGCAGGCAGAGGGGAACTGGGTCCAACTTGGGATTTGACGGACATTTGATTTCAGTAACCTGATGGATAAAGGAGGCATGAGATGCACCCAGGCAAACAAAATGCTAGTGGGAGGAAAATGCCTGGACGTGTTGGCTCTGCATTTGGATGAAAAGGATCTTGCTTTGGATAAGTGAGTGGTATTAATGAGGGCCATGAAGCAGGATTTAAGGCAGTTGAAGGTTCTTGGTCTGGTTGCTTTGTGATATAGACAGAGTTCATGCAGCGCATGCAGTAGAGGGGCACGGTGAAACCAAGGGCAATGGACAAGGCACATTGAAAGCTTAATATGGATATGAGTAGCTTCTGCTGGGATGCGTTTTGGCTGTTTTTGCCACTCAGACATACAATATGACAATGTCACATTTTTTTCATTGTGACAGTGGGCATTTTTCCAGGGAGGAAATTAAGTTGTTTCTATTGGAATTGATGGAGGTAGTGGTAAGGACATTTAATATATAGAGATGAGCTATTGGGGAGCTGAAAGAGTCAAAGGCTGCTTTTTTCTGGGTTGCATGGAAAGTTTTTACAGGAGGTTACAGAAGTTGGAGGAGCATTACCAGTGGTAAAACACAAGGAATGGGAGGGTCAGCAGGAAGTTAAAGGTTAAGAATTAGTTGATTAGAGGCTAGTTGCTTAGAGTTAATGATTACAGTTTTAGACTGGAGGGGTAAGTAAGTTAAAAGTTGGAAAAGTTGAAAAGTGCTTTATTAGCAAGGAGATACTTCCAGGTAGAGATTTTGTGGGTGGGACAGTAGAGGTGGGGGTTATATATTGGTTAGTAAGTTGATTGTTAGTGAGGTGGTAGTTTCCTAAGGCATTTGGCCTAGAAATGTGTTTGTAAATGTGCACTTGTTTGAATAAAGTGGTCTTTTACACACTTACAAGAGGGCACGTTTTTGTTTGCACCCTATTTTCCAAAGTAGGTGCAGGAAAAAAGAGGGCACGTGTTAGCACAAGAATTTTAGACAAACCTAAAAGCAAATGGGCATCTCATGTGTCTGAAAGGTATTAGACGCCATTTGGCGTTGCTTTGGTGAATATTATTCTAATACTCTACATTTTATTTGTGTGCTTAGTAAGAAATCATTTTTTATTTTTATATTTTGAGGGGTTGGGAGGAAGCAATTCTTCAATGAGGATTATTGTAATTATAAACGTGGTCGATTTTTTTTAAATTTATTTCTGTGTCATGTTGTCAAAAGTGATGCTATGATATAGATTTTTTGAAACTCATAATTAAATCTCTCTGTTACCTTTCTGGCATGTCTTTGCATCACTGTGCCCCATTTTAATCAATACAAAAATGGTAAAAACCTAATAAACATTTCCACAGTTAACAGAAAAAGGGCCTGTAAATTTATATTTCAAAATCATGTGGTGTTTAGCCTCTTTCATACAAAACCAAAACAAAACAGCCTCTTTCCCCCAAACATTAGAGTTTTTTCACAAGGAGCGGCAGATATTCAAATCATTTGACATCATTCAATGGCCTACCAGGCTTACAGTGCCACACAAACTATGCAAAAAAAGAAGGAAGAAACCTGGGAATTTCCTACGTTTTAGGTGGAGACCAGGTCCTTTATTTGGATCACCCCTCAATACTTAGGGCCTCATTACGAGTTTGGTGGTCAGACGAGCCGACCGCCAAACTCACAGGAAGGATGCCACTGCTATGGTGGTGGCATCACCCCAAGCGTATTACATTGTCCCCACCAGGCTGACTGGCAGGAACATTGCATTATGCTGTTCCTGCCGGGCTGACCGGTGGGAACAGTGTAACGGTATTGGTTCCAGCTCCCTCAAGGGAGTCGAGGCCAATAACGTAGCACACCAGCACCATCAGAATGCGCATTGTTTGCAAAGTAGACAGTGCGCATTTCGATGGTGCTGGACAAGGGGACCTCCGGCACTGGCTTCCAGCCTTTCCATGGCTGGGTGACTGCCATGGAAAGGCTGCTGCAAAGCTGAGTTGTAACCAGTATGGCGTTGCTGACTTCAGCACCGCTGTGGCTGAGTAGAACTCAGACCGCTGTCAGTCTGTCAGGAACAATGTTTCTTGGTGGTGACTGCGGTGTCCTGATGGGTCCGACCACCAAGGTTGTTGTGTGGTGGCCGAAATGCCTGGAGTTCGTAAGACCAACCATCACCTCGAATGTGGCGGTCTTTGGACCGCCACACTCATAATAAGGGCTTTACTGACTCTCTCTATCTCTCTTATATTTATATATATATAACATATATACTATATATATATATATATATATACACACATATATATATAATAATAATGTATATTTTATGTATTATGTATATGTAGATAGAAAGTACACTATAGCCTGCAATCCCTGCATAAAAGCCTATCTCTCAAGCAGGCAAGGTGAAGGGGTGGTCATAGATGTTAATTACAGCTGCAGATCTTCTGATCTGTTAACGGTTAACAGTTCTCAGCAAAAAGGAAATATTTATAGAAACATGCTTATTTTGTTTTACCAAGCTACAGATCATTAAAAATAAGACAGAGGGCATCATTACAAGTGTGGTGATCCGAGGGCACCCGCAGTGATTGTCGGACTGCAGCACTTCAGGCAATCCGACCGCATATCACAACCCTGCTGGGCACCCCCCAGGGGACTGCTGTCACCGCCAGGAACATCGTTCCAGATGGGCTGACAGCAGTCCGAGTTGTATCAGCCACGGCAGTGCTGAACTCTGCTGCTCTGCTGATTACAACTCAGCGTCCTTTCCATAGTGGTCACCCTGCCATAGAAAGGCTAGTGGAAAGCCAGTGCCAGGGGCCACAGGGTGGTCCCTGCACTGCCCATGCCCAGGTCATGGGCAGAGTAGGGGCTGCCCTGCTCAGCACCACCGGAATGCACACTGTTTGCTTTGCAGACAGTGCACATTCGGATAGTGCTGATGTGCTACTCTATTGACCTTGGCTCCCTTAAGGGAGCTGAGACCAATACTGTAGCACTGCTCCTACTGGTCAGCCTGGCGGGAGTGGTGAAATACAATGTTCTCGCCAGTCAGACCGGCGGGAACATTGTAATATGCTTAGGGTGACGCCACCGCCATGGCCGTGGTGTCCGCCCCGCAAGTCTGGTGGTCAGCTCATCCTATGGGCAAACTTGTAATGAGGATCACCATGAGTTATAAGGACTAAAAATACCCACTGACGTACCTGAAAATGATATAGCAGTCATCTTAGAGTTCCAGGCTCTTATAAAGAATCACAAATGCCATCCTTGTTCTTCAATATGGCCACGGAACTCCTTGGTGACTTACAAAATCCTAATAATATATGATACACATTTCATATATATGTGTCGGTGTGCATAATTTATCATACAGTGGCAGTTGCCACTGTGTAATTGTGGTTCAGATGCACTTTCCATTGAAAAGGTATTGTTTGATTTACCTATAACTTCTGACTACGGGACGGATTTACACAAAATTAGCTTTGTCAGCTTAGGTATCACATGACAATTTTCTGAAAGGTCTTTGCAGGAAACAACAGCTAGCGTAGTGAAAAAAAGAAGGGTTTTTCCATTTTAGTTCCAATAGGAAATTTTGCTCATGCCACAGCCCGACACCATGAACAGATTTAAACCAAACTCTGAGTGAAAATAGAACTTTAGTAAGAAAGCACACTCTCGTATCTGTTCAGTAGTTTTTGAAATATTGGTATCTTAACAAGTTTTTGAGTGGATTTTAAAGGGTGGAAATTTTTGTATACCATTATCTTCTGGGAATTACCAATACTTTGTGAGTCCAAGAATTGAAAAAATAGAATCTCACTGGATGATAAGGCCTTTGCTCCAATCGTCCCTTTTGGATCCATGACCAGCAGTTTCTAAAAAATGGCCTGAAAGAGGCCACGGTAGGCACACTGTGCACACCAGGACAAAGTAGGAGAACTCTCAGCTAGGTTGCCGTGTTTTTAAAACAAAATCCAAAAAAGTCATGAAGCATGTTCCGTAGTGCCTGGCTGCCATTGTAGGTGTCTTTTTTAGATGTCAGGGATTTGTGAGTCAGAAATCCAACTCTTGATTTCAATATAAGGTTCAGGGTTTGAAGAGTACTGAAGGATTCACAATACATTAAAACAAATGCCTGACTAAAAGTCAAGCATTTTGGGCTCAACAATTCGGCATCGACAATAGACTAGGCCCTGAGCTCAGAACACCCTGTGCATGGTCGAAGGCTGTGCACTGCGGGTGTTGGCTGCATGCAGGAGGAGTTGACTGCTTGCAGCGGGGTTGTGTGCAGCAGCGAGTTGGACAAGAGCCTGGCTGCAGTGCACAAACCAGTTGCACTTGGCCTAAGGTTGTGTTCGGCAAGGATTGTTAATTAAGTATATCCCAATAACACAAATGAAATTTGTTGAAACACCAAAGTTAAAAACTAAAATATGGTTATGGTTCAAACATACAAAACCACTGGCATTCACTAGTTATGGTTATCAATGCACAGAAGACATGCCATAAGATGCGACATCCACTGAAATGTTCAGTTTTAAACACTAAAAACCACTGAATTTCACTTGTTATAGTTAGAGTTATCTCAAGTAACAATACCTCGTGCCCTAAAGTAACTATAACTTGTGTCCTCACCATGCACTGCTAAATACCCTACATATTACATCACTCATGACACCTTCTTTGACATCATTGATGAGTCACTGGAGATAACTGTATCTATAATTGCTGAATTTATATGGGTTTGTGTTTGTAAAATCTGAACCTAACTATAACGTCACTGTAACCTTTGTTTTTTTAGTGAATTTCTAAGTTTTTTTTAATTCGATTCCTAACTATAACATACCTCTAACCTTTGTTTTTTTCAGAAAATTTCAAGGGCTTTTTTAACATAAAGTAATATTGAAATACCATACGTTAATCCAACTGCCACCACACACAGGGCATGGTGTTGGCCACAAAGCATGTGGCCAACCCCCACATGCAGCCAACCCTGCATTTTTCATGACCTTTGGCCGTGCACAGCAGGGGGTTGGCCACAGGCTTGGCCTGCTGCCAAACCCTGCACGCAGTCAACCCCCAACTGCGCACGGCTTTTGTGCCCTCCTCCCCAGGCCTATTTCAAGGTTCCCCAGGAACCCCACCCCTCGGGACCCAGCACTCTATTTAATGGAGAGCAGGCACGCAGCCCCCCCAACCTGGGCTGATTTTGGCCATAGGGACCCCATTTCCTGGGGCCTGGCACGCTTTTTTAGGAGAGGAGAGTAAGTGGCTTCTCTCAATGGGCCGTTTTTGACCCCAGTGATGCCATCCCATGGGGCCTGGCACATTCTTTGGGGGTTAAGTGGCCCCCCTCATTGGGACGATTTCAGCCCCAGGGACGCCGTCTCCAGGGCCCTTGCCATATTGTAAAGGGAGCAGGGGCATGTAGCACCTCTCCCAGGGCCAATTGCTGCCCCAGAGATCCCATCCCCCAGGGCCTAGCCATCATAGGGTGGGTGCCCTGGTGGCCACACTGGGCACCCACTATGTCCTCACTGGGGACAGTGCAGGGAGCTGCGCAGTCCCAGCGGCCCCATCCAGCTCCCCACATCCAACTGAGCCGGCATTGCTCCCACCAGCAGGAAGCAGCTAAAATTGCTGCTCCCTGTGGATGGTAGCAATATTAAGATTTGTTTGCCTGCCTGCATCCCTGAAGGATGGGAAACAGATCTGAAGTCTGCTCCCAGCTGGTGGTAGCATTTTTTAAGCTTTGCCAGCTGGGAGCAGACTTCATGTTTGCTCTTGCTTGACAGGAGCTTTGAAATTGCTCCACCAAGTGAGAGCAAACACAGGTTTCCCTGCTTGCACCAGTGCAGAGATGGGCACCCTGGGACATAGCAGGAGTCGGCGCTGGGGCAATATGGCCCCCTGGGCCATTAACAGCTTTGGGAGGGTGTGCATGCAGCCTCCACCCCATTAGTAATATGGCTGGGCTCAGAGAATGGGGCTCCCAGGGCCTGGAAGGGTTTAATTTTGGCTGTGCCCTGGGGGATAGGGTCCTCAGGCCAGAATTGGCCCGGGAAAGGGGCTGCGTACCCCTATCCCACTTTTACTAAGGCCGTGTCCCAGGGGTGAGGTTCGCGGGGCTGAAATCGGCCTAGGGAGGGAGGCCACATGCTCCCCCTTAATATTAAAAACATTTCTCCTGTGACCCTATGGGACACATAGAGGGGTGCCTTAGGGACCCCTCCTAGGAAAACAATTGCCCTTTTTCCAGATCTATGGATCCTCGAAATCCTCCTTGGATCCTCCTCGAATCCAGATGAGAAGCTGGCCCTGATTGGCTGGACACAACCTGACAGAAACATTAATGTGTGTGTTAAAAAACAAAACAAAGAAATTCACTGAAAAAAACAAAGGTTACAGGCACGTTATAGTTAGGTTGACGTTTTATCCATACAAAACCATAGAAATTCAGCAGTTTGAAGTGTTGACAGACAATCAGAGCTGTGCATTTGCCGCGCACAAGCTCTTAATCTTCAAGAAGTCTTCGCGCCCAAAGATAAACAAATTTGTTTTCTCTTTATCATCTCAAAACTACTGAATGGATTTACACCAAATAAGCACAATCTGTGTACCAAAAGCTAGCTTTCTGCCAAATTGTGTGTAATTCCATCTAGTGGTTCAGGCTGTAGTCATGTTCAAAGATCCTATGGGAATTAACATGGGAAACGCAACTTTTTTGACTCCCCCCCCTTATTCTCGGCCCCCACTTGACAGATCACCCAAAAACATTCCATGTGCAACAAGAATCACTAGCACACCCTTTTTGGAAAATTTTGTGAATATTCGTCAAACGATGACAAAGATATAGGCAAGTCAAAAACACTTTTTTTATGGAAACATGGTCCTAACTATAACTGCCTAGTGGCGACCGCCACTAGCTAATATACATATATATATATATATATATATATATATATATATATATATATATATATATATATGTGCAAAAAAGAATAGAGAACTCTGGGATGTTCCCAAGTTTAGGTGGAGAGCAGCTCTAGTAAGGAGCACTCTGCAACACCAGCGACACTCTAGATTTGCTCACCTCAAAAGTCTGTTTATCTAGCAACGTTTTTAAGCATAGTATCAGCACAGTGCTATCCACGCCGAGCTAGATAGTGACAAAGTCTTTTGCCATTTGTACAGCAAAGTCTTTAAGCAAAGGTTTGACACAGTGTCAACCTGCCCAAGCTGTAAAATGACAAAAGCCATTTACCACTCTAGGCACAGTATTACAGCTTTGGACTGGTAAAATACCATCCACCTGGAGTGAGTAAAAGCAACCCCTGACACATGTTTCGCTCTCGTTAGAGCTCATCAGAGAGGTTTAGCTTTGTCCAGACACAAGGGAGCACCTAGTATAAGTCAAAAAATAATATATATATATATATAAAAAATTATCTCAAGACAAAGTACCGTGCAGTCAGGGGCCCCTAGCACAGCAGTCTATGTTGGGCTCCACTGATATATATGTATATATATATGTGTGTGTGTATACTGCTTATTTTATTAAATCAAAGGAACAAGAGAAAAACGCCAACATGTTTAAGCCACACAGGTCTTTGTCAGCTTTACATGTGGGGTTGGTCAATCCCTTTCCATAGGTACCAGCAATTAAGGAGCACACTGAGACTGGAAGGACCAGTTTTGCTATTTATATATTTATTTATGTATATGTACTTGTATTTTGTAGTAAGAGCGTGTATAACGCACTAAACCCGAAGATATCAAAGTGCTTCTGGAAAACCCGGAAAGCCAACAGAGGCACTATTTATGAAAGTTGCTGATTAAAGAGCCATTTTTCAGCTGTTTTTTAAAGGCCGAAAAGGTCTCGTTGTCTGCAATGTGGACCGGCAGGGTGCTCCAGCGCTTAGCAGCCTCCACCGAAAAAGCCCAGGTTCCCCATCTGGCTTTACAAAATCTAGGAACAAATGCCAGTTTATGAGAGGAGGATCTGGGAGGTCTGACTGGGACATACCAGTGGAACCTGGAGTTTTAACTATTCATAACTCTGTTGGTGGACAATACGTAAGGCTTTGAAAACAATTCTCTTCCTGATAGGAAGCCAGTGAAGGCCCCCTAGACCTTCCCTAACGGATACATGCCTGGAAATATTCAGAATAAGACGAGCAGCTGCATTCTGAACAACCTGTAACTTGATGACACATGTCGTGTTAGTGTTCAGGTATAGGGAGTTACAAAAATTAGACAAGAGGTTATGAGCACAATAATAACCGCCTGGCATAACTTTACAGGAATATAAGGGAAAATCTTTCTCAGGATTCTAATGGTAGGAAATCAAGTACTAGTTGTACGATTGACTGGGATGTCAAAGATCAAGGAGTTGTCAAACACAATGCCCAGGTTTTTGGTTGATTTAAACGGGGTGGGTAAACACCCACACTCCTCTGGCCACCAGATATTAGACCAGATGGATCCTGAGTGCCAAAAACTAGAACATCAGTCTTACAAGCATTGAGTTTGAGGGCACTGTCATTCATCCATTTATCAATGCTGGACTTGAAGTGCCTGAAATTCTTAGCAACGAAGGTCAAAACATTGGAAATATGACACAGTGTCATCAGTGTATGTCTGTATTTCGAAGTCAAAGGAGTGCACCAAAGCCACTAGGGGAGCAACATAAATGTTTAAGAGAGTTGGACTGAGCGCAGAGTCTTGGGGAACACCATATAGAAGACTAAAAGCCTCTTCTTTATAGTCCCTGGCCATTTAGACGCTCTTCATGAGGAAGGAGGATAGTAAATGGAGGGCTAAATCTCCAACCCTGATCAGCTCCAGCCTTTGAATCAACCATGCTGGCCAGACTGTGTCAAATGCTGTGGATAGATCAAGCATTAGCAAAATAGCTGCATTCCCCTGATCAACAGGGCAGCGGATGTTATCAGTTACCACTGCAAGGGTAGTTTCTGTGCTATGGCCTGACCTAAAGCCATTCTGTGAGGGGTGCAAGGAGCCGTGTGCATCCATGAATTTTACAAGTTCCTGATTTTGAAATTTTGCAAGACCTTGGCTGGCCATGAAAGTAAAGAAATCAGAGGATAGTTCTTGTAATCTTCAAGATCTGCATTATATTTTTTCAGTAGAGGAGAGACAATAGCTTTTTTCCATGAAGTAGGAAAAATACCTGATTGAAATATGCACATAAAAGTGGTCTGAAAAATCAGTGATAGGTTCAGGAGCCTGATGAAGTATTTTGCCAGAACACAGATCCAACAAAGACCCTGATTTGAAACTCAAAAGAAGATCTTTAGTCTGCTGTAGAGAGATGGCAGGGAATTCCAACAGCTTGTGGCTAATGGAGCACACACTAGAAGGCAGGGAGCCACCATCCAAAGGAAGATGAAAAGTGGGATGTATATCCAGAATCTTATTCCGGTATACCATCACAGAAATCTTGTGAGATGGAAGCCTGATTTTGAGAAGGGGGGAGGCCAAATTCTTAACAACCCTAAACAGTAGTTTAGAGAAGTTACTTGCAGCCCTGATTTTGTCTGTAAAAAGGCTATTTTTTCGGTTTTAATTGCCAGTTTCATGCTTCAGTTTTTCAGTGTTTTTTTCCTTCAGCATGGGTTGTGAAGATCCACATGTGCTTCTTGTCTGCTACACTTCAACCTCAACTTCTTAAGTTCTTCTGAAAACCAAGGTGTAGATGGTTTAATCCTAGACATAATTGTGGTCCTTAAAGTAGCGATAGTATCTAAAGAGGACGTGACCGAGGTGTCAAAGCTATCTGCAGAGAAGCCTGAGGAGGCAACCAGGCTATTTTTAGAGGAGTGAAATGCCTGCTCTATGTTAGCTGGGGTGGTTTTATCCCCATTCCTGCAGGTGATGGGCTTTGAGGAGACAATATTAGCATTAGGGTGGGAGGAGGGGATGCTAAACAGTATAATTTGATGGTCTGTCCAACTAAGAGGGTGGACTCCGTTGACAGATAAGTCGAGATGATTAAAAAACACTATAGAGGATATACCCTGAGGAATGAGTAAGCGTCCTGACCCTCTGGGATAGCTCTGAGTTACTCATTAGTTCAAGCAAAGAGGTAGTGTCCCTACAAGAGTGGTCATCAAAATGAAATTTAAAGTCCCCTAATATTGTAATATATCTGCAATTCAGGTAAGGTTCAATTGTCTGCTCCCAAGATTCAATTAAACTGGCCCTTGTGCCAAGCGGTCTGTAGACTAGGATTCCAGGAAACGTATCCTTAGCCGAAAGCCTTAGTTTAAAAAAGGCTGCCTCGGTCCCATCTTTAATATTAAGATATTGGATCCAGCTTGCAACCAAGGATGTTCCTTGTAATAATAGCAAGTCCGCCAACTATCCAGCCTTGGCGGTCTTGTCTATAAAAAGAGTAACCTGGAGGAATGGCAGCTACAAGGTCAGGGTCCAAGTATTCCCTGGCCTAGGTCAGAGTGATAAAAAGGTCTCTGGTAGAATCAACTCATGGGTTTCCATTTTATGCTTAAATAAGGTGTGCGTGTTCAGCAGAGCGCAATGACGTTTTCCTGAGTGCGGAGGTGTAGGGCTTGATATTTTTAACTGGGAATGGTTTGTATAAGGTAAGCTGTAAGATATCACAGTTTTAACATTAGACATAGGGGGTCATTCCAAGCCGCCCGCCCGCCAAGCGGGAACCGCCAGAAGACCGTACCGCGGTCAAAAGACCGGGGCGGTCATTCTGGGTTTCCCACTGGGCTGGCGGGCGACCGCCAAAAGGCCGCCCGCCAGCCCAGCGGGAAACACCCTTCCACGAGGAAGCCGGCTCCGAATGGAGCCGGCGGAGTGGAAGGGGTGCGACGGGTGCAGTAGCACCCGTCGCGAATTTCAGTGTCTGCTAAGCAGACACTGAAATTCTAAGTGGGGCCCTCTTACAGGGGCCCCTGCAGTGCCCATGCCATTGGCATGGGCACTGCAGGGGCCCCCAGGGGCCCCACGACACCCCATACCGCCATCCTGTTCCTGGCGGCCGAAACCACCAGGAACAGGATGGTGGTAAGGGGGTCGGAATCCCCATGGCGGCGCAGCAAGCTGCGCCGCCATGGAGGATTCCCCTGGGCAGCGGAAAGTCGGCGGTACACCGCCGACTTTCCGTTTCTGGCCGGGGCTGTACCGCCGCGGTCAGAATGCCCAAAGGAGCACCGCCAGCCTGTTGGCGGTGCTCCCGCGGACCACGGCCCTGGCGGTTTTTACCGCCAGGGTTAGAATCAGGCCCATAGAGTGGAAACCACAATTCGGGCAGTGATTCGCAGATGGATTCGAAGCGTTCGGGATTGAAGGGAAGGCTGTCTGGGGATTCAAATACTGAAGGTCTAAAAGCTTTTTACAAGACAGACAACAACCCTGAGCCTGGCCCGTTACTGATCCAAAACCGACAGCATCTCTGGCACCTGGTACCGTCCAAGTGCGGACGGGCACAGACCAGCGTGCCTTATGTGCGCCTTCGGTATGCCTGCAGCACATCCGCACTGACATTCCCTTATAAAGGAGTCAGAAAGAGATTACAGCCAACAACTAGCCCACCAACTTTCAAAATGGCGCACCGGAGGGTGTCGACCAAAAGACAAAAGGATCAAAAGGCCCAGCCGCCCGCCCAAACACAGACCCCAGAACAGATAAAAAGTTAACGCTGGTTAAAACATCAAATTAACATGCTAAAAGAGGCTTACATAAGTGTCAATACCGTGTGGGTACACATATATGTGTAAATAAATATGTTACTCAATGACTTGTTATTGCAAGTGAAGCTGAACACGACTAATTGACTGTAAAGAAAAAAATGTCAGAAAGTAATGAAACCATAAACAGCATGCATTTCCTAGCAAAGCATGTTGCCATGACGCAGCACGAGCTGAAGAGCAAGAGATGTGGAGATACAATGAGAAAGATAAAAGACCTAAGCAGGCACGATGCACTGCTCCATATTAAGCAGAGAGAAAATACAGCGCCTGCCTTTCATTAAAGGTCAGGTGGATTATTGTCCTGACAGAAATATCAGGTGCTGCAGAGCCAACACTAATGAGGCATTTTGTGTACCCAGCAGGAAGGCATGTTAGAATAGGGATCAGTGCTCCATGTGTTGACTTACCACTGTTGTAGCGGTACCATATCTGTACGCAGTCCTCTTCTTCTGCGATGGTGTGGCTGCTGTCATCAGGCTGGTTGCCATCCCAGTACGCGTAGTCATGTGGTGTGCCATCTGTCCATTCAAACTGACCTTCCTATTGAAAGACACGAGGTAGTGAAATGGAGGAAATTCACAATATGCATTATCGAAAGCAACCATTAGTACTTTAAGGACCTGGGGCCATATTAGAGAAGAGCCCCAGGGGTGGCATAGGCATTGGCGCCCATTTTGTGTGCCCCTGGGGCACTTCAGTATTATAGAAGAGTCTGCAGATGCTTGTGCGCCACTTCTGTAATACTGATAGCGCTGGCGCACATGTAGCGCCAGTGCAGTCACCAGCGGGTGTTCCCTCAATTGCATGAGGGGCAATGCAAATGAGGGAATCCCTTTGCCTCTGCCTCCACGCGTATTATAAACGTGGGCACAGAGGCAAAAAAGCTATGAGGCAGACTGACGGTGTGCCACCTAAATGTGGCGCACTTTCAGTGTGCCCCCTGATGGCAGCCTTCTGGAGGGGGAAAGGGGGCCCCATGGACCCCATGGACCACAAAGACATCCCCTTGAAGGCAGGTTCAGTCACTTACTGCACCTGCAAGGGGATCTCTAATCATCCTTGAAAGTGCAGGTGGGTTGCCACCTGCACAGTGAAACACATAGCAGCTTTAAAGCAGCCGCACTGTTTTTCATCAGAATGCGCTGCCCCCAGAGTAGCGCGAGTTTGCGGCTGCCAGGGGGCAGTGCATTCTTGTTAATACACTGAACTTTCCTTGTTTGCGCCGGGCGCACAATTTAAAAAGGAAAATGCACTGTAGGTGTGATACGGCCTCGGAAGTACTATTATTAAACCTCATCGCACATGCAATGTTTGCAATTCATCGGTAACCTGCCTTGGGTATATTTTTGCACTGCGATGGATCTACTCATCAATCACAGAATTAAACACGACATTCACTAGGATTCACAATGCTCCTACCCCCTCATAACAATACATCCATCTGCTAATGCAGGGATGGAGGGCTGTGAAGGACAGCTGAATCCCAGCCCTGTGTTAACATTCACAAAATGCCAAATTGCAGCCCTTGCCCTTTAACAGGATAGTGGCTGAAATAAAAAAAAATGGACTAATGGGATGATACATTGGCAGAAGAATATAGGTGTGTCCTCGATCAATGTCTGGTCCCCCAATGCTTATGGGTGGCAGTTTTCAAAATGGAAGCTGTCCATGAGGCACAGGTTTCATTTTGCAAATGCTTATCATCCTCTTTGAGGTTTCAGTATTCAATCAATGGTTTGCAACTACAATGGTGGCCACAGAGCGTTGATACGCAGACTTAAGATTCTCTAGGGAGAGTAGACTCTCTTTTTACGCCACATCCCTCTTATAAACTGCAAAGAGTGCAATGTGGATTTAGCACTTTGGAAATTCCAATGTCCCTTTAGTCGAGTGATTCAATTAATTCTGACCTTTTCACGCAGCCATAGTGTGTATGCATACAGCAGATTTTCTATTACAAAAAAACATTAGTACACCTGATATTTTTGAGTATGCTCACATTGTTTGTGCATTTTTTAATAATGATATAGTGACAATTTACAGAAGTATGAATAGAAAGTATAATTTTGTTATTCTAAAGCTCCTGTTAGCTGATCTTCTCTACTGTGATGCAAGAGAAAATGACATTGGGTAGGTGTAATAGGTATATGTTCATACTATTGTCTTTCTATGACATTACCAGTCCTACAACATGAGTAGTTTATTGGAGGTTTTATATGGCACCACGTGTACTTCAGAGTGCTGCCTAGCTTTGTAGAGAAGGAACCCACCCCCTTCGTGAGCATTACCTCTATCCGATAATCTTCCCTGTTGCAATCAAGACTGTGGTCAGGTCAAAGGATATTCTGCAAAGTTCAGCTTTTATGAGCTTCCTGAATCACAAGTTGTCTTCTGCCTTCCAGGTTCAGAGTGTTTGACCGCTTTGGCCCTTGAACTCCTAGGGGTGTGCCTCTCTGTTTTTAGCTCTCGAAATTTAGTTGGGCCATGGGCTGTGTTGCCTCTCATCATAAACTGCTGGTCAGGGTGTGGTGGACAGCCAGATTCTGGGTGTATACTGGTCACTCTTCCAGTATGCTTTATGGGGAAACAATGTAAACTACGCGGGCTCAGCCATGCATGCCGTTTATCCATAAACTGAACAACGCTTGCCTGAACCACGCTAATGCCTTAACCACGCATATACATGGTTAAGGCAGGATGCATATGCGTGGATCAGGCAGCGGTCTAGCTGTGCCGACGGGTGGGCAAGCAGGAAGGAGCAGGAAGAAGGATCGGGAGAGGTAAGTGGATCTGGCATTGTTTTTAGGGGCGGGGTAGCTTTTTGATTTAGGGCTGAAGGCGAGGGGGTCAGGGTAGTTTGGGGAGGGGAGGTTGTTTTTAGGGATGCCTGGGGGATTTTAGGGCTCAGTAAGGGTAGGTCTGGTAGTTTGTTTAAATTTAGGGCTCGGGCAGGGGATTGTGGTAGATTTAAGGGCCAGGAGGTTGGGGATGTAAGGGTAGTTTTGTTGATTTAGGTCTCAGGACGGGGGGTCTGGGTAGTTTGGGGAGGGAAGGCTGTTTTTAGGGGTGCGTGGGGTTTTTTAGGGCTCAGGGCATAGGGCTAGGGTAGTCTTTGGAATTTAGGGGCTCAGGGTGGGGGGTCGGGTAGATTTAAGAGCAGAGGGTGGGGTAGTTTTGTGGATTTAGACCTCAGGGTGAGGTAGTTTTAAGGGCAGAGGCTGGGTGGATGGCTCGGGTCCTGGGGGGGTTGTGGTAGATAGGGGAGGGAAGGTTGTTTTAGGGGTATGTGGGTGGTTTTCAGGCTCAGGGTAAATTTAAGGGCAGAGGGGCTGAGGGTATCGGGTAGTTTTGTAGATTTAGGACTCAGGGCGGGGGTGTTGGGATAGATTTAAGGGCAGGGGAGGTGGGGTTGTTTTTAGGCTTAGGACTCAGGGCGGGGGGTTAGGGTAGTTTTAAGGGCAGGGGCGGGGTAGTTTTAAGGGCGGAGGCAGGGGGCAGCTGTAGCAGCAGAATCATTGGAACCAAGGGATTCTTTTCCTTGCATTCATCACTCAAATGATACTCACATTAGCGCTACAAAATATATTGAAAACTAAGAGCAATCCTAAATTTATTTTCTTCCAATGTTTTTACCAATGAATTTGTGCATCACATAGCTCAGTTTACATGAGTTAATAAAATCATGGAAGGTGCATGTAAAACCATTTCAGAAGTGTTGCCTGCAGTTTCTCACCAGGGGAAACGACATCGCCAAGTAACCTCATACATTTTTCTGAAAGTAAACTCCCTCAGATATCTTGGGAGAGTCCACTTCAGCTTGTCACACAAGTTCATGCCACCCATAATACTCTTGGAGATGCTGCCCTTAACTATATTTTCCGAATATTTACCTTATGTAAAAAAACACTGAAAATATCTAACCATGCCTATAAATGTACACTTTCACTATCTCCAACATAATTAATTATACATTCCTTAGTATGCACCTGCCGACTGCTTACTACGATATAATTTTAAGACGTGCTTAAGGTGTATGCACAAATAGGGAATGGAGTAAACGGTTCAGAGGACATAGAACACATATTTGAAGACCATCCAGCAGTGCCTGTCTACCACGATCATTCAGAAAAGTGGCTAAATGCAGTTTTTCTGGTTCAAATCTGTTGATAGAATGTATGTTTCTATTCTCACTTCTTACGGAAAAGAGCAGAATTAAAATCAGTATTCAAGACTGAATACATGTATATTTTGGTGGCATGGTCCAGGGAAACTCACCAACAGTGTAACCTAAGTGGACTGCTTGCCTAGCGTGCAATGCATCGTGTGGTTTTATTTACAACAGAACATAGGCTAGTGTGTGGGTTGGTGTCCTTCGGTGTCTTTTGTGAAGACTGCCGAGGGACCGCCGTGAGGAATACCGCCAGTGGTGGCGGTTTGACGCTCAGCTTATTATGACTGTTGACAGCTCTCCGTCCTTTTTTGGACAGAGAGCCGCCAACATCCATACTGGCGGGCGGCAGGGAAGTGGAGGTTGCTCCACCTCCACCGCCACGCCAACAGAAGACCGCCCACCGAATCACGTCCTGTGATTCGGCGTGGCGGTGTTCTGTTGACAGTGTGGTGTCGGCGGAGCAGCCCCCATGGCTCCCGTCCCCTCCCGGAGGAACGTCGGACCAGGTAAGTCGATCGTCCGTGAGGGGAGGGGGGTGGGGGGGTGTTGTGTGTTGTGTGCATGCATGGGGGTGTGTGTATGTAGTGGGGATGTCTGAGTGCCTGTATGCCTGCGGGGGTGTCGTGAGTATGGGAATGAGTGCGTGTATGTCTGTATGGATGTGTGCGTGTATGTTTGAATGTGGGTGTGTGTGTCTGACTGTGTGTGTGGATGGTGGCATGTATGTCGGTGTGTGTGCGTGTATGTGTGTTGGTGGTGCCTGCGTGCGTGTTGTGTGTGAGTGAGTGGTGTGATGTTGTGGTCGGGGTGGGGAGGGGGGCCCTGCCACCTTTGGGGGGTGGCAGGGGTGGTGGGGGGTGTAGGGGAGGGAGTCGGGTGGGGGTGGGGGGTGTGGGAGACTCCTATCAGTTCCAGGGAAGGAATTCCCTGGCACTTATAGTGCTTACCGCCATGTATTTCATGGCGGTTTCAAACCGCATGAAATCCATGGTGGTCAGCCGGGTCTAAATACCGCCGGCGGTATAGTGACGGCTGCCGGGCTGGAGACCCAGGTCTCCAGCCCGGCGGGAGGAACGGAGAACTGGCGGATGACCATGGCGGTAACCGCCATGGTCATAATTCGAAAAAAAAGACCGCCAGCCTGTTGGCAGTCTTACCGCCGCTTCTCCGCCTTCCGCCAGGGTCATAATGACCCCCATAGTGGTTTGTGTGTCTATAATTTGGGGCATTAAAAGCAGTGCGGTACGTGTGTGGGTGTGTCCAGAATCTTATGAGGCATTTTAAATTCTGAAGAATTTACTTTAAAATGTCGGAGGCGGTGTGGGTCAACGTCCAAAGTTGGCACAGCAGCATTGTTGAATTAGCGCTCCTTGCAACGTTGCAGTGGGTCACATCCACTGAAAGCAGTGTTTTTTGGTAGTTCGTTGTTGCTATGATGCAATGCAGTGGAGTGCACTAGTGTTTTTTTGGATGCAGTGCCATGTGTCTGCTTAGTGTGGTTGGTGAGTGCTCTGAGAATGCTGTGCAGTGTTGTGATTCGTGGCTCCAGAGTGTAATGCAGTGTGCTTGGTCAGTGCCCACAGGTTGTAGACACCAGACAAAAAAGGTTTGCGCACAACACCATAACAAAAACTTCAGCTACCAGCCTTGATGTTTGCAAGTCAAGAATGGACAAGGGGATTCCCTTATCAACTCTTTAATAAACACGTTGACATGTCGTCCATTTTGAAAGATAAGGGAGCATAATTAAGACTTCATCATTTCTCACCTGCCTTCTGTCATGCAATCCGATCCAGATATCAGTCGGTATCCCAGGAACTCGACTGTTCACCAGATCATAAACAAACACGTTTTCCTCCCAGCTGACAGGAGATGCAGAGAGAACAAAATACCGTGTTAGCGTTTACAGTAAAACAACATAAAACAAAAGGGTTTACATTATTGGCATTGAAGTGTGAAGGGAAATCTGTTCCATTTACAACCTTTTAAGCGTTTACGAGGTGCATGCATTCGAAGTAGGCCTTGTTTTAAACTAATCAAAACATCCCTAAGGAATTACCAGTATTGAGGTATTACGCTAGTTATAATCAGGACCACTGGAATTATACAATTTTATGGTGAATTCTGAATATATGTGCGCCACATTGCCATATAATCTGGCTCCGGTTACATCATCAGCAGATTCTAACATAAGAAATGCATTTCTGACTTAAGCGGATCAAAAGTTTGTGTCACAAAATGTTGTCTTCTCTGCCGCATAATTCCAGAGTCCATGTTCATAACCACCCTATGGTAAAAGCCGCTAATCACTGATTTAACAAGTGGTTACGCTGTGTAAACTGACATATCGTTGACATATCCAATGGAAAGGCAATGTTTCTCTCACAGGTAACGATTCGAAACCTAATTTACCTTGATATTTACATTTCCTTAGTTGATATTTCAATATGCAAATGTGATATAAAGTGTAAACTAAAACAAAATGATGTTAAAACACTACTGTCAAATGTAAGGCTAGCTCCTTAGAGCCCAGCGCTTTACCTGCTTGAAAGGGTGGAGTTTTCTCCCCAGTCATCTCATGTCAGCCTCGGACTCCTCGCCGGAGGATACCGCCATTGTGCGATGCCTCCATTCTTTCCATTAACTGGGGCGGTGCTTTCAATACCTTATTCAATACCCATTGCTGTTTAGATTGTCGGGCTAGTTTATTCCGTGGCATTCGCCCGAGGGAGCCTCTTCTGGGACCATTGCCACTTGGTTTGCTGTCCTCACATGACCCCACTTCGTCAGCCTCAGTAGCAAATATGCCTCAGGGCATCAGACAGCTGCCTTGCCATCCCCAGGGGATCCCATGAAAGGCCTCCTGTAGGTTACGTCTTTTTTTGGTCACTGTGGTGAGCACACTGGGTGGTGGCTGGCAGCTACAATTATTAGGTGTTCCCTTATTGGTTTTTGTCCTGATGAGACCCCATATTGTCTTGGTGGGGGGGGGGGGGCGAAACTTCATCGACTAGACCTTAACGAACCCAAATATTGCCTTACTGACTGTAGCACATGAAAGGACATTATGTAACTTTGGGTTGTGATTGTTTTTTGGATGGAAACCTTATTTAATTTCTATCTTGTTTGATTTGTTCGTTTCAGGTTCCCCTTCCTTGTTCAGGGATATTGTACAATCTGTTTGTGCGTTTTATGTGGGGTATCAGTATTTGCACTGTGCACTAAACTATAGTTTGAACATTTTTTTTAAATAACTATTTTGTATATGAGAGGTGCTTCTCTGTTTGAGTGTCCTGCTGCTGCGTAAATTGTGATTACTGTTTGGCTTTTTATCAGGGACTTTTGGCAGATTGCAGACAAGAACCACTGTTGTTTATATTAGCAACTATTGGATGCAGCATTATTCTTGGCAAAGGCCACACACTCTCTCGTGCCCCAAGAAAAACTGTGGATACTGTGATCCCTGTCCAGCCTACCTCTAGCCAGCAGGCCTTCCCTTTGCATGGACAGGCAGAAAATGAAGGAGATGGTGGTGGGACCACTGAAGAGGACTGCCATCCTCTCCAGTTGTATCCTGAATCTTCCAGACGGGACAGCAGAGGTCTTGAACACATGACCTTGTGCAGCCAAAGAGCCCACCAGCAATCGAAGATAGGCTGAGAGGCAATACAGATGCCACTCTGGGCGCACCCATCAACATAGATATACTCCCACTACATCAACACCACCTGTTCATCACTTTGTCACTGGCCAAAGGGTTGGGTCTCATGTTCTATCATTGGTAATTAATGATCGGGATGTTTTATCACATCCATACTTTCTTGACAAACAATCCTCCTTATAACGGTGTAGTAGCCAAGTTCACAGTGAAAGACAATCAAGAGTTGTGTGATCAAACATTAAAATGTTATTAAACCTCCTGTGGTGTGGAAGGAGGACGTACTGCCAATAACAGTATAAATACTGGCATGTGAAGTTTCTCTAAAATCCACTCAATGGACCATCCATAAATATTTGTATGATTGCTCCAAAACCGGTGTCCAACATGTTAAACATTGTCCAAAGACAGATTTGCACTCAATGGTGATCAAATATAAGCACATTTAATGCTTTAAAGGACATAATTCTTGATAATTTAAGTTTAACTAAAAATATTTCAATTTCCGCAACACATAAAATATCACTGATTCAGGGCAGATCAGCAATTTAAAATTAATCTTCTGAAGAGCCAAACTGTCAAATCTGACTACTCAGAGCTATAAAAATAACAGGATGTTAATGCACCGATGGACAACATGTTTTATGGACATATTTGACACGGTGAATGTAGTTGACTACTGTACATCGCCACCTCATACTACATGTGAGTAAAACAAAATTATAGTAATTGGAAAAAAATGTAGGAAAATTGTTTGGCAATTGGCAGGGAATGGTGTGGCGGGAGCAGTCTCATACATATATTTAGGTTTAATATTCTCCAGTTCATTAAGCTGGGCAGAGCACTTACAACACATTGACGTAGGGTCCATGGTGTACTCAGATGGCTTAGCTAAGTTTAATTCCCTGCACAGGAGCTCTATGTCATATCTCTTAATGGCCTTTAAAGGCAAATAACATCTGTGCGCTCTTCACGGAGGAACCCATAAAGAGCATCTGTGATGGAGTGGAGAGCCATACATTGAAACGCATATTAAAATTTCCACCCAATATAAAGTTCGAGGTTGTCAGAAGCGAGTTTTGGCTAAAATCTTGGTTCTACATGGTGGGAGTACATGTGCCAAGATGAATGCATTCCCTGTCTTGAGGGAATCAAGCTAACGTTTCCAAACTATACTGGAAGCCAATCCAGATACCCCACTTTAAAATAAAGAGAAAAAGGTTATTTCAGTAGTGTAAGAGAACGGCCACGGAATTGGTTGAGTAAGGCACCTTAATGCTGCGTTGGAGGATAGGGGCTTCTGTTTCTGTCCACCTGACTTTCTAATACTTCACAGGTTTAAAGAGCTCATAGTGCAGGTCTTTAACCAGCACTATGAGTCTGTTTGGCAGTGCCCAAGAGAATTTCAGGCAGGGGGCAGCCAGTGCTTAATTTGTAAATAAAAACGTGCCAGTGCCCTAAGCCTTCTCTTAAGCACGCAGCTTCAGCAATTAAATGTGCAAACACGGAAAACTGAGGCAGCGTAATCCTAAAGCGATCTCAGGACTCTTCCATCCATTTACAGACACTCCCTGCCCCTTCAGCTCACTCTTGCAGCTTTCTGCATTCTCCCTATGTGACGCTTTTTTTGTATTTCTCTTCCTCCGTCTTTCCCATATGTGTCTTTTGCTCGCAGTAAATGCTTGAGGCAGAAAAATAAGTGCTAGCCCTAATAAAAAAAACGGCTAGTGCTCTGCACCGGAAACAACAAACACAAATTAAGCACTGGAGACAGCTGGAATAGAGCCATTTTTGGATTAAAAAATCGTGAATTTCCAGCCGAATCGGGTCTGTTCTCATGTATGGATGAAGTGTAGTGGTGCAGACCTGTTCCTGTACATACACCAGTTAGGAGACTGGTTTAGTCTAAACGCTTTATTTTTTATTTCTGGTGTGATGGCACAGATCAAGGCAAAGGAAGGGAAATGTATATGCAACTTAAATAGCAAATTCACTTTTACCTGTATTATTTTATTTGGTTGTTTCATGTTATCTTTGCGCTGGCAGATTTTAAAATCATTATGTGTAAAGTATGATGCATTGTCAAGTGATACTGCAAAACGTCTTGTGGTTGATATGTGCTTTGTAGATGTGGCGTTAGTTTCAGCCGCTTTTCTATTTCTGTGAAAAAGTTGGCTCATGCTTTGATTTTATAGGTGGTGTTTGTAATATTGGTTTATCTGTCAATTATATATGTTGAAGAGACTTTTACTGTCTAAATCAGGTTCTCCAGCGAGTGTCTCCTGAGTTACTGGTAACTCACAATCTGCCTGTAAGTAGCTTTCCTGAGTGCAGACACGCCTACCGATTTAGAAGCTTTTACTTGGCCTTATTAATTTAAGTTGACCAGAATTCAAAAGTGTGTATTTGAGACAGAAAATATTTGTATTTACAGACCTCATAATTTCCAAAATATACTTAAAGCTGAAATTTGAGTGATAAATCAGTTGGTGCTTGGAAGACTTATTACTCTTAACTTGGTACCACATGCCTGGCTGCTATGGCTATTATGTATTACCCATGGAGAGGCATTCCAAATTAATAAACCCCATCTGATGAACTGAGGTGATCACTGCTAGTAATCTTGCATATAGTGACCACTAATGTAACTTTGTCTAATATGGTCACTATTACAACACTAATATTATTAGTAGCTCAGGATAATATTCATTAACCATAAGTAGCTCTTATCACTGAAAAGGTTGGAGAGCCCTGGTCTAAATCGTCTTTTTTGATTACTGGTCAACTGACATTTCACACATCATCGTTCAAGGTCCTCATAGAACTCCTCATAAATAATTTCCCACCTCTGACAACAACATTCCAGGGGACAGCTGGATTACTACCTGTAGCCAATTGGTAGGACTGCAACACATGGAAACTAAAATATCTACACCAGCACCCACTAGAGGCCAGGATAAGAGTTCAATGCATCAGAAGGGATTTCATCCTCAGACTCAGAAAGCCAGAGTTTCTGGCCGTTTTTTTCTCATGTGACATTTCAGGTTCAGCTACCTCCAGCGTGCACCTGGAAGGCAGGGTATATGTTCTTAGTAGATGTCTACTGGGAAAGAAATCTATTTTAAAGAGGTATACTTACGTAAGCAATGTTGGAATGGTTCATCCAATAGTTGATGACATTTTGAAAAGTAGACTAGTGAGTATTAATTTAGCTGTTTAATTTAGATGCTGTCTGGTACTGGTACACCTTAAAGCTTATTTTTTTTAAGGAATATGTTATTTTCCATAATGTGAGGTGACCATGGCTTATGTGTTCTCTCTACTTTTTTGCAACGTTTGCAAGAGCAACTGAAAACTAGTACTATTTCATATTAGGTCCTAAATTCTCAGAACTTGATAGCTGTGCACAAAAAGTTGGCTCATGCTTTGATTTTATAGGTGGTGTTTGTAATATTGGTTTATCTGTCAATTATATATGTTGAAGAGACTTTTACTGTCTAAATCAGGTTCTCCAGCGAGTGTCTCCTGAGTTACTGGTAACTCACAATCTGCCTGTAAGTAGCTTTCCTGAGTGCAGACACGCCTACCGATTTAGAAGCTTTTACTTGGCCTTATTAATTTAAGTTGACCAGAATTCAAAAGTGTGTATTTGAGACAGAAAATATTTGTATTTACAGACCTCATAATTTCCAAAATATACTTAAAGCTGAAATTTGAGTGATAAATCAGTTGGTGCTTGGAAGACTTATTACTCTTAACTTGGTACCACATGCCTGGCTGCTATGGCTATTATGTATTACCCATGGAGAGGCATTCCAAATTAATAAACCCCATCTGATGAACTGAGGTGATCACTGCTAGTAATCTTGCATATAGTGACCACTAATGTAACTTTGTCTAATATGGTCACTATTACAACACTAATATTATTAGTAGCTCAGGATAATATTCATTAACCATAAGTAGCTCTTATCACTGAAAAGGTTGGAGAGCCCTGGTCTAAATCGTCTTTTTTGATTACTGGTCAACTGACATTTCACACATCATCGTTCAAGGTCCTCATAGAACTCCTCATAAATAATTTCCCACCTCTGACAACAACATTCCAGGGGACAGCTGGATTACTACCTGTAGCCAATTGGTAGGACTGCAACACATGGAAACTAAAATATCTACACCAGCACCCACTAGAGGCCAGGATAAGAGTTCAATGCATCAGAAGGGATTTCATCCTCAGACTCAGAAAGCCAGAGTTTCTGGCCGTTTTTTTCTCATGTGACATTTCAGGTTCAGCTACCTCCAGCGTGCACCTGGAAGGCAGGGTATATGTTCTTAGTAGATGTCTACTGGGAAAGAAATCTATTTTAAAGAGGTATACTTACGTAAGCAATGTTGGAATGGTTCATCCAATAGTTGATGACATTTTGAAAAGTAGACTAGTGAGTATTAATTTAGCTGTTTAATTTAGATGCTGTCTGGTACTGGTACACCTTAAAGCTTATTTTTTTTAAGGAATATGTTATTTTCCATAATGTGAGGTGACCATGGCTTATGTGTTCTCTCTACTTTTTTGCAACGTTTGCAAGAGCAACTGAAAACTAGTACTATTTCATATTAGGTCCTAAATTCTCAGAACTTGATAGCTGTGCATAATAAACTCAGCCAGGAAAAGTGAATGTGAGAAAGTTAAGATTTCTACATTTGAAAGCAACAGACGAAAATGCATTGTTTGCCTCTGAAGAAAGCTTGAAAGTAGCTTAATTCTTGTTTTTGGCTTCATAGAAAATATACTAGTAAGATCTGATGTTGTCTTATGTAGCAGACAATATTAGAATTTTTGTTTTTGTACAGATTCTTCCTTCGGCTACAGATTACTTCATTTTAAAAGCATTAATTAGTCAAAAAGACATTAGGGATTACATAAAATATCTTATTTGTGCTAGAATATTGGCCGAAGATGTTCTTAACACTGAACTGTATAAGGAAATTGTATGGGAAAGTGATACCCCTGCTTTGGTCTTTACTTGTTTTTGACTAACAAATGGGGTTTCAAAGAACTCTGGGGTGGAAGATGTCTTTGTTTTACTGTTTAACTCTGTAAGTTTTATTATACCTCATTCTTTTTTCCAAGTAGCAATAATGTAAATTAAAGAGAAGATTCTAACAAATGGTGAAGTCAGGATTGATACTCACGCCCTCATTTAAAGTTCGTAAGTAATGGTGAGTCAGGTGCTGTCATGGTTTGCTCCTAAATTGGCACTGCAAATACTGAACAAATTTCATACCGACCCCCATTTTGTCCCACACAGACTTCACCAGACAACACCTGGTGATATGAAAGCAGGGGATACCAGCAACATTTCAAAATTGGCAGCTCTGAAAATGTGAAGTGTGCAGTAATACTGTGCTATTTCTCTATTCTGGCCTGTAGAACTCACTGAGCTGATGTTATATCACACTAGGGAAACCAGATCCCTCCATATCAATATTTAACCCCTTCGCTGCCAGGCCTTTTCCCCCTCCTGTGCCAGGCCTTTTTTTGCCTATTTGGGGCAGTTCGCGCTTAGGCCCTCATAACTTTTTGTCCACATAAGCTAACCAAGCCAAATTCCACCCAGCGTTCCCCCAAGTCTCCCGATAAAAATTATACCTCACTTGTGTGGGTAGGCCTAGCGCCCGCAACAGGAAACGCCCCAAAGCGCAACGTGGACACATCCAAATTTTTTGAAGAAAACAGAGGTGTTTTTTTGCGAAGTGCCTACATGTAGATTTTGGCCTCTAGCTCAGCCGGCACCTAGGGAAACCTACCAAACCTGTGCATTTCTGAAAACTAGAGACATAGGGGAATCCAAGATGGGGTGACTTGCGGGGCTCGGACCAGGTTCTGTTACCCAGAATCCTTTGCAAACCTCAAAGTTTGGCTAAAAAAACACATGTTCCTCACATTTCTGTGGCAGAAAGTTCTGGAATCTGAGAGGAGCCACAAATTTCCTTCCACCCAGCGTTCCCCCAAGTCTCCCGATAAAAATGATACCTCACTTGTGTGGGTAGGCCTAGCGCCTGCAACAGGAAACGCCCCAAAGCGCAACGTGGACACATCCACATTTTTGGAAGAAAACAGAGGTGTTTTTTCGAAGTGCCTACCTGTAGATTTTGGCCTCTAGCTCAGCCGGCACCTAGGGAAACCTACCAAACCTGTGCATTTCTGAAACCTAGAGACCTAGGGGAATCCAAGATGGGGTGACTTGCGGGGCTCGGACCAGGTTCTGTTACCCAGAATCCTTTGCAAACCTCAAAATTTGGCTAAAAAAACACATGTTCCTCACATTTCTGTGGCAGAAAGTTCTGGAATCTGAGAGGAGCCACAAATTTCCTTACACCCAGCGTTCCCCCAAGTCTCCCGATAAAAATGATACCTCACTTGTGTGGGTAGGCCTAGTGCCCGCGACAGAAAACGCCCCAAAGCGCATCGTGGACACATCCAAATTTTTGGAAGAAAACAGAGGTGTTTTTTGCGAAGTGCCTACCTGTAGATTTTGGCCTCTAGCTCAGCCGGTACCTAGGGAAACCTACCAAACCTGTGCATTTCTGTAAACTAGAGACCTAGGGGAATCCAAGATTGGGTGACTTGCGGGGCTCGGACCAGGTTCTGTTACCCAGAATCCTTTGCAAACCTCAAAATTTGGCTAAGAAAACACATGTTCATCACATTTCTGTGGCAGAAAGTTCTGGAATCGGAGAGGAGCCACAAATTTCCTTCCACCCAGCGTTCCCCCAAGTGTCCCGATAAAAATGATACCTCACTTGTGTGGGTAGGCCTAGCGCCCGCGACAGGAAACGCCCCAAAGCGCAACGTGGACACATCCAAATTTTTGGAAGAAAACAGAGGTGTTTTTTGCGAAGTGCCTACCTGTAGATTTTGGCCTCTAGCTCAGCCGGCACCTCGGGAAACCTACCAAACCTGTGCATTTCTCAAAACTAGAGACCTAGGGGAATCCAAGATGGGGTGACTTGCGGGGCTCGGACCAGGTTCTGTTACCCAGAATCCTTTGCAAACCTCAAAATTTGGCTAAGAAAACACATGTTCCTCACATTTCTGTGGCAGAAAGTTCTGGAATCTGAGAGGAGCCACAAATTTTCTTCCACACCAGCGTTCCCCCAAGTCTCCTGATAAAAATGATACCTCACTTGTGTGGGTAGGCCTAGCGCCCGCGACAGGAAACGCCCCAAAGCGCAACGTGGACACATCCACATTTTTGGAAGAAAACAGAGGTGGCAGAAATGGCCTAAAATAAATTTGCCCCCCCAACCCCCATCCCCCCACACCCCGGGAGCGACCCTTGCCTATGGGGTCGCTCCCCCTGCGTGACATTGGCGCCAAAAAACAAATCCCAGGTGCCTAGTGGTTTCTGCCCCCTTGGGGGCAGATTGACCTAAAATCGGCCAATCTGCCCCCAGGGGGGCAGAAATGGTCTAAATACAATTTGCCCCCCAGGGGAGCGACCCTTGCCTGATGGGTCGCTCCCCATCTCTAAAAAAATAAACAAAACAAAAAAAAAAAAAAAAAAAATAAGGCCCTGGCGCCTAGAGGTTTCTGCCCCCAGGGGGGGCAGAAATGGCCTAAAATAAATTGCCCCCCCCCAGGGAGTGACCCTTGCCTAAGGGGTCACTCCCCTTGCTTGAAATTCACGCAAAGAAAAAAGTCCCTGGTGTATAGTGGTTTCTACCCCCCTTGGGGGCAGATTGGCCTCATCAAAATAGGCCAATCTGCCCCCAAGGGTGGCAGAAATGGCCTAAATATATTTTTCCCCCAAGGGGAGCGACCCTTGCCTAAGGGGTCGCTCCCCACCTAAAAAAAAAAAAAAAAAAAAGTAAAAAAAAAAAAAAAAAAGGCCTTACCGAAAACATGCCCCCCCTGGGAGCGACCCTTGCCCAAGGGGTCGCTCCCTTTTGTCAGTATCAGTAAAAAAAAAAAAAATCCCTGGTGTCTAGTGGGGTTTCAAAAGCCGGATTGCAAGCAATCTGGCTTTTGAAACCCTCGGAGAGACTTCAAAGGGAAGGAAATACATTTCCTTCCCTTTGAAGCCCCTCCGGGCCTCCCCCACGTGATTGAAAGAGAAATGCTGAGCATTTCTCTTTCAATTGCGCTGGAAGCTCTGCTTCCAGCACGATGGGGGAGGCCCCTGTGACTAATCAGCTCGCGCGCTGACATCACAGGGAGGGGGTGGGGGGGGGTCGGGGGTGGAAGGGGAAGGTCTTCCCCTTCCATCCCCGGCTTGGGGGGGGAGGGGGGTGCACTGGGGGCGTGCTAGCGCTCCCCCAAGTTCCCCTGTGCCATGGACGAGATGATCTCGTCCAAGGCACAGGGGAACTGTAGCCTAGGACGAGATCATCTCGTCCAAGGCACAGAACAGGTTAATACCTCAGGATTTCTGTAAATGATATACCTGCAGTTCCCACCTGCATTTTTGGAAAGCATTGGACTCTAGAAGGGATTCATTTTCTATTCCCATTTCAGTCTGTGCAACAGCAGGGAAAATACTTCACTTCAAATACATAACAAATTTCACTAACTCTATTATTCTACAACAAATATCAAACTCTAAATATGAACATTATTAATTAACCAAAAAATTATACATATAAAAATAAAACTGATGAAACGCTGCATGACAATTAAACAACTTAATTATCAGTTAAAAAATGATATTTATTTATTACCTAATTAACTTCCCACACTATGCCCCCACAAACCTAGCAGCCCGCACTTAAACTATATCTAAAATAAATAAGTATAACACAATTAACATAAGTTATAATCAATTAAATATTAAGCAATAAATTAACATGTAATTGTTAATGAATTACTTAACTTCCCACCATACTTCCCTACAAACTAGCAGCTCACACCTATAACTAAAATATATAATTACACAATTTACATAATTAATAATCAATTAACTAATTAATACATTTGTTAATTCTTAATTATTACTTAATTAACTTCCTACTCTAAACCCCTATACAGCTAGCCCCCCACACCTAGTATATAACTTAAAAATATCGTTATTACACAATTTACATTATTAACTATCGATTAAAGAATTCATAATAAATTAATAATTAATTGTTAATGAATCATTACTTAATTTCCTGCCCTATACCAATAAAAACCCAGTCACCTGTACCTAACATATTACTTAAAATGTAATTATTACCCAATTTACATAAGTATTTATCAATTAGATGATTGATAATAATTCAATAACTGACAATTAATTATACTCAATGAACTTCCCACCTTATACCCTTACAAACCTAGCAACCTTCTACGACACTATAAATTCCTATTACCAATTGATTTCAAAATTATAAATCACTTAAAATTACAAACTATATACACAAATATTATTAAGAATTATACATACATTACAAATTTAATATACGAACTAAAACACATAAAAATTTTGAAAACAATATTAACAATAATGATATTCTTGACAACAGTATTACTTACCATATAAAAACAATATTCTTGCCAACAATATTTCCACACCATGATATTTTTGTATCACAATATTTTTTTCTCATATTTGTGGAATTCAACATTTTAATCTTTATATTTCGTCCAAATACCCCATAGGGGCCCTAAACTGTTTTTATAATAGCTCTTCAGTACAAATACCTGATGTTGTTAGCCATCTGATGATGAAATGTGTCTATATTGTAAAATGAGGGGTGTTATTAATTTCTTTCTGTGACGTTGATAGGCCTACTTATTAAGCGAAAGTTGCCTTCTGGACAAATGCTCAAAGAACTAGGTGAAGATAATGTTTTGCCTGGGGCCTCTAATGCCATAGCGGACAGTAACCTCTCTAAATATGTGCATGAAATGGCTTCAAGACAAAGGTTCCAGCCCACTTTCAATCCTGAATGAGGTAGATAAGTAATTCAACTTCAGAACGATTTCAGCCATTAGTCCACTTGTACTTTGCTTATAAAGAAGGACTTATGAGTTGCTCCAGTAAAACCGGGACGTTTGAAACTGCCCTGCGGTTCTCCTGGTACTTTCATGGATTAAGCCTTGCCATGGTAAGCTGCTGATTGATGCATGCCCAATATCAATGCTCCAGAGATATGTTACCAGAATATCATATTCACAATATCAATGACAAAATTATACTGTGTTCTAAATATTATCTACAAAAATATCTCCCTGTTTTAGTTTAGAATAAAAAATTCAAATCAAAGGGGACAATATTTTTAAACGATATTTAGGGCAGAATATTTCCTTCACACAATGTTTTTGCTGCAACATTTGCTCCAGGAAGCCTGGCTGTTAGAGACTCTTCTATGTATGTGAATGTTTTACTTTTTCTGTAGTGCTAAATCTGCCCTGCTGGGCTATTTCTTTGGGGGTTGGGAGCTCGCAGGAATGATCAATATGCCCCATAAAGTTAACTGCTTTTCTAGAGCTCTAAAATGCCGTTTGGTCATAGCTGTACATTTTCTTAGCGCAAATGATAACTTCATCAAGGATCTCTTTTCCATGCACACCTTCCTCAATCCAAGCAAGGGTTCTTCATTTTTAATACATTTGTTCTAGTCTTAGAAGATGGTATTGATAAGACACATATTACCAGAAATTGCAATCTTATTTGGTGAAGATTTCAACAGAGGAACCACTGACTCAGGCCCTCATTACGGCTTTGTGGTCTTTTTTCAAGACTGCCAGCATACCGCCAGCACCTTATTAGGAGTTCTCCGCCCAGTGGGCAAGAAGGTGAAAACAGCATTTCCACCTGCTGCCCCAGCGGAAAACTCAGCACAACATTGACGCTGGCTCGTAATCGAACTGGCAACAATGTTGTGGTGCGTCAGGTGCGAGAGCACCAATAGCGCATTTCACTGCGCTACGTTGCTGTCCATGGGGCAGTGCATGGGCCCTCCTTTCCACCAGCCGGTGGGACCGCCATGCAAAGGCTGAAGGAAAGGGGACTCGTAATTCCCTGCGCTGCCCTGGTGGGCTGTGACCGCAGAGACCGCCAAGCTGTCAGCAGGCAGCAACCCCGTGGTGCTGGGGGTCAGACTGTGGCCCATCTGCCATGGTCATAATAGGGCAGTCGGACTGCCCTGTCTGCGGCAGTCTTGAGACCGCCACACTTGTAATGAGGGCCTGAGTGTTGATATTGAAGGCGAGTTGGTTCATAAAAAATATTTTAATTTTTCACAATACAAACTCTGTGATCTGGTTCTGTTGCTGTCCAGAAAATAGTTAACTTAGGTAAGTTTCACTTAGCTGAATGGTTATTTTGTTGATGAAAAACCTGCGAGATGCAGGTTTACCAAAAGAAGAAGAGAGACCCTATTGTCTGCTTGGCCATTGATTACTCAGTATTTATGAGGTGAGCCACTTTTAAAGTAATTCAATGGACTACCAGTGATCATTTGCCAACTGTTTTTTAAATGATAAAAGTTGTCTGCAAAAATTATCACTGATCCCTCCCCACAGCGCCATTTAGCATACTACATAAAATAAAAGTATGATGGTGACAATGCTGCAGTTTGAGAAACAGTCTCTCTTACCATATATGATATCAATATTCGACTGAGATTTATAAAAAAATACATTGAAATTATTATTGCAACAATCGCAATGGTAGATATTACTCAACCCAAAATTAAGGGTAGCTCTTGGAAGGAAAGAAATGTCGTAAAGGACGCAGGGAGTTTTCAAGTTTAAATTACATCAGGAAATTGGAATGCTATAAAAATTCCTTCCATAAGTGTTAAGCCCTGCTAAGAAAAGGTTGGTAGCCGGAGAATAAATGTGATGGATCAAGACGATTATAGCATCAAGAGTACATCAGTTGATCTCTCTGTATCTATCTTTGGCACTATACTGATTTAAATATTTCTGAACCATTGCAGTGTGACTTTCCCCATAAGATCTACTGCACTTCAGCTGTTTGCCATGTCAAAAATAATGACTGCATGTAATGATAACCTTTTTATCTAAAATATCAGAAAAAATTGAGATGATTCATGATAAATATGCTAACAAATTGTCAAGTACTCTGGACCTGATGGTATCCCTAGCTATGTAATCAAGAAAGTTAAATATTTTTGGACTTCACAGCACCTCTGGCTTTTCCATCACACAACCTCACTAGGGAAACTCCTCACTCCCAGCTTGGTTCCCTTATCAAACCTATGTTTAATAAAAGGACAGGATTAATCCAGTCGGAGAATCTAGACAGACCCCTCTTTTAAATATAGCTATCACATTCTTTGCAGGACTTATTTTCCAACGTTTTGAGGAAAAGACAGAGAAAGTAAAGCTAGTCGTGCTGTAGTAGGCAGGCTCTAAAAAATCTTTGTGTAACCCATCAGGTGTCCAGTGTGTTTTGATTACATATTCTTGACAGTTAATGCTAATTTTTTATCCCTGTTTCATTGATTTCTTTGAGACATTCAGCATGGTGAAACCAGGGTGCTTATGAGCAACTTGTCAATGATTGGAATTTCACATTCTCTGCTCAGTTTAGTGGAAGTCTTACATGCATTTAGATGGGAAATGTTCAACTTTGTACAGGTACTACTGATGAAATATATATTGCTAGAGGCCTGAAGCAAGGCTGTGGCTGGCACCCCTATCATGAGCCTTATATGTATCAGATTTTTCGGAGGTTTAGTCAGGAACCCCTGCATTTCCTCCTTGGAGTTTGGATAGAGACTTTACAATATTACTCTGTCCTTAAGAGTTGTGGCCTGATTACAACTTTGGCACTCATGGGACCACCATGCCAGCAGCGGCAGTCAGACCGCTGCCAGCTAATTGGTCTGACCGCCAGATTATGATGCTGTCAAAAAAGCCTGCTCCAAGACCGCCGCTGGACTGCCACCACCGCCAAGACTCCTGCTACCACCACCACAGCAGTCAACTTGCAGCAGCTACAGGAGGCTGTACCACTGCGGTCACCGCTGTCCAAATCACGACTTGCCTTTCAGCAGAGCTTTCCCAGGCAGGGGGACTGCCATGTAAAGGTCAGCAGAAATGGGGGAAAGGGGTGAAAAGTCACCTTTTCTCAGGGTTCCACTGCAGCATGTTTGTGTCCAGGTCTCTCCTGTGCTGCTGCCACCTGGCCACGACGCTCTGCACCCCTGTTGTCCCCAGAAGCGAAGGTAGGTGACACCGCACTTCTCCTATGTTAGGCATGCAAATAGTCCATGAATTTGAACATACAGCAACACTTACATTAAACATTTCTACGTAAACTTTACTACACTTACACAACATATAGATGTGTTTCCTGATGTGCACACGTTGTACTTACCTTTGTTTTCTCCAGTGCCCCTCTACTCCATTGGTACTCTGCCTCAGCACAGCCTACTGGCCCGTCGGGAACATCGTAATATGGTGGGGGTGGGACAGCTGGGGCTGTCTCGGACCGCCGCCTCAGCGGTCTGGAAGTCAGACCACCAAAGTCGTATTCAGTCCCTCTGTCATACTAGATGACATCGTATTAGGATGGTGCAACTGCTAAATGTGTTTTCCACCTATAATAAGAGAGTTTTCCTAGTGATAAAGATAAAAAAATTACAAACAGTAGTTTTGGAATGAAACAATTGTCCTTTAAGCGGAAGCTGAGAGATTCTATATGTGCTGTTCAAGTCGAAATAAATATTGAGGTTCATAATTAAGACTAATCTAAGCTGGAAGGCACACTGGGGACTGAAGACAGGGAATGCTATAATGGCAACGAATGAGCCTGTTATTTAACAGTAAGCTTCTTCACACTGAGTCCTGGCTTTTCTTGTCACAGTCCTTAAAATGTTAGGTTTGCTTCTTCCCCTAGTTTTTACCTATCCTAACAAATAACCAATATTCAGGCAAGATAAGTTGATGCTGGTGCCCAAAGTAGGTCATATCCCATTTCCCAGAGTCTGAAGGCCGGCACTAAGCAGATCCTCTTCCTTAAAATGCCAATCTTCTGAAAGGCTCTGAAGACACCAAAACCTGGGAAAGGATTGGGAAGGAAGAACTGTGACCAGGAAAACCAGAAAGTGGAATAATGAAGATTAGCATTAAGTTACAAGACCATTACCTCCTTGTCCATCTTCCTTGTCCCAGTCCTTACAATGTGAGAAACTATCCAATCGTCACATGTGACTTTTGGGCCCAATTATAATTAGGGCGAAAGTACATTGGTTTGCACCAACCAATGTGTTTTTCAATGAGCAGAAAATAAACCAAAAATATAATAAAACATCTCATGGATGGATGGTATTCAAATCATAAGAACCAAATTTCACGGAAAAATCCAATACCCAATGGTAATTGATAATGTGACATGAAGGTAAGTAGAGCTGACCAAGTAGCTGCATTGAAAGAGATAAGTTTGAAAGATGCCCATAAAGTTAAGAGTTCTCTTATTGAGTGACCACAAATCGGACAAGGTAACACAACTCACACAGAGTCCTAAACTATTGAATAAATCCACCTACTGAGAGCTGCCAAATTTGGAACCATTCCCTGACATGCAAGCCCAACCTTACTGAATAGAGAGCTAACCTTTGGAAAAGAAGATGGTGTAGCTAAACAGATTAAATAGGCCCTATAGGTATTGAATGTACCCAGTCTTCCTTCATTATCCATAGAAAGAGAAGGAAAAAAGACTGGAATTACTAGACCATCGGAAGAGTGGAAAACAGAATATATCTTTGGAAGAAAAAAACAAAAAGGGCAATGAACAATCTTGTCTGGGAAGAAGGTAGAACATGCTTATCACAAAGCAAGGCCCCGACTTTGACATATTTTTCCTCCTGACAGTATGAACAAATGACCAATAAAAAGACCACGCTGGATGAGAGAAACATCAAGTCAACTGACTGAAAAGGCTCAAAAGGAGTTCTCTGTACTCCCTGTATAACCAAAGGATGATCCTATTAGAATAAATTACAGGAAGCTAAAGAAATACCTCAGCAGCCTAGTTAGAAATGCTTGGGCCCATTGATTGTCTCTTCCCATACAAACTGCATGACTGCAGAGCAAGGGACAAAGTTGCAGCAAAGTTTGATGGGTGTCAACTAGCTTTTTCTCATTGGATGAGCTCCAAACCTTGTCTCAGGATCAACAATATGTAACAGGCTACCTTTGTAGAGTTATATCCATTGTTGTGACCATAGGGCAGTGGTTCCCAAACTGTGCGCCGCGGCACCCCGGTGCGCCGTGACAAGTTGCCAGGGGCGCCGTGCGCATTTTTTAAAACATGAAATGCCACACTTCAGAAACGATTTATGCACGCGGTTTATACCAGCTTAACTTACGCAGGGAGGTAATTATTTTCCAGTCGAGCAGTAGACATTAGCATTTCATGTCGGGGGGATTACATGAGCCCCACCTGTCAACGTCTTGCATTATGGTTTCACCCAGCGTGATTACGTTCTTCGGCATTTACAGGCGCGCGACAATTCAGAAAGAGACTCCAAGAGTGTTATTTCTACCCCTGTGATCCTCAGCGTTCCAAGTCGAATTTCAGCTCATTGTCAGGTAATTATTATAATTTTTAGAATTTGGAATCTACATTGAAGACTGTAGACCTTGGAGAATATAACTGCGTGCACATATGCAAATGTTCTGCTAGGTTCAAAGGGTAAGTGTGCATTATCTTCACACAGAATAGGGGGGAACGATTACGATGCATAAATGAAACTCGCAGACTAACATAACTGTTAATTCTCCCGGAAAACAAACGCTTTCAAATGACAGAATTTCTTCTTTCCAAAACACAAGATTAGTTAGGCCACACATTACAAAGGTGCTCGTGCTCATCATTATACACTTCTTAGGAGATTTCCCATACAAATTTCCCCAGGTAACACCTGGGGAAATTTGTGTGTGGAGAAAAGGCAATAGTTGAGTTTTGTCCGAAAACGAGTGGAAACATGCGCTCCATCTGCAGTTTCCTCCAATCCATGTAACTACGAAGGTGGTAATACCATATCAGAGAAAATTAATCTGTGGTATTAGGGTTTTCCTGTTTCATTACAGAATCAAAATACAGCCCGATCAGAGGGCTAAAGTTCGCCGAACACATAAGAACCAACATGGCTATACGTTAAAGTCGGGCTGGACTATGCCCATTGGAGCAGGGTCAAGACTGATTCGCTAATGGCTGAATACAAATAGAGGTGGCAGAGTGTGCAAAATAAAGATGGACTGGAGGGATGGGGTCCTGAGAAATTGCTAGTGGTTGAGATTAAATCAAGCATTTTTTTTTGGTATACTTCAGTGTGCGGGTAGGCCCAGGTGTGGGCCCCTGGCACATTGTGGCACATTGTGGCACATTGTGGCACTGGAGCCAAGAAATATTTGGCTAATGATCCCTAATAAGGGCAAAACCAGTCATGAGTTGTGTTGTGCTCTGGTTAAGGGAAGAACTGGTCAGGCAGTTTGGGCTGCACTGTTCACACTCTTCACATTGGAGCAGGGTCAAGACTGATTTGCATATGGCTGGGACTAAACTGAAGTGGCACAGTGTGCAAAATAATGATGGACTGGAATGGGGTCCTGAGAACTTGCCAATTTCCTACTGCAGCTGCTCTCCCCAGGGATGTTCAAGGAGTAGTTCCTAAAGAACGTTTTAATAAAGTAGAATATATTGGCAATTTAAAAAAAATAAAAACGTTTTCAAGCACATTGGCTAAAAAAGCTATAAAGCCAAATATATATTGAGTGCCATGTGAACTTAGAAATGAAGATCTGTAATGGCGTTGGTGGAGGATAGTTAGGGGGTATGTAGTTTACTTTTATTCCTGGTTGAATGTATACTGCAGTCATAATTTGAGAGATATGGAAAGTGAATATTATTTGACAAAGAAGTGGACATGTGATATTTTAAGAAACTTTAAATGACTTGGTTAGATGTAATATTTACATGTCTCTCATTTGAATGCCTCAACTCGAGTACAGGTACTTACAGAGTAGTTAGATCAGATGGGAAACTAGTGAGCCTTCCTGACAGTTTCTTGCTAAAAATTAAACCACATGGTGGTATGGTTTGACATAGTCAGGCATGGATTACGATTCACCAAAGTTACAGTTGGAGATTGACACCATGTGACCCGAATGACATTGCAGAGTTAAATGCTTGTCCCACCTTTAGCCCATCGAGAGTCTTCTATTTGTTGTTAAGGGGGTAACAACTTTGCCTTGCACCATAGTTGTTAATGCCTTCACATATTGCCCCTATCTTGATGCTAAGAATTGCACCCTGCAGAAACCACCCCTTTTCTCAAGAAACTGCAGAGTGGGAGTGTGAACGACATTGCTTAATTTGTAAATAAAAATGTGCCAGTGCCCAAAGTCCTCCTCTTAAACATGGGCTGCTGAAATTAAATGTGGGAAAATGGAATACTGAGGCAGTGTAATACTAAATCCATCTCAGGCCTCTTCAATGATTTTAAAACCACTTCCTTCCCCTTCAGCTCACTCTTGCAGCTTTCTGTTTTCTACCATTGTGACACTATTTCGTTTTTCTCTTCCTCAGTCTTTCCCTTTCTTCTCTTCTCTTCTACGTGTGAACTGATTGGCATCTTTATGATTGACAATGAAGAGATTTTTAATACCGAGTTCAAGTTCGTCTGAGCAAAGTGAAGTCTCAGGTTCTTCAGAGAAAAAAGAGGATGGGAAGCGAAAAAACAAGTACAGAAAGTATGATGACAGGTATCTAGATTATGGTTTCACATGTGTACAGGTTAATAATGAGGAGCGTCCTCAATGTGTAATCTGTTTAAAAGTTTTGGCTTTAGAATCCAGGCTTCCAAGTAAACTAAAGCGTCATCTTGAAAGTCTTCACCCAAATGTGGTTGGAAAGCCAAGGGAATTTTTCCAAAGAAAACTAACAGAAGCCAAGTTACAATAGATCACTTTTTCAAAACAAGCCAAAGTTAACAGTAACGCCCTCTTGTCTTCTTATAAAGTGGCCTATCATGTTGCACAGTGTAAAAATCCACACAAAATTGCAGAAGAGCTGATTTTGCCTGCTGCTGTTGATATGGTAACCATCATGCTTGGCGAAGATGCTGGTAAACAGCTGCTCAAAGTGCCTCTTTCTAATAATACTATCAGCCGGAGGATAAACGATATGGCTGACGATATTAACGATCAGCTCATCTGTAACTTAAAAGGCAAAGACTTTGCACTCCAATTGGACGAGGCAACAGACAACCAAAAAGACACCCATCTTATTTGCTATGTCAGGTTTGTTAATGAAAAAAAAATAGTTGAGGATTTGTTGTTCTGTAAGGAAATGAAAGGTGGAACTACCGGTCAAGATTTGTTTGCGGTTGTGGATGATTTTATGGTACAGAATCAGATTGGCTGGGAGAGATGTGTTGGAGTTTGTACAGACGGGGGTCGTTCAATGGCTGGATGCTATTAAGGACTTCAAGCTCGCATACGGTCTAAAGCACCTAATGCTATTTGGACACACTGTATAATACACAGAAAAGCACTAGCAGCAGGAAACCTTAGTGAAGAACTGCATAATATTCTGAAAATAGTCACCAAAGTGATAAATGTTATTAAAACAAGACCAATGAAAGCAAGATTTTTTGCTAAGCTGTGTGAAGACATGGGTGCCGAACACTCATGCCTCTTGTTCTACAGCAGTTCTTGATGGCTGTCTCTCGGTAACTCCCTGCTTAGTGTGTATGAGCTTAGGAATGAAATATACTCATATCTACACGATGATGAACATTGTTTTGCTGACAAATTTATTGATGCAGACTTTCTAATATAAATGGCTTTTCTTTCGGATGTTTTTGAAAAACTGAACACACTGAACAGGTCCTTGCAAGGTAATAACACTAACATCTTGCAGCTCTCAGACAAAGTTTCAGGGTTTAAGAAAAAAGTCATCCTTTGGAAAGGCAGTGTAAGCAAAGGTGACTATAAATGTTTTCCTTCATTGGACAAGTTTCTGCAAGACAATGAGATGGCATTAATGGAGGAACTGAGGACAGTTTTTTTTCTGTATTTGTCACAACTGCATTTTTACCTTCAGAAATATTTCCCAGAGGATGAAGTGGAGCCAATAAAATGGGTGAGAGACCCCTTCAATACTGAGATACCTCAGCATTTCAATAACGAGGAAGCAGAACAGCTCATTGACATTTCAAGTGACTCAACATTGAAAGTACAATTCCAGTCTCTGTCACTGCTTGAGTTTTGGTGCCAAACTCAAGATGAATACCCAGTGATTAGCAAGATTGCCCTGCGTGTTTTGATCCTGTTTGCTACTTCCTACCTTTGTGAAGCTGGTTTCTCAGCAGTTGCAGTGATAAAGTCAAAATATAGGGCAACAATTCACCTTGAAAAAGAAATGCGTGTTGCGATCTCAAAAATAACACCAAGATTTGAGGAGCTTTGTAAAGAAAAACAAGCACATCCATCTCACTAGGATTTTCCAAACATAGGCCTTTCTATTTTGTTTACATTCAGACTCCCTGGTTTTTCTTGTTAATTAAAAAACATTTACTACAGAACTTTGTTGTGTGGTTAATCTTACATGTGTTCAAAAAAGGTTGCTAATTCGTGGAAACATTTTTGGCTCTTGATATTGTATTGTTTCTGACTTAACTGAATAAAAAAAAAAGTAAACAACTTGTATTTTTATTTTGTTACCCATATGATAATACCTTCATCGCCTAAATCCCAATTATTTGCAGGGAGAAAATTTGAAGTACTCCTGAGGCTGGGCTTACATCGCCCACCCGAAAAAAAAAGTTACATAATGGGGAGCCGCGGGCAATGGCCAATGTAGGTGAAGGGAGCCGCTGGTCGAAAAAGTTTGGGAACCACTCCTCTAGACAGATCATTTCGACCACTAGTGGGACCGAGAAATGTATGTGGGGGCTTCTTCAGGACTACATCAAGTGCTTCTAGGGCAACTAGAAAACAGAAACACAGCAACACACTCACGCTCACCCTATTTTAGTCGCACACGTTTTAATAAAAAGAGCTCCTAAGATAAATTATTTACAAATATATGAAGATCCAACAGCAGTTGTATCAAATATTTTTTGGAACATCAGTTGTGCCATCAATTGAACTTGTCTTGTAACAGTAGAAACTATTATAGTGACATTACCTGAAGGTTTTCCAAAAGACGGAACACACAATGATACATGATCCAATACATAAATCCTTAGCACCATAAGCTACTATTCTGTGGTTGTCAGTGAAATATCTTTTGCATATGGTTTTGTTCTTCGGCACATCACTCACAGCCTCACTGGGTGACACACTATTCAGGCCTTGATTTGTTTAAACGGAAATTTATTTGACTACTAACCACTTTAAAAATGAAAAATTGAATTAACAAGACCACAGCTATTTATTTTCTTTTTCCCTGGTAACCAGGGTGGTTGATGTTGATTAGTACTGTCACATTTATACATGCATGGGAACGTGCTGTGTAAAGTAAGACCTTCTAACCCATGGAATTAATAGTGAATTTGACAAAACTAGAAGTCACTTGTTTTCCATTAATATGAGTGAGGACCTAGGGATATTTTCCCTGAGGCAACATATCCCTCAAGTAGATGTCAATGAGCAAACACTTCAACAATGCTGACACGTACCTGTGTATGGAGGCCAGTTTTGCAGATTTGATTCCAATGGAGAATTCCGCACAGTACAAGTCGGCCTCTGCCCATGTTTTATTCATAGGGAAGAACCTGTAGCAGTACTCCTCATATTCAGTCCAGAAAAGCGGGCAGGTGTAGGTCTGAATTGGGGTTGACAATGCTGTGCAAAGAGAAGAGAAATTAAATCTGTTTAGAATATTTTTCGTGGTGGGAAGTTACAATGCAAAATGTTGATCCAGGGATACAAGCTCTTGGTGTGAATCTCCAATTCATGAGTTTGTCCTAGCCAAAAAATGTGAGGCCTGATGTACTAACTTTAGTTTTTGCGATTACCAAGTAGCAAATTTGTGTGATTCACTATTTGGCAATCGCAAACACTAATGTACTAATGAGTGTTTTAGACTTTTTGCGATCCCTAGAGGCTTGCAAATAGACCTACCTCGTGAATTTTAAAAAGGTGGCTCTCAGTTTGAGACCAATTGGGAATCGCAAAAATCACAGGAATGGTGGCCTACTGGGGTCAGCAGACCACCATGTCTGGTATTGCCCTTAAATAAAGCAATCTTATTTTTCAAATGCAGCCTGTTTTCCTTGAAGTAAAACAGAATGTGTTTGAAGAAAATTTTTATTTTCTTTTATTTTTTGAGATTAGTGAGTGCTCCTATAAATATTTTTCAACCAATCTCAAAAGGGAAGTGGACTCTTGGGGACCCCTTCCCATTTGCGAATGGGTTGTCACCAACTTCAAGTTGGTGGTAAAATGCAAATGTTTTGCGACCACCTTTTGGTCGTACAACATTCACACATACTAATGCAAACTTGTTTTTCGAAGCTATACACCATACATGCCCCATCCAATTAATGATTTGCAAACCCAAATTGCGATTTGGTAACAGGTTACCAAATAGCAATTTGGCCTTTATATATAGGAAAAGGCATTTTTGCATTTACAAATGGCCCAGTTCCGCGAATTGGGCTGTTTGCAAACGCAAAAATGTTTCGTACAGCTGGATCATGGACTTTTGGGCCGAAAATATCACTAGTTCAGAAGTAGTTTTAAAAATTAATACATTTCATTATCAGCTAGAAGGTTTGGTTATGGTTAGTCACTAAACACTCATGCAATACCCTTTTCCCTGAAATAAAAGTTTTTTTGTACCACTGCATTTTTAGCAGTAAGATGCACATTTTACTCTGGCTGTATTTGTGCTCTTTGCATGTTTCACATGCTGTAAGTTTTCTCGTCCATCAGTAATTACCCCAGGAGTCTTTTCTTCATGAATGTGGAATTGCAGAATCAACAGATAGTAGTTCTGGTGTACCATTATCGTTGTGGATGATGTAAGTTATTTAATTAGGGTCAGTGTTTTCCTGCACCCTTAATTATTACTGTAGGTGAAAGATATTCCATATGTGTATGTCTGTGTTAGCAAATGTAGGTGGAAGCATCAGAGCATGTACATCAAAGGGATGTGGGAGAAGATTTGAGATTGTGCACGCTAGGTGGGGTTTTTACATGCACATTTTCAGCATATTTGCATTGAGAGGGCTGCTGTGCTAATTTCTCATTCTTACACAAGTTTTTGCCATATCACGTTTCCACATCCCAAAGTCAGAAGCTTAACTAACAGGTCTCATCAGTTGATATGAATACATCAGCTACTCAAAAGGAAAAGTATATTTTGTTTAACTAATAACTTTGGCCTGATAATAGAAATCTACACCAAACACAGAGAAAACAACTGTCACATCTGTAGAAGGAAAGTCGGCAACATTTAGGGCCTCATTTACAAGGAAGTTTCTTAGGTGGGGGCTGCAAGTCAGCTTACTGGACTGCATCATTTTGAAAGTGAAGAGATGCATCGTATTTACAGAAAAACAATGCAACCCTGTACTTACGTCTGCGCTGGAGCACAACCTGCTGCCCAGTGCCAATGTAGGCACCCTTACACCATGGTTCAAGTGTGCCTGAGTTGCAGGAATGATTGTTTATGTGCAAGAAGGGACACCTTCATCAGAGGTGGCTCCTCCGCTAGGGTGGAGGAGCGTTGCCCCCCCGCCAGCCGCAGGATCTGCAAAACTTTTATAGTAAAAACATAATAAACTCTGTTTATTATGTTTTTACTATAAAAGTAGGTGGGACCACAGGCGTGACGAGGACATGCACTCCCCCTCAATGCGCAAGTATGTTTGGCCGGCCATCTTGAGCCGGCCAAACATACATGCGCAGTAGGGTCTCTCCAACCCAGCACTGCGTGCTGGATTGGAGAGACCAGGCAGAGGCTCCCAGTCTGCCTGAGAGTGCCCTGGCAAGGTATTGTTTGTTGGCTCCTCATGCCTTTAAGGTTACGAAGCCACCTTAGCAGAAGGAATCAGTTTTTTCTTCCTCCATTTCAGCCCACTCAGTGTTGAAGATGCCACAGGCAGTCAGAAATTGCATGGAAAACGGGTAGGAGATGGGGTCTGTCATAGTTGGTCAGTTACATATTCTTGATCTCTGTGGGGGAGATAAAACATGAGTGGATGCATAGCATTGGTCCATGCTCCCCTAGTAACAGTAGCCAAATCCTCTAGAGTTACCTCATTCTGACACCAAGCTCCAAGTGAATATCAGAGACAAAATTAATCATGAGCAACAAAGGATCCACTTTAGGTTTGGGATTGTGAAAACTTTAAATGGATGGTATGAATAATGCTACAGAATACATTATGAATATTAGATATTCAGTGGCATCTTGACTTCCTCACAGCTCACATCCAGGTTGCTCCAGAGAACGTTGAATTTTCGCACTTTCTATTGCAAAGATAGCATCCAAAAACATAAACTCTATGGGAGCCATGCTGCTTTCAGAAACTACAAAATCTGCACGCACAAAAAAAGTGCTAAAAACAACTGTTGTGAAATTCAAAATACGAGCTGTAGGGAGCTGGGTTCCGTTTGCAGATGTTTTTTAAATGCAACTTTGACTGAAGTGCACTGGGTTCCTGCTAACAAGGTCCCCAGTGCCAGTGTTGCTTCTCTAAAACAAGACACCTAGGGCCTGATTACGACCCTGGCGGTAAAAACCGCCAGGGTCGTTGTCCGCGGGAGCACCGCCAACAGGCTGGTGCTGCTCCTTTGGGCATTCTGACCGCGGCGGTACAGCCGCGGCCAGAAACGGAAAGTCGGCGGTGTACCGCCGTCTTTCCGCTGCCCAGGGGAATCCTCCATGGCGGCGCAGCTTGCTGCGCCGCCATGGGGATTCCGACCCCCATACCGCCGGTTTGGGCGCGGTTTCGGCCGCCAGGAACAGGATGGCGGTATGGGGTGTCGTGGGGCCCCTGGGGGCCCCTGCAGTGCCCATGCCAATTGCATGGGCACTGCAGGGGCCCCCGTAAGAGGGCCCCACTTAGAATTTCAGTGTCTGCTTAGCAGACACTGAAATTCACGACGGGTGCTACTGGACCCGTCGCACCCATTCGGAGCCGGCTTCCTCGTGGAAGGGTGTTTCCCGCTGGGCTGGCGGGCGGCCTTTTGGCGGTCGCCCGCCAGCCCAGTGGGAAACCCAGAATGACCGCCGCGGTCTTTTGACCGCGGTACGGTCTTCTGGCGGTTCCCGCTTGGCGGCCGGCTCGCGCCGCCCGCCAAGCTTGGAATCACCCCCCTAGTCTCTTGATCTCCAAGTGACCAGGCCCTTCAGCCCCCTGTAAGTCGCTAGTAAATTGTACTCCTGGTACCTAGGGTGTGGGTACAGAAGAGGGCCCCTCAGAACTGCAGCACAACTTATGCCACTCTGAGGGACTCAACACCAACCTTATGCAGACTGCCATTGCAGGCTGCGTGACAAGGTGCTCCCAAAATTAAAAACACAACATGGCACACAGCCTGCGTGCCATGTCCCCTAAACACTGCATGCATTATATGTAAGTCACCCTACTAGCAGCCTTACAGTCCTAAAGCAGGGTGCATTATATTACATGTAACTGCTCTGTCTGTCAATTCTCAGATATAGTAAGTGACCAGGAAAGCGATACAGGTACCAGACACTAGTCACTAGTTCCCCAGCTGTATGATGGCGTCTCCGAATATAGAGGTGTTTGGAATCAAACATCTCAGATTATTAAACCCTCACTGATGCCAGTGACGGGGTTGATTAATAATTGCACCCAGAGGGCACCTTAGAGGTGCCCCCTGAAAACCTACCAGCTACTAGTTGATTGACTGACTGATACTTACCAGTTCAGCCACCATATACACGTTTCTGGCCCCCCAAGGTGAGAGCCAGCACTTTTGAGTGCCAGAGTCAAAAACTGGTTGGGGTGTTATTACCTCACCCAGTCAGGATGGACATTCTAAGGGGGGGGGGAGCTTCAAAGGCCAAGTCGCCTTTGTAATGTGACCCAGGGCTATCCAGATGGTGGAGATGACCGATGCCTCTGTCCTGACTCCACTTTTGGCAGCAGCACAGGCTGGAAAATTAGGCAGATAAGAAGGAGTGCCGACTTCATGCCAGTCGCACCCTTAAAGTGGATGAGCTGAAGTTAACCCTACCTTTTCCTCCATCTTGAATGGAAGGAATTAGGCCTCTACGGTTAGGATTATGCCCTTTTCCCAGCAGAAGTGGTGATAGAAAGTGTGTAGTCACCCTAAAGGTAGGCAGCCCATTGGCTACCACCCAGCACTCCCTGTAATGCACCTAACTAGAGTATTTAGGTGGGATCCCGTGAACCCTAGAATTCAGATCTTGACTTCCTACGAAGCCAAGGACAAAGAAGAGTCACACCCGCAGAAGAGGAAAAAAAGAAGCAGCTGACTTGGAACGAGCTCCTCTGGCCTGCCTGCTGACCTTGACGGACTCTGATGAAAAGACGACTTGTCCTGCTGCTGAGCCTACAAGAAACCCAGGAGGACTGCCTGTCTTCTACAAAAACTCAGACTCTTGTGAGCAGCGGAACTGCTCTGCAGCAAAGTTTCAAGAAAGGACTCTGCAGCCTCTGGACCAGCAAGGACCCTACACCTGTAGACACCTGTAGACCTATGCACCCAACGACCAGAGGTGAAGCCAACCAATGGTGTCAGCCCAGTTCCCCAGCTGTCGACAGTCTGAGTCCAGGCAGGTTTCTCCCATCTTGGATACTCCCAAGTTGCCTGTGGCCCGTGCATGCAGGCCCCCTCTCCTGCAGCCTTGTGGTGATAGAAAACCCAACACCTCCAGCAACCACTTCACCCGTTGCCCCTGACTGCATCTGAGCTCGAGTTCACCAAAGTTCGCCCCTGCTGGACTCCCCGGCGATGCCTGCAGCCTCAACACACAGGACGCCTTGACTGCGAGTGCTCTTGGACGAGGAAACCCAAAGCCTAAAGACACGCCTTCATCCGTTGCCCCTGGGCCCTGGAGAAAAGGGCCAAAGGTGCATCTATGTCCCCGGGCACCCCAAGACTGCTACTTAGTTAGCTTAGTAAACTATTACTGTTGATTTACAGAGTTTCTTTTTAGTTTAAAATGTTACATTTTAACTGAAATGCTCACTTACCCATAGCATCACTTTAATCTTTGTTTTTTCAGTGAATTCCTGATGTTCTTTTATAGTAAAGTCAGATATTATTACCATACTTAACTACAACTTCACTTTAACCTTTGTTTTCTTCAGTGAAATTCTAGGGTTTTTAAATATAAATAAATATGTTATTATCATACCTAACACTCAGTGGGCAACCAAACCTTGCCACACAGTCTTCGGCCAGGAGTGGCATGGGGTCAGTTGCAGGGCATTGCCAGTTATATCTTTTTATGCGAGGAGTCTCTGCCATAAATGCAGAGAAACTCGTGGTTTGTGTATACCAAAAAATTTGTAAACGTAGACAAAAGTGTAAATTTACGTTTGTAAATCCGGCCCCTATTGTTTTAAGAGCTCATAAAACTGAGGTATACAGTTGAAGATTTTGTCTTCTACTATATGGGGTGCCTCAAGCAGACTGCCAACCGGTTTTACAAAATAGAACATAACATTTCAGTTTTGAAATGTGATTATACCCTTTCTGTGCAACATTAGAAGAATGGTAAGTTCAGCATTTACCCAAGCATCTCATTTCGCTAACACCTACCTATCTGAAGTTCTGCTGATATGAATAGCCTATAAATAACCATAGAGATTACCAAGCAAAAGTTATATATAATGAGACCCAATTCTTTACGTGTTGTCAGATCTGCCGAACCTTGGATAACTCTACTTAACATCTTAAGGATTACTTTTTTTTACAATATGAGAGGTGGCTACACTTGTATAGCTTTATGTAAGTAGATTTTTGTTAAGCATGACTAACCACTGTATTGGTGCCCTCAGAGTGCTCGAGGAGTGGGAGTAAATAGGTGATAGAAAGCATCCTGTTTTAGTCGTGGGCTTCATATGGGTCTTCTGCTACGAAGCTGTTTAAATGTCCAAACAAAGAATTCACAATGATGCCAATGCATGGGTGGGCTGATGTAGGTTCTCCTTTGATCGGTGGTCCTCTTCACCCTGGGATTCAATAAGTTCAAATAATGAGGGCCTTATATTTACAGTAAATATTAAAGATTCCAGACTCTTCAAAGAATATGTTAAGAGGCTGTCTTTCTTCATCTGGCTTTGGCCTGGCCAACCAATGATAGCATTCAACATCACAGAAAGTCGAGGTTACCATTTTAACATGATACATTCAGTTATGGAGAGCCTCAGGTTTCTAAACCTCTTGTAGTATTTACTTTATGTCAGCCATATAATACAACTTCATTAACCAGATTGGCTTCGAGTCTGTCCACCGGATGTTTACTGCCTGTTTTGTATTCTTATATAGTGATGTTGTTGGTTCTATGAAATGAGTTAGAGAAAGTACAAGACTTTAAAATCTCCCATATGTATTGCTACTGCTTTCTGTCACATACCGTTGGTATCTACACATAGGGCTAGTAGTTGCAAATAATTGGATGCTGAGATTTCGGGACGCATTCTCAGATACAGTATTTGATTGTGAATGTCATTGTTGACAGAAGTTGCTACTGAAACCTGATTGAACCTTTTTAGCAAAATTTCATCAAACTATTTATAGCCAGAGTTCAGCAGAGACGTTGATTTACCCAACTTGCATTGTTTCTGTTTTCTGTCTTCCCCTGCCTTTTGAAATAAGATAACGGCAGCCTCACTCTTTTAGTCTATGAGTTATATGGCTTCCTGCACATTGTTAGGGAACACAAATGTTACGTGGAGCATTTCTCCTTGAAATATTTTGTGAAATTCTGTTTGCTGCTTGCTTGGGCCATCTGCCTTTTCGTTGGACAGCCATTGTATTGCTTACGCTATTTCTTGAAAAGTCATTAATGCCCTACTCTGTTGCCTCATCAATGGTAATAATAATATTTAAAAGAATTTGGGTTGTGGCTTCCTGGTCATTTCTGCAGTGGCCTACATATAAACATTCATGAAAGAGATCAGACCATCTACTGAGTTGTACAGTCATTTGTTTTGATCTAATGTAGTTCAGGGTCCCCAATTCTGTTCTATTTTATGGCATGATCTTGATAGAGCGTTCCAGCCTAATAATTTACCTGTATTTGGACGCTCTTGGGCCGATGAATCTTTTGACCAAGTGGGGCCCTCTTCACCCGAAAGCAATCAAGCAAAATCAACAATCAATAATCAATAACGAACATAAGCAATGCCCTGATCAACATAACACTTCACAATTAATCCAGAATACATTTAGGCGAAACCATGACCTTTCGGTCATGAATAACCACACCAGTTTATGCAAAGTTAATGAATTTATTTCCCTATATTAACAAAGCTAGCACAATGTAGATGTGTCTCAACACCAAATGATATATGTAAATGAACATTAATAGCTGTCCATAACGGCGGAAAAGATGCAATCTATGCAGCATTTGAATAACAATACCTTCGATAATAGCAACACAAACCACTAAAACTATAATCTGTAATGGGCTAATTGCATACATTTAGTCAGCATAACAAGGTCTCAAATTGCATCGTGCATCAAATGAATCCTCATCTAACCTCAAATTAGCATCGGCATGTGGGACTTCATGCAAAAACAATTTAGCAACATTAATTTGGAAAACTCCTAACTAGGGCTCTTATCAAAAATCAGCAGTTGGTTACCTAAAAAGAAACACAATGCAATTGTACAATTTCCTTTCATATTTACCAAATTCAATCAGCATTCAAGGAAGTCTTCGTCTCACAGGTACCGGTTCCGATCAGCATGGGACGGGGGCAAAGGGGCAGGGTGGACGGGGCAATTGCCTCACAGCGGCAAGATAAAACTACTACTTCATGCAAAGGGACAAATCGAAGTTAAAGTCTCTAGGGCGAGAATTACTTAAAGTCTCTTTCTCTCGATTAGAGAAAGCATCAATGTCTCATTCAAAATGGCGTCGAACATCAATTGGCATCGTAGAAGATAGGCAATAATGTCCGATGGGTAATGGCTATAATGGCTGGTAAAGTTCGTAATGGGCTGCTTTCTTCTTGTGCACCTGGTTTAAATAAACAACAGTTCAAATCCAGTAGGGTCTTCCATTGGAGGGTTCATAGGTTGGCTTCAAATTGTCCAATCAAAAACAACAGTTTACAAGCTTCTACCTAGGCATACATTATCCTTGGAGTCGGGAACGTAAGTTGCAACATATTTTACCAATTAACTCACTTTCAGAGCGTCCATTGTCCGCACCTGCAGATTGACCTTGGAGCAAAGAAGAAGATGCCAGGCTGGCACGAAACCTTAAAGATAAGCATGTGAACCGATCTCACTGGAAAAGTACAGCTTCAAGCAAGAATACACGTTTCATTAGCACATTGGAAAAATACGAGCACCTAAACCGTGAGACAAGGCAGCTAGGCCAAAGCCTCCACTAAAGTTATGCTAAGCTAAAGCATTTCTAACAAGCAAATCATGGCACACGTTTACGATTATGTCAAACTAGTACAATTCTAATACATCACGTTATATGAAGCACGCTTATAAATGTTGGCAAACTACTCTGAGGGCACATTTGTCCCCGTACAATCTTATTTAGTTCGATTAAAGTCACACTTGATTATTGCAGCACTACGTTTATGCGCTAATAAATGTAAAACCTTAATTTCAGCGTCATCAATCTGATAAATACCGAGAACCGAAACAAGGTTAGCTGAAACTAACTTGCTACCTCCTATGAAATAATCAATATGAGCCCATTATTTTTGCTGGAAAATGTGGTACATTTCCTGGTGTAAGATTTATGAATCCAACATACATGTTAGAAGCCTAAATGTATAGATAGGGTCTGCACATGCTTTGTTTGCAGACTGCCAATATATGCGAAAACTAGTTCTGAGGCCTGCACCAGACGGGTTATGGCAGCAATTCATGTTTTCAGATCAGATTGTGCCTCTTACTTTCCATGTAATTTTATTATCAAAGAGGGAAACAGATTTAAACGGGAGGGGGGAATGTTTCATAGCCTGATGGTTAGCAGACTCTGAATGTTTGGTTTATTTATGTAGATGGCACTAAATCCATTTGGTTCCTGGGGTCTGTGATTCCAGTATTGCAGTATTACAGTTCAGGGCAGTCTGTGCAATATATTTATTCAGGGCTTTCTCTATCAGTGAATTTGTATCCACTTCCAAAGATGATAGTGTTAAGATGAACACAGCTGCATCTGTTTGCACAAAAGCTTAATTGAAGAAAGATATATAGGTACAGTTACTTACAGCTTCAGTTCAGGAATGCTGACTTGAGGTGTCCCACCATCAGTGCTTACAACTGAGGGGATATAAGGATTATCGGAGGAGGGTGATTGCCCATCTGTTCTGATTCCTATTATGCATGTTTGGAGGGCTCCAGCAGAATGCCCAAATACAGAATTATCTTTGGCAAGATGTACTATAAGGCTATCTGCAAGAAGTGCTCTCAAATTGTGCACTGAATGTTGCCACCTGCTTTTAACTTTGCGATGCAACTCATGTACTAATAGATGGCATTACAAAACCTCCAGTCAAAAGAGGACACATAACCGTCTGCCTAATGAATATAACTAGGCAAGTCACTCGAAGTGACCCCTGTGATTGGCTACAACCACAGGGAATGTGGCCTGCAAGGAATACAAAGCCACAAAACCTGGCCCGATTCACAAAGGTAAACCTAGACCAACACTTTACTAAAGTTAGGCTTTTGGTCTAAGTTAAGACTTTTGGTTTAAACTTAGGCCAAACGTCTAAACTTAGATCAAAAGTCTAACTTTACTCCTAGCAACTTTATATTTTTGGTCTAAGTTTAGATTTTTGGTCTCAACTTAACTTTTTGGTCTAAGTTTACCTTTGTGAATTGGGCTCCCTGTGTTTGCAAGTGATAACCTTTTTTTAAAAAAATATAGCAACCCAAGTTCTTGAAAGAAACAGTGCTCCTCATAAAATGCTTCCCATTGGGAAACCCAAATTTGGGAGCAGGCAAATTTCCTCTGAACCATTGCCTTCTCCTACAGTTTCCAGAGGTAAAGCAGTCCAGTGGGTATAGCTTCTCCTTTGCAAATCCATACTGCCTCTTTTAAGGACTTAGAAGATATTCAATAATGATTGGCAACAGTTGAGGTTGCACATCAATAATACATACTATACGGAATTGTAAAGAGGAGGGAGCATTCCTTTCACGCCTCTAAGTGTGATAGGGTATGGATTGCTCATTTTGTGTCAGAAAAGCTTTCCTCACTCACAAAATGAGTTTAATAATGCAAACAGCTGTTTTACAGTCACAAACCCTTTTATTGTTGCAAACTGCAATGGTTACAACTACATAATGGTTTCTTGCAGTTATGACATATTTCCATAAACTCACAAGGACACTATGGTTTGGGATAGATCTCTGACCATTAGTTGTTTAGCTGCAAATCATCTTCATCTGGACATGAACTATAAATTGACTTGAAGAAGTAGTGCAGTCTGCTTCTTATTAGGTCTGGTGTTGGTTAAGAGTTTTCAATTTTACTAATATTCTATGTCTAAAATGTTTATTTATAGTGACTTTCATCAACTCTCTCCATCCAGTGCTCCCTTATTGTGTCAGTCACATTTTTATTCATCCCACTACTGCACAGAGCATTACACAGTGTATCAGTACCATTCAAACATTGGCTAACTTCACTGCGAGTGACAGCATTCTCTTCTTTCGCAAGGCACATGCCCACACACAAAGTAATTACTTTTAATGCCAACGGTAATGTCAATGTGTGCTTTCTGAGGTCAAAGAACATTTTGACTTTTAGCCATTATTTATATCGAATAATGAAGGCCCAGCAACGTCCCAATGATAATATTTGCTAAAACCATGACAAAAATCCCAAGCATTGACAAAGCCAAAAGGCTGATGGCCAACACCAGACCTATTGGCTTTGCCAATGCATTTTTATCTAGGTGTGGTGATAGCCAAGACTCTTTGATTTTACCAAAATCATACATATAATTTTGGTGGCCTTAAGCCAGCCCTCTTCATCCATTGTTCTGTTGCCGTGTCACTCTCATTGTTCTTTACCCCACCACAGCAAACAGGATAGGGCAGTTTTTCCCAAAAGATTTTTGGTGGGTTGCAAAATGCAAAGCAATAACTAAAGATGACTTTAAACTCTGCATTTAGCTTGTTATCTTCTAAAGACAGAGGCCAAACGTAAGGTTATGTCTTCTGCTGCTTTTTTAACATGGGGAGTGATGTTTACAAACTCCTCTCACTTTGAAGTTAGGGAAAGAAAAGTAAAGTGAATGATGTGACAAGCTTGCTGGAGTGCATGAAGTGTTAAGGCTGTAGGGTGTCATGCTTTTGCAACACACAACAAAATGTAAATACCTGTAAATGAAAAGTATACATTCATCAGTTAGGAAAGCAAAAATGAAGCACATTTTTGTTCTGTAATTCTGAAGTGTGATGTAAGCAAAGATTTTAGTAAGATCAATACAAATCATGACACTTGGTGATGCGCAAATAACAGATATTCACTGCAACCGGATTTCTGCACATTATCATTTGTGTCCAACTTAGTTTTATCACTAAAACTGTATATCTGTGCAAATTTAGTACCATTTTAGTGGAAAATGTGCTGTCTGTAAAAGACATTGCACTACGACGCAGTGCGTTACTTACTTTAAAAAATCGCCAACCTCATGTCCATTAAAGCAGGAAGGGCCACAAAAGTTTGTCGTACTAAAAAGTGGGTCATGGTTCTAAAAAGTTTGGGAAGCACTGCTGTCAGTCAATATTATTTTTTTATATTGGCAAGGATCTGGCGTCCCTCCCAAAAATACTGTTTTGCAAACACCACAACAAAAAAGGTAATGAGAAAGCTATAAGGCTGGAAGTCAACGCCACGACTAGGGGCTTTGCCAACAGTAGTTCTTCAAATAAAAAAAAGTCTTTAGATGATTATTTTAGATTAGGAATGGTCTGTATACAATGTCACTATTCACTATCTCTGTCTGAATTCTGTCACAAGAAATCTATCTCCTACATTTTACCATGTCTTCATAGATCTTTATAAATGATGCTGCATGTCTGGAGTTGGAAAGATTTATCAAATAAATGGAATTTACTCTTGTGAACTGATTTTTCAATCTCAGAAAGGCTGTGATGAGATACACACGTCTTCCATATACAGCTGATGATTTATTTCTTAGACCCAGGAGACTCATCTCACATTTTTACTAACTTTTAAGTACACCTGGGTTGTTCCGAACAGACAAAACAGTCTAGAATTCTTAGTGTATTTAATGTTTTTAAACACACTCAGAGCAGACATTTTTACAGAAGTGGTATGCTATGTTATTTTTCTGTTTTTTTTTGCGTACTACCACCCATGAGGGTATCCGGTCTTCGCAGGTGTGTGAGGCTAGTCCTGAAAGAGGGACTTATTTGAGGAGCCCAAGTGTTCCGCTGCTTGTGGAAGTCAATGAGAGAGGAGGAGGTTCTGATGTGGAGTGGGAGGTCGGTACATGCTCTAGGAGAGACCACTGAGAAAGCTCGACCACAGGATCTGCATTTGCGGTATAATGTACCAAATGTTTTCTTTAGTAAATTAAGGTGTAGGTAATGCTCATAGGGCACATGGGGGGGACAGGCTTCTTGATTATATTGTATCAACTTAATCAAATAATGTATTAATATAAGAACCCATTTAGGTCCCAATCACGTAAAACTATTGATAAAAGTATGACAGTGTCCAGCTGACAACAAATTGAAACACATAATGAGTTTATGCTGCAGCACATTTTAGAACAGTGAAACTTATCAGAAACTGCTACTGTTATATGCCACGGTTAGGGAATGGCTCTAAGGCCCGCTATTAGCCCCGGATAGACATATATGGTCAGGTGGGCGGGCCTCGGCAAGCACATTCCTCAAAAGCCTGATGAGATGATGACTCAGCGAGTTACGCGCAAGATGATGTGGCCACTCAAACACTGTCAACGGTGACTCTTCCTGCCATATTTCTGAGCTCGTCATATTGAGTACTAATAAATCGGGTAATATTTAAATCCTGTCATCGGCTGTGTTTACAAACGGCATGTCAAGTATGAAACAGTATTCAAAAAACAAATTGTTAACATTCTAATGTTTTATTTGATCACTTTCAACCAAGTTTTTTGGTAAGGCAGTTTATCTACTCAGATTTTCAAAATACATATGTGGGCTTTTCAACATATACCGGCATGACGACTGACTAGAGTGTACTTAAGGAGGACAGGGTTTCCGCAACAGTAACACCTCTGTTATCGAGTATTCAGAATGTCTGTTGCCGCCTTTTAGTCATAAAGTCTGACAATGTCTCCCCAACTCATTTGTCCCGATTCTTTGAGCATGCCCTTGCTGCCCTTAGCCTTCAAATCGGTTTCCGATTTAGGTTTAGGGGGGGTCCCAGGTTTATGAGAAGGTTGGAGGAGGGGGGGGAGAGGGGTCATTAATCCTCAGACCCAAACCCCTTTTGAAGACCGTGCGCTGGTCCTGTAACTTATGTTTTTACAGATTTTAAAAATCAAATCTGTTGTCACTACAAATGATGAGGCAGCTAGCACACCTAATTCG